>NC_135713.1:151142967-151501598 GCF_964656455.1 Halichoerus grypus
CATCTTAACAGTCTCAGTAAGGGGCACAGCCCTCCTCCCGCCGTACAAGCTCCCACCACCAGATACTTACCTTCACAGTGTCCCTTGCAGACAGGACAGAGCACATGACCCAGTGCAGCCGATCAAAGGCACTGACTTGAGTTCTGGATCAGGAGCCAAGGAAGACACAGAGGTGGTGTCAGCCTGGGAACAAGGCCAGTGGGAGCCTCCTGTGAGCAGTGAGCAATGTCCCTGCAGCCTTTGTCCCTTCGGGACAGCAGCAGAGACGTCCTCTTCAGGCTGGTTCTATACCAAACCTTTGGTTGTGGTTCTCGCCCTGTAACCTCGAACCTGGGTCTCCAGCTCTTCCAGAAATCCTTTGAGCAACCAATGTCTACACAGCGCATATTACGTCATTTATGAAATGGTACGTCAGGGATCATAAAACCACTGGGTTCATTTACAGATGAAGCGAGCACGTTCAATTTTCTACAGCTAGTGTGTTTTGTGGCCTAAATGAACAAATACAGTCTGTCGTAGTAATTATATTTTACAGGTTTTCTGGTTATCCCAAGCCTTGTGGTTAAAGGTTACATTCCTGTGAGATTAAACAGGAACAAAAGACCTCTTGTACTCTAACAGATGGCTATGTCATGGAACCTCTTCAGTTCCTTCTTCTTGAATGCCAGTGAACACGTTGGGAGAAATTGCCATCATGATGACAAGGAAGCAAGCATGTATGGTTTAATCATAAATTAGATCTCTGGTGACACCTGGCTGGTCTCCAGAACCACTAACTTCTCCTTCCTTCTATAGCTAAGATGACAATAAACAGGACAACACTTGCGTCCTCAAATAATTTGGGCGAAAATGTGTTTCCTTTCCAGCCTTCTCGTCAAATACTCTTGTGACCAATAATTACATTTGATTTTAAATAAGGCTGGATTAAAGTTTTGAATCTTATAATTTTGAGTCTACATTACTAGTAATTGTACCTTCTTTGCCCCTTCCTTCCTTCCTTCCTTCCTTCCTTCCTTGTTGTCTATTTGCATTGACTAGAACCCTCAGATCATCAAGTAACAGAATTGAGGGGCACCTGGGTAGCTCAGGAGGTTGAGCATCTGACTCTTGATTTCGGCTCAGGTCATGATCTCAGGGTTGTGAGATTGAGCCCCGAGTGGGACTCCACCCTCATTGCAGAGTCTGCTGGAGAGTCTCTCCCTCTGCCCCTCCCCCCACTTGCGAGCATGAGCGTAGATGCTCTCTCTCTCTAAAATAAATAAAATCTTTTTAAAAAAGATTTATTTGACAGAGAGAACGACACAACACGAGAGGGAACACAAGCAGAGGGAGTGGGAGAGGGAGAAGCAGGCTTCCCATGGAGTAGAGAGCCCGATGTGGGGCTCAATCCCAGGACCCTGGGATCATGACCTGAGCCAAAGGCAGATGCTTAACCAACTGAGCCACCCAGGCGCCCCTAATTTAACATTTTTCATCTTAGTACTTATGGGCCTAATTCATTTTTGCAGTATTTTATCTTATTTTAGTATATAAACATACAATTTTTTTTATTATCCTACTGATTAATACTCGGCTTCTTCTTCATTGAAATCAATACTGCAGTAATGAATAGGAGTTTCATAAATACAGCTTTGGCCAGTGTATTTCAACAAACTTCATCCCCGTAAGTAAGGCGTACTTACAAAGTGGTGGTATACTTAAAAACATTTTTGCCAAAATTTTCTCCAAAATGATTTTGCCAGTGTACATCCCCACCAATAGTGTATAAAAGTACCCATTTCCCTAGACACTCATTAACAGTGTATGCTCTCAGTCTTTTATAATTTTTGGCAATCTAATAGGTGAAAAATGATACAAAGTTTTATTTTGCATTTCTCTGACTACTGCTTTATTCATAATTAATTGTCTGTTTCTTTTTACCCGTCTTAATCACTGAATCATATTCCATTGAATGGATGTACCACCGTTGTTGATCCATTTGGCCTGAGTTTCTTTAATCGGTGTATTTGTCTTTTTATTCATTTATAGAAGCCCTTTATGTATTACAGATAGTAATTCTTTGTCTGTTATATATGTTACAAATATATTCTCTCAGACTTGCTTATCTTTTCACTTTTAATATCTATCCCAGTTTGGTTTGTAACATATATAAAGTCAAACTGGCAAATATTTTCTGTATAGCTTCCCATATTTATAAATTTGTGTGTATCTTGTCATTTAACTCAACTGAGCTTCGTTTTATTTTTTTTTTAATTTTTTTATTGTTATGTTAATCCCCATACATTACATCATTAGTTTTAGATATAGTGTTCCATGATTCATTGTTTGTGCATAACACCCAGTGCTCCATGCAGAACGTGCCCTCCTCAATACCCATCACCAGGCTAACCCATCCTCCCAACCCCCTCCCCTCTAGAATCCTCAGTTTGTTTTTCAGAGTCCATCGTCTCTCATGGTTCTTCTCCCCCTCCGATTTCCCCCCCTTCATTCTTCCCCTCCTGCTACATTCTTCTTCTTTTCTTTCTTAACATATATTGCATTATTTGTTTCAGAGGTCCAGATCTGAGATTCAACAGTCTTGCACAATTCACAGTGCTTACCAGAACACATACCCTCCCCAGTGTCCATCACCCAGTCACCCCATCCCTCCCACCCCACCCCCCACTCCAGCAACCCTCAGTTTGTTTCCTGAGATTAAGAATTCCTCATATCAGTGAGGTCATATGATACATGTCTTTCTCTGTTTGACTTATTTCGCTGAGCTTCGTTTTAAATGATGAGTGTAGTTAGCAGGGCAAGAGCAAAGAAGAACATTCCAAACAGAGAAACCAGAGAGGAGAGTCCACAGAGGAGAGCAAGTGCCAGGTTTTTCTCTGGGCTGGCTTCCTTCCAAAGTGCATTTCTGCCCCAGGGCAATGTGACTGTCCTTGCTGGGCTCCAAGTAACCTGCTGTGTAGCTACAGGGCAGAGGACCAGAGGGAAACTAAGTGTGAGCCTTAGATGTACCCTCACTAGGTGGGTTACCTTGGCTAAGTCACCAAGCGCCAGGAATGTTTCATGTCATGTATCCATCCATCCATCTATCATCCATCCATCCATCCATCCATCCATTCTTCTATCCATCCATCCATCCTTCTATCCATCCATCCATTTATCCATCCATCCATCCTCCTATCCATCCATCCATGCATCTATCCATCATCCATCCATCATCCATCCATTCATCTATCCATCCTTCTATCTACCCATCCATCTACCCACCTATCTATCCATCATCCATCCATCCTTCTATCCATCCATCCACCATCCATACATTATCCATCCATCCATCATCCATCCATCCATCCATCCATCCATGCATCTATCCATCATCCATCCATCATCCATCATCCATCCATTCATCCATCCATCCTTCTATCCATCCATCCATCCAATATTTAAAGAGTGATTGCCGCCTACATACACTAGTTTAGGTACTGGGGCTACCCAGATAAAAGAAACAATGTTCCTGCTCTCACGGTGCTTACTATCCAGTGGAGAAAGCAAATACATAAATTAAATAATAAATAATAAAATAAACAAATAAAAAGGCAATTTCACACAGTGATAAGTGCTATTTAAAAAAATACCATGAGGTAACAGAGCAGGGATGTGTGCTGTGGCGGGGGCATGGATGCGGGTGAGGATGCTCCTAGTTAGGGTGATGGGGGAAATTTCTCAGAGGAGGTGGTATTGGAGCTAAGAAAGGAATCAGCCATGTGAAAAGCTGGAGAACAGTGTTGGAGGGACCAGCAAGTGTGAAGACCCTGAAGAGAAGAAAGGCAGAGTGTGGAACAGGCCAGAAGGAAGGCCAGTGTGCTGGAGCTTCCTGAAGCTGTGGGGAAGCCGGATGGCACGACTCAGGGGAGCCGGGGGGCATGTTCTCCAGTGGCCTTTCTCCCTGGTTTTCCTGGGACTTGTCCAGCTTACACGACGGTCCGAGCCCTTTGAAATGTATCCTACCTCTTTCTTTTTCAGTGGTGTTTGGGTTTGGACAACAAATCATATAGTTGCCCTCCCTTGAGGGTCACAGTGAGGGCTCTGAGTATTTCCTCAATGCAAAGAGCAGCCACTGGACGGGTTGAGGCAGGAGAATCGAGGGTCCCATTTCGGATGCTTCCTGTGGCTACAGCAGAGTTTTCTCCACGTCTGAAATAAGAGATAGCCGCTGCCAGGGACCTGGCCTCTACTTGCAGGGATCTGCAAGATGATCCACTGGGCTGTGGTTTTCTATTAAACCTAAAATGGTCTCGGGACACTTGGGTGGCTCATTCGGTTAAGCAACGGATTCTTGATTTCAGCTCAGGTCATGATCTCAGGGTCCTGGGATCGAGCCCCACATTGGGCTCCACGCTGAGCAAGGAACCTGCTTGAGATTCTCCCTCTCCCTCTGCCCCTCCCCCTCCTAAAAAAATAGAAAAAGAAATATGTTTTTATGTTTACTGTCATTGGCAATGTCTCTCACCCTCAGACAGTGTGTAGTCTGTTTTAAAGAAATAGTAATAGCAGTATAAGTAAGTACAAAAAAATAATGGGAATAATTGGTAGTGTGTGCTGTGCTCAAAAAAAATTTTTTTAAGTTATTTATTTATTTAAGTAATCTCTATGCCCAACGTGGGGCTGGAACTCACGACCCTGAGATCAAGAGTCGCACACAAGCTCTTGGAACCGAGCTAGCCAGGCGCCCCAAAAATATTTTGTCGTTCATGACGGAATCAGCAAAATGGGCAGATCATGCGGTGAGAGCAAATTTCTTAATGAATCCAGGACTATTCTTAATTCACCAGCACAACGTCTAATCCAGAGCACGTGCCGGAAACATATCTGTCGGAACACATTCGATGGTGGGAATATCAGTCTCCCGCCTCTAAAGTGAGGAGGATAATCCTAGGGCCTGGGGCTGCCCCCGAAGATCAAATCCTGCCTCATCCGTGTCTCAGACGGTCCCCTGTAAGTGCCCACCTCCCACCCCCTTACCTCCTGTTTACTCTCATCCCACAGTCAACGTAGTCCAACCTAGTGAGTCAAGGTGTTTGTACATCACGAGATGATCACCACCTGTCGCCAATATTACAGAATCACTGACCGCATTCCCCGTGTTGACGCTGCATCCCCGGGATGTATTTATCCTATAAGTAGAGGTTGTACCTCTCGATCCTCTCTACCCTATTTCGCTCCGGCCAGGTGAGGCCAGGCAGGACAGAAGAGAGAAAAATGTACTGAGTACACCACGAGCGAGCAGCGGGAAGCGGGCTGTGGTGCGGGGCCGCAGTGATAGGGCGAATGAGGGAGTCTGGGAACTCCGGGCATCCTCCCTTTTTTGGTAACTGTCTGGTTGTAAGTAGCCCACTGGTGGTTTAGGGCCTGTGGCTACGTTGTGGTGGGTCCCCTGATGACCCAGGTGGTCGCTGTGGGCCCTTTCCACGGTCCATCCCGCAGGCCTGTTTGCCTCAAAGCGGCCTCTGCACCCACCTCCCCTCGGGCCACCAGCAGCTTGTCCTCCGGGTCTGTGGGTCTGTGTCTGTATGCTGTGTTTGTTCACGTGGCCAGGCTTCTTAGCCAGGCCTACAAGGCCTTCAAGATTAGGATGCCGCCTCCACGCAGAGCCTTGCCTCGCCCCGTCTGCACCCCCACCACCCCCCTCACGCTAAGGGCCCACTATCCAAACCCCTGCTCGTCCCTGCAGCCCACCCCGCAAACCTCCCTCGCTGTGTTCCTGCCGGTCCTGGGGGACTGGAGTCTGGATGGGACAGCGTCCAGCAAACCTTCCCTGACCCCTCCCATCCGAGATCTGGGCTGAAGACCCCCCGAGGGACTTACCATCCCGTTTGTACTTCCTGATGCAACGTCCCGGCCTCCGCTCTTGAAAGCAGGACGTGGGTCTGCCCCCAGAGCTTTGACGAAGAGGCGTCATCCAATATTGGTGCCTGAAAGAACACAGGGGTGAGGGAGTGAGAGATGGGGCCGGGGCCGGGTCCTCAGGCCGCAGCTGGCTGGTGTTGGGAAGCCGGTCGAAGGCTCCCTGCAGAGCCCCCCTTGGGGAGGATGCACCTGACAGGAACCCACCCCTTAGGGATGTTACGGCCCGTGCACAGCTCTCAGCCTCGCCTCTGGCTTGGGGTTTGGCCCCCCTCTTTCTCTGGACCATGCTGCCTCCCCCCACACACACCTTCTCTTCCCCGCCCTGTCCTCGGGGTGCGAGCTGTTTCCCGAGGTGCCATCCTGCAGGGCAGGGGAAGGCACAGGTCTCGGTCTTGGCCCCGAGCACACATAGGAAGGAAGCCAGTCAGCCAGCCGGCCAGCCCGGCCAGGTTATATTTGGATGTCCGTCACCTGACGGGGTCATCCATGAATCAGGGCACAAATGGCAGCTGTGGCATTTCGGGAGTAAGCTGGGGGGGGACCAGGGCAGTGAGGAAGTGGGCGCCAGGCTCACTGAAGCAAGTCTCGGGGCAGGGATGAAAACGTGGGGCTTCCATTAAACCTAGGGAGGTGAGGTCAGACCCCAGGAAGAACGTGACCTTAGAGACCAGTGCCGGGTCTGGGCAGAGAAAGGGGGTGCCCAGGAATGAACAGAAAGGGTGGCTCAGCCGGCCAGGCCCCTTCCTGCTGGGCGAGCCACTAGAGGGAGGGGCTCTCAGGTGGGCAGCCTGCGGTCACAGGACCCCACGCACAAGGGAGAAACCAGAAGAAGCGGACGAGTGGGATAGTTCTTTCCAAGCCCCACGGCCTTCCTTGCCCCCGATCTGATTTAACAGATTACTGCCCTGGGGCCAAGGAGTGAGCCCCCAATCGTCAATGATCCAGTTGCTTTTCTCCCTTTTATCTAGAATGCATCCCCACAGCTCCTGGTGGGGCCACCGCAGGGCCTCCTGACCTGGCTTACCCCCTCCCGGTGCCGCTGTCCTCACCCCCACTCATCCTGCCCCTCAGCCTGGCTTTCAGTCTCCATGTGCTGACACCCGGCCTCCTCCACCAGACTCGCCTTTTAAAAAATAAAATAAATAAAATAAAATAAAATAGCTTTACTGCGCTATTATTGACATAAAACAAACTGCACGTCTTTAAAGTGTAAAACTTGGTAAATTCTGACATATACGTATACACCCCAGAAACCAACATCACAGTCAAAAGAACGAGCCTACCCATCACCCCAAAAGTTCCCCATGTGCTCTGTCACCCCCTCTTCCCACTTCTCCCCACACCGCCCCGCCAACGCCCAGCAAACTCGGACATGCACTCCGTCCCTGTAGATCAGTTTGCGATTTGGGGGGGTTACACGTGAATGGAACCATAGGGTACCCCTCCTCCCCTGGCTTCTTTCACTCGGCACAATCACTCTGAGATTCCCCTCTGCTGTGCAGATCACCAGCTCACTTCTTTTGACTTTTCACCGCACGAACGGGCTACAATTCGCTTATCCATGTGCTTGTTGATGAACATTTAGGTCGCTCCTGGTTTTTGACTCTCAGACAAAGTGGCTCCGAACATTGGTGCACGAAGCTCGGTGTGGACATATATGCTTTACCCAGGGGACCTGTGGGCGGTCATGGCAAGCATGTGCTTAACTTTTCCAGAAACTACCAAGCTGTCTTCCAGAGTGCTTGCTCCAGCTCACATTCCCTCCAGCGGGACAGGAGAGGGCCAGGTCCTCCACGTCCTCGCCAGCACGTGGACAGCCAGACTCTCCCCTTTCAGCCACTCTGACAGGTGCGTGGATCCCTCACCGAGGACCCCGTTCGCATCCCTCTAGTCACTAAGGGGGGTGAGGGGGTTTTCACGGGCGTGTTTGCCAGGTGATAAGATGTCCATTCAAATGTTTTCCCCATTTTTAATTGAATTGTTTTCTTAGTGTGAAGTCTTAGGATCCTTTTTTTTTTTAGAAAAATTTCCCCAATCTTCTGTTTCTTTTTTTTTAAGATTTTTTATTTATTTGTTTGACAGAGAGAATGACAGCGAGAGAGGGAACATGAGCAGGGGGGGAGGGAGAGGGAGAAACAGGCTTCCCGTGGAGCAGGGAGCCCGATGCAGGGCTTGATCCCAGGACCCTGGGATCATGACCTGAGCCGAAGGCAGACGCTCAACAACTGAGCCACCCAGGCGCCCCTCTTAGAGTCCTTTATACACTCTGTACACAAGGCTTTATCAGATTCTCCAATTTCTCTACGAATTTCCAATATTCTCTTCCAGCCTGTGGCTCATCTTTTCAGTTCTCTTAACGTAAGCATCCTCGGAAGAGAAGTTCTCATTTTGATGAAGTCCGATGTATTGATTTTTTCTGTTATGGATAGTGCTTTTGACATAGTCCCCGAGAAACCTTTGCTAAACCGAAGGTCACAAAGATTTTGTGCTAAGTTCACTAGTTTTATGTTTTACAGTTTAGTTCTGCGATCCATCTCAAATATTTTGGTTTGGTTCTCTCTGCATGGCGATCGATGTCCTACGGTTTCGGCAACTTTCGTTGAAAAGCCCATCCTTTCCTTCTCCACTGAATCACCCTCGCTCCTTTGCTGAACATCAACTGGCCACGTACGATCAATGTCATGGGTCACGGGCCCCAGACTTTCAAGTACCTGGATTCGAATTCCATCATTGTTACTTATCAGCCTAACCTACCCTAGGTAGAGACTTGATGTTTCTTATGCCTCAGCCCCCTCATGTATAAGATGGGCTTGTTAATACTACTTAGCTCCAACAGTTGTAGGGATAATTAAATGAGGTGATCATACTAAGTTCCTGGAATATTGAGTAGACATTCTGTAAATGCTAGCTATAGTTTTTGTCCCCGTTTTGCAAGGGATGCAAGGTGGGCTTTGAGACATGAAATAGCTCTCCTAAGGTAGAGTGCAGTATGTTTCTAATGACAGCACAGTAGCTGGACTCCAGACCCCAGATCCTCCACCACTGTCATATAATCTATCCTGTATATTTTATAAAGATAATTTTTTGGGGGCACCTGGGTGGCTCAGTCGGTTGAGCATCCGACTCTTGGTTTCGGCTCAGGTCATGATCCTGGGATCATGGGATCGAGCCCCACGTCAGGCTCCGTGCTCAGCGCTGAGTCTGCTTGTCTCTCTGCCTCTGCCCCTCCCCCTGCACGTGCCTCCTCCTCTCTCTCTAAAATAAGTAAATAAATGAAAAAAGATAATTTCTCATCCTCATGCAATGCTGCAGTACTAACAACGAAGTCTTCTTTAACATTTCACTTGTGTCAGGCATTATTGTAAGTACTTTCCATAGCTTCCCTTGTGAAATCCCCCCACCACTCTATGAGGGTGGCGTACTGTTACACCCAGCTGACAGACCAGGAGATGGAGACCCTCTTATGCTAAGTAACTTACTGGAGGGTGCGCAGATAGCAAGTGGCAGAACAAAGTGTCGTTTTCGTCTTTCTAGGTAGGTCCTTTGCATGTCCATGTGAATTTTAGAATCACCTTGTTCCACCAAAAAAAAAAAAAAAAGCCCACTGAGATTTTTCTTGGAATGGTGTCATTTTATAGATCAATTTGGGGAGAATCAACACCTTACTGATCCTGAGTGATCTGATCCATGTATATAAAACAGCTCTCCATTTATGTAGGGTTTCCTTAATTTTTCTTAGAAATGTTCTGTAGCTTCCAGTGTGTCTTTGTCAGGTCTCTAAGTATTTACTATTTTTTTGTGGTATTCTAAGTGGTATTTTAAATTTTTCAACAGATTTTTCAACTGATTGATCACTGCTAGTATATAGAAATACAACTTAGTTTTGTATTCTACCCAGCATTATTAAATTCACTTATTAATTCTAGTATCTTTTTAGCCATCCTATACAATTTTCCACATAGGCAATTCTATCAAATATAGTTTTACTTTTTCCTTCCCAATCTGGATTCCTTTTATTTCTTTCCCTATTGTACCGACTAGAACTTCCAGTGTGATGTTGAATATGAGCAGTGTGAGCAGACACTGTGGCCTCCATCCTGATCATAAGGCAAAAACATTCAGTATTTGAGTATTAATACTGAATAAAGCACTAATACAGCATTAAGTACAAGGTTAGCTATAAGGTTTTCATACACACCCTTTCTCGAATTGAGAAAGAGGTTTTTTCCAATAATAAAACATTTTTATATTTATCTACATATTTGCCACAGCTCTTTGTTCCTTTGTGTTGATCCTGATTCCAGTGGGTATCACCCCCTTTAACAGTTCAGATCTGTTAATAATATATTATCTGACTAAAAATGTCTTCATTTCCCCAGTTTTTTTTTTGCAAGCTATTTTTGCTGGGTATAGAATTCTATATCATTTTCTTTTCCTTTTAGTACTTTAAAAGTGTTGTTCCACAAGACGAAACCAGAGAGGGAGACAAACCGTAAGAGACTCTTAATCTCAGGAAAGAAACTGAGGGTTGCTGGAGGGGAGGGGAGGGTGGTGGGAGGGATGGGGTGGCTGGGTGATGGACATTGGGGATGGTGTGTGCTATGGTGAGCACTGTGAATTGTGTAAGACTGATGAATCACAGACCTGTACCCCAGAAACAAATAATACATTATATGGTAGTAAAAAAATACTTAAATAAAAAAAAGTGTTGTTCCACTATATTTTAGATCACATCGATCAATCACATGATTTTCCTCTGCCTGCTTTCAGATTTTCTCTTTCCTGCCAGTTCTAGATACCTTGATTATGATGGAACTTGGTGGTTTTCTTCATGTTTCTTGTGCTTTGGGTTCATTGAACTTCTTGGATCCGATGAGTTTATAGTTTTCATCAAATTTGTAAACTGGCATCCATTATTTCTTTAAATATCTTTTTTTTTTTTTCTGTGCCTCTTCCATATGGGACTCCAGTACACACATCTTAGGCTTCTCAGAGTTCTCCCACACTCAGCATTCATATATTTTCAGCCTTTATTTCTCCGTGTTCTTCCGTGAACAGTTTCTCTTACTGTGTCAAGTTCGCTAACTTTGTCTTCCGTGGCATCTGATCTGGGGACTCCGTTCAGTGTATTGTCATCCCTAGGGGCTTGGCTTACTCATGGATGGGTGTTCTATGTCTCTGTTTAACCTGCTCTTGTCCCTAATCTCATTACCGCTGCTGTTTCTGGGCCTGTTTTGATTGATGGACTTTTCTCCCCATCATGAGTTGTATTTTCCTGATTGTGGAATGTGTAGTAATTTTTCATCCAGGGATGTTATGTTGGATAGTCAGAGCCTCCCTGAGGAGGGGACATGGGACTGGAGGCTAGGTACTGAGAAGCAGCCAGTAGTCTTTTTAAAATCTTGACCAACATTGATTAGAAGAACATGTAACTCACTTTAATTTTCATTTCCCTGATTACCAATGAGGCTAAGTATCTTTCCAGGTTTATTGGCCACCCAGATTTTATTTTTTTTTAAAGATTTTATTTATATATTTGAGAGAGAGAGACAGAAAGTGAGCAAGAGAGAACATGAGCAGGGCAGAGGGAGAGGAAGATGGAGAGGGAGAAGCAGACTCCCCACCAAGCAGGGAGTCCGATGCGGGGCTCGATCTCAGGACTCCAGGATCACGACCCGAGCGGAAGGCAGAGCCCAACCAACTGAGCCACCCAGGGACCCTGGCCACCCAGATTTTAAAAAGAAGAAATTCCTATGTTCTTTGCCCATTTTTTTCCCCTATTGGTTTGTGCCTCTTTCACGTAATGATTTATATTAAAAAAAATTTATATATTAAGGAAAATAACTCTTGTCACATAGTACAGATACTTCTTACAATTTTTCTGTTGTCTTTGAAGTTTGTGCTTTCTGTTCCCTATGCCTGAAATGAAGCTCACTCCTACCTTACTCTGATCTCCTTTACCCTACTCCATTTTCCTCCAAAATCTTTATTACCACCTGACATATTATATATTATTTGTGTTGTCTTCTAGCAAAAAAACAAGCTGTATGAGGGCAGAGATTTATCTGTTTTATTTACTGCAGTATCCCCCCAAACATCAGGAGCAGAGCACATGGTAATTGTCTATTAAATATATTTTCGGGGGGAAGAAAAGGTTAATCGTGTTTCTATATTTTTGTTTTCATTAAAATCAATCACCTTTTCAGTTACGGTTTCTGACATTAAGACATATTTAGAAAGTCTTCCTCGCTTCAAGAATATTAGTTTTAATTTTTACATTTAAATATTAAATGGTCTTTGACATTAATTTTGATGTGTGAAGTACAGTTCCGGTTTTGTCGATACATTTTCTTCCTTCTGCCTAGCTCCTGGCGGCCACCATCCTACTTTCTGTCTCTATGAATTTGATTGCTTTAGGTTCTTCATAAAAGTGGAGTCACACAGTATTGTCCTCTTGTAACTGGCTTATTTCACTCAGCATAATGTCCTCAAGGCTCGTCCATGTTGTAGCAGGTGTCAGAATGTCCTTCCTTTTTAAGGCTGAATAATATTCCACCGTACAGACAGACCACATTTTGTTTACGTACTCCTCTGTCGATGGACACTTGGGTTGCTTCCGCTTTGGGGCTATGGTGAATAACGCTGCTATGAATAAGGTGCATAAATATCTCTTTGAGATCCTAACCTTAATTCTTTGGAGTATACGCCTAGAAGTATAATTGCTAGATGACATGGTTGTTCTATTTTTAATATTTTGAGGAACTGCCATGCCGTTTTCCAGAGCAGCTGTACCACTGTACGTGCCCACGGTCAGGACACAAGGATTCCAATTTCCTCACATCTTTTTCAACACTTGTTATTTTCTGGGTTTTTTGGTATTTGTTTTTTAATAGTAACCATTCTAATGGGTGCGAGGTTATCTCACTGTGGTGTTTTGTTTTGTTGTGTTTTAACAACAAAACATGGAGCCCAATGCAGGGTTTGAAAACTCAGAACCCTCCACCCCAACCCCAGATCATGACCTGAGCCAAAATCAAGAGTTGGATGCTCAACCGACTGAGCCACCTAGGTGCCCCACTCACTGCAGTTTTTATTCAAATGTCCCTAAATGATTAATGATATCGAGCATCCTTCCACGGACTTGTTGACCATTTGTATACCTGCCTCGGAGGAACGTCTATTCAAGTCTTCTCTCCATTTTTAAATTGGGTTACTTGGGTTTTTTGTTGTAGAACCAACAAATTTTTAGTGGTTGGAATTTCCAACCTTGTACCAAGTAAAGCGAAACAGTAGGAGGAATAAGCACGGTGTGCAGTGAGGAGGGCTGGAGAAGGAACATCTGGCCAGGATCCCTTTCCCTGTGGGGGCTTTCAGCTCTCAGCCGCACCTGCTGCCCCCCGCCCCGCCCAACCCCGAGACAGAAGTCCCAGCGGGGACTCCCGGGTCGGTGGGGGGCCTGCACCTGCCACGGTCCCCCGCGGGGGTGAGCGCGCCACCTGCCGGTGGGACTGAGAATTTGTCATTTCCCTGAGAATCCGGGCACAAGGCGACTGGATGGTTTAGCCTCCACCAGCCAGGCTCTAAGCTTTGGAGACCGTCTTCAGCTCCGTGGGTACTGAAGTGCTTCCTACCCTCTCTCAGCTTTGGGGGTGCCAGGGCGGAGATCACGGGGGGCCAGAATGTCCCCCAAGCAGGAATTCCCTCGCAGGGTCCTCACGGTTCCCACTTGGGGAATTCCTGGGGCTCCGTCGGGATAACCCTGTCCTTTCTGGCTCCGGTTCTGGTCCATTTGGCTCGGCATTCAGGGAGCGCCTGGCTGAGTGGCCTCACCTTCCCGCGGCCCCTGAAGCCAGCCCTCGGGTCTTTCCCATCTGAGTTTCACTGCGGAATTCAGCGGGGACCCAGGTCATGGGTCACAGCTGAATCCCGGGAGCTCTAGCATCTCTCGGAAATAGGAGGGACCTTCCTCTTGTCGGTCTGAAACCACCCCTATGCCCATCCTCTCTCAGAAGCTCCGTTCACCTGCTCTTCTTCTTTCTGACCCCCCACCTCACTCGGCCCTGCCTTCTCTCATGTAGAGAAAATGTTATGTTTCAGCAGAAAATCATGCACTGTGGAAACCCCAGAGGACACCCCCTCTGGGTCTTCTGATCACAGTTCTCTCTGAAATGTAGACACCTGATGGCAACACAAAAAGAATTCTTGACTGTAGATATGGAAATTATGTCTTATCCACACAGGTTGAATTGACTTTCTTCCCTGCCTGGGGGAAAAACCAGTTTGGTGGACATTTGTGCATTCATTTCAATATTCCTGATCTATAAATGAGTCTGTTCTTTGGATTTTCTTTTCTTTTTTTATTACAATATTATTGACTATATTCCCTATGTTGTACTTTTCATCTCTGTGACAGGATTTCCTGGTAAACCTGTTAAACCATCTACTTGGTTCCCTCGTTGATTAACAAGTAGAATAAAATACTTTAACAGCTGGGGCGCCTGGGTGGCTCAGTCCGTTAAGCGTCTGACTCTTGATTTCGGGCTTAGGTCATGATCTCAGGGTCGTGAGATCGAGCCCCATGTCAGGCTCGGCACTGGGCGGGGAGTCTGCTTGAGATTCTGCCTCTGCCCCTCCCTCTGCTCACAACTCTCCCTCTAAAATAAATAAATAAATCTTTAAAAAAGTCCTTAACAGGTGCTAATTTTTTATTTATTTATTTATTTAATTAATTTATTTTTTTTATTTAACAGAGATAGACAGCGTAAGTAGGCAGAGCGGCAGACAGAGGGAGAGGGAGAAGCAGGCTTCCCGCCAAGCAGGGAGCCCGATGCGGGGCTCGATCCCAGGACCCTGGGACCATGACCTGAGCTGAAGGCAGACGCTTAACCGACTGAGCCACCCAGGCGCCCCCAGGTGCTAATTTTTGAATCTGCCTGAGATTAATGATTTTACCTTTTATTGAAAATTATCCTTGAACAGTCGACTGGGTAGGTCCCTGCACCCAGAAAGCCCAGCCCTCCAGCACTGAGACCCAAAGGGGTCCCTTTTTGGGGGGGGACAGCAGGGGTGCCCTGTGGGCTCCCGGGGAGACCTCACCTCTTTGTGCTGGTCCCCACCAGCTGCCGCACGTGTGGTTGGTGAACATGCTATGAAGGCGAAGTTGAGATTTTTCTGGATGGTGGGGGGCGGGGAGGAGGCTCGCTTGGGAGGTTTCTGTATGGTTTCGTGCTACCACAGTTCAAGGGTAGCTCGGCAGCCTGGCCATCCACGCACTTGCCAGGAGGTAAAATGGTTGGCTTGTCAAGGTTTCGAAAACGCTTAGCCTTTTTCGAGAAGTTGCTGCCGGGGGGCTGGGGGAGTTTGTGTTTCGTGGGGACAGAGTTTTGACCGGGGAAGGTGAGGAGTTCTGGAGACAGATGGTGGGGACTGTGAATGCGCCGACGCCCCTGAGCTGTGGGCTTGCAACACTCAGAGGGTAGCCTTCACGTTATGTACGTTTCACCACAATAAAAAAAAAAAATGAGAGCAAGTTGCTCATTTCAGTACTTTTCTGGGTGGGCTTCTGTGGCGAAAGCTGAAAGGGGCAAGATTTCACAGCTTAGAGACTGAACTTTTTATGCATGTGATGTTTAAAAATAAACCTTTCTCCTCCCACTCCCCCCACCCCAGCTCTCAACCAAACAACAAACGACATGGCCTCCCATCTAGAAGGTTCCAGGGAGCAGCGTGGTGGCGGAAAGAAGGAGCGCCGGGGTGAGGGGACACAGTCTGTCAACGTGATATTTGCTGTTGTCCTGCAAGGATTGTGTGGGCAGCAAAGGACAGAAACCTTCTCGAGCTGGCTTAGGCAAAAGCGCGCCAGGGGATGGGAGGCCCCCGGGGGAGCTGGGGGGGTGTTCGTTCCTGCTGCTGCCGGAGCTCTGGCCGTCAGAGGTCGGAAGGGGTTGGCAGGACCTGTTCCTCTTGGAGGCTCTAGGGGAGAATCAGATGGCCACTTCCTGCATCGTCCCCACCACTCACTTCCAGGGTCACAGCTCCGACTCCTTCTTGGGGGGACCCTGGTGATGACCGTGGCCCTGCTTGGGTCAGCCAGGATAGTGTCACCGCCTCAAAGTCCCTTTGCCCAAATAAGGTGACATACTCATGGGCTCTGGGGGTTGGGGCCCTTTCTGTGAATTGTGGGGGTAAGGACAGGACTGTGAGTGCTCCCCATGCCCTCTCAAGGCGATCTGCACCTCCAGGAATGGGGACAGTGGGCAGGGACCCCCTCATCTGCAAGAGATGGCTGTTGCCTGCCCACGTACCCCCAAATATCTACACACTGACCTTGCCTCTGGACCGGGAAGATCCCACCTCAGTGACCTTGGGGCAGGGGCAGGGGGGCGAGGGGCTGCCTGGCTGTGGTTGGGGATGGCACAGCCACCCCGGGGGGCTTGGGGAGGACTCCCAGTTCCCATGCGCGCTCTGGCCTCCAACACCCCTCTCGGAGCACTTTAAAGACGAATTCTTTTTTTTGTGATTTACAAACATACCCAAACATCCTCAGACAATTAAAAGAAGACAATTTAGATCTCTAGGAAGCCCATCAACTCAGCGGTAACCCCTGGTAACATACTGGTCTTCATCTTTCTTGACAGATTTCAGTATATGAGTTTATAACATCATTATACATGCCGCTTTATCATCTGCTTTATTAGCTCAGTAAGTTGTTCTACATTGTTCTACAATGTTCTACAGCAGTGAGTGTAGAATTATATGTCCATTTCTATCAGCGTCATAGTGTTATATAGAATAACATACTCAGGGGCACCTGAGTGGCTCAGTCAGTGAAGCGTCTGCCTTCGGCTCAGGTCATGATCCCGGGGTCCTGGGATCGAGTCCCGCATCGGGCTCCCTGCTCAGCGGGGCATCTGCTTCTCCATCTGCCACTCCCCCGACTATGCTATCTTTCTCTTAAACGAATAAATAAAATATTTTTTTAAAAAGCAGAATAACATATTTAACTAGTACATGGTTGATTGCCAAATTGCTCCTAACTTTTCACTATTATAAACTATACCACCCGAACCCCTTTTTTCCATTTGTCTAGGTATCTCTTTGGGGTAAATTTCTTTTCTTTCTTTCCAGAGAGAGAGAGAGAGAGAGCATGCGGAGGGGCAGAGGGGGAGAGAGAGAATCTCAAGCAGACTCCACACTGAGCGTGGGGCCTGATGTGGGGATCGATCCCAGGACCCTGAGATCATGACCTGAGCTGAAACCAAGAGTCGGACGCTTAACCAACTGAGCCACCCAGGCGCCCCTCATTTCATTTCTTATTAGCTTGTAAGAGATGTTTTCAGATTAGAAACACTGACCCTTTTCCCATTTTTGTTCCAACTATTGTTCCCCATTGAGACACCCATCTTGCAACGATGCATCTGGTCTCTCTCATCCTCCAGAAACTTTAAAATCAAACTTATCAATGCTTCCTTTTATGATTTCTGGTTCCGTAGCAAACTTAGAAAGTCTTTCCCCACCCATGATCATTTTAAGAAGAAAAGTATCCGTAGTTGCTTCTGGTACTTCTCTCTACTTTCATGTTTTAAAGTTACATCCTGGCTGTAGCTGGAATGTGTTTTCCTGGGAGACTGGGATCCAGCTAGGTAGTTCTTCCAAATGACCGGGCAGGACCATGACATGAGCAGCCCATCTCCCGTGCTGATCTGAACCACCACCACTGGTATCTCCTAAATTCCCAAGCGTACCAGAGTCTAGCTCTGGGCTCTGTTGGGATCACTACCGCAATTATCCTGATGGTAGTAATCCACTTCCTTTCGTTTATCCCCACCATACTGGGAGCCAGTTGGAGCCAGGGGCCGGGTCCAGTTCCCCATGGCGCTGGGTGCAGACGCACGACCACCTCTCACCTCCCACGGAGGACGTGCACGCAGAGGGACGGCTTCACAGGCTCGCGCTCCCAAGGCCGACTCTTGTTTGCATTTCAGGCTGGGTGAGCCCCCCCCACCCCCCCGCAGAAGTGTCCCTGAGTGTCGGGGCACGTGGAGCAAAGCCCTGGCCGATTATTTAATCACTTCATGGGATGGACAGTGATTGTAAGTCTCTGGGGGAAAACACCAGAGTCTAGTCTGAAATAGGAACTGTTGATTTTTTGTTTCTTTGAACTTCACGTCATTTGATACTTTGAAACATAGGGTGACAAAGCGTTGGACGGGATAGGAAGGAGCTCAGTATGAAGGCAAGGAGCAAGGATAAAAGAATAGTTTCCTTGCTGTCCTGCCCTGTTTTTCCGGGACCCGGGCAGCCTGCTGGGTGGGAAGGGGTGCTCAGTCTGCGGCTGGCGGGGGGGCCTCACTCCAAACAGACTTGGCCAAACCCAGTGCTCCTCCCCCCACATCAGGTGACGCGCGGTTCCCTGGGTTTCAGGGTCTCAAACTGCGGCACATTGAGCTCTGGGCCCGCACCCTCAGCCACCCGCTCCGAGGGAGCTCCCACTGTTGGTTCCAGCTCTGGGTCTGGAAGCCACACTCCCCCCCCACCCCCGTCAGCCATTTTGAGATTAGAAGGAGCGAATTGCGGCCCCTGGAACCATTGTTTCTGCCCCATCCAGCCCTCGCTTCAATCGCTGGTCATGACAGGGGCTGACACTCGCCAGGTGGCCTCATTCTGTGCGTGACTCCTACTCCCATGCTGCGACCACCTGGCAGGATGCTGAGGAGGACATGGAATCCCGAGGGGAGGAGGGCACTGCAATCCCCTGCCAGAGGGTCTCAGGTTCTGTGGCTTCCACAGGCGAAGTTCTCGCATGTCCGGCCATCCTTCCCCGGTCTGTGGGCTGGGGCGGGTGGGACCCTGAGGCGGGGACGGAGGCACGCAGACGGCCACCAGGGGGCGTGCCCTGTTCTCCCCGAGCCGTGGGGCCTTGGCACCGCCCAGACCCGCCGAGCATGGCACCTCCCCGGGGCAGAAGGAAGGCCAAACAGACCTCCTGCCCCTCTCTGGGTGGAAAGACAGCGGCAGAGCCAGGGGGAGAGTGTGGGCGGCAGGGAAATAGGCAGGTCCACAAGCCCTGGGGTGGGGCCCCAACTTGGCTCTCCACCCCCGCCCACTGCTATCTGCCGCTCTCCAAACACTCCAGCGTCCGTCCCTGTTCCCTCCACTGCGCCAACTCCTACACATCCTTCAAGGCCCAGTTCAAACACTAGTACTGCACCTCCCAGCCCTGCCACTCGTGTGCTCCCACAGGGAGCGCTCACTGCTTTCGAGACCAATGACAGGTACGCTTCTGTCCTGGAGAAGGTGGGCTCCACCCCCGAACGGACCATGACTTGCACACAGACCACGTCCAAGCACAGCCCTGTGCCAGGCGTCGAAGCTCACCTGCATTGTGGCATGCCCTCACCTTCCTCCCATGCTGAGAGACTCCCCCGAGGGCAGGTGCTGGGTCTGAGCCTCGCCAGGCCGGCGCGGAGCCTGGCAAACAGGCCCTCTCCGGTTTGCTGGAAGGAAGCCTATGTCACTCACTTCTCTCTGCGGATGGCTCGGCTTCTTTTCTCGGTCAACACATACCTACCAGGCATTTTCCGTTGTGTCCAGGACAGAGCGGGTGCCCTGTCCCCACGGGGACAGCGGACAGTCACGGTGGCGGTGGCTCCGTGGCTCAGTCCCTGGGGCACCTCGGCATCACCAGTGAGCTCACTTACTGTGCAAGCAAGGAAACTGAGGCTCAGGCAGGGAAGGGGCTTATGCAGGACACTGTCAGCTAAGTGCACGTGGGGTTCTGGCCTCCAGAGCCCCAGGCCTGGGCCTGGTGTGTCCTGTGCATGAGGCGGGGGGCAGCAGGTCTGTCGAGAATGCTGTGTCTCACCTAACGCGGGCTGGCCCCAAGCGCTCCTGAAACCACTTACTGGTGAAGCAGTGGGACGCAAACCGAGGAGTCATGGCCTTGGTGGCTGATGATCAGCTCCACCCACAGAAGCACATCTCAAAAGATCATTTTGAATTTGCTTTCGGGGGGGGGGAGTTTGAGCAGCTCAGCTTTGGCTCGACCCTCCTAAGAGAGAGTGCAGAGTTTGCACACGGACAGACCTGGGCTCAAAGTCCTGCCCCGGGTGGCCGCGCATGCGCCGACTCCAGCCGTGGCCCGGCAGAGCTTCGGTGGGCGCACCTGAGAGGTGGAGGTGATAACCCCCGAAGCCGTGGAGATGCGGCCAGACAGGGGTGGGCCCTGCTCCCTGCAGGTGCCCCAAGTCTGAGTCCAGGACCATCGGGCCGGCGGCTGGATGGCGGCCCCAGCGCAGTGTCTGGGACCTGGAGATTCGCACCCCCTGCAGACCAGGAACCCTGCAAGCTGGCTGGTAAGCACGTACCAGAGAGCCCCGGGCAGCATCGTTACCACGGAGAGCCGAAATACCCTTTCTCCTCGGGCAGACGCAACACATGCCTGTGCGTGGCTATTTTTATCGCCAGAATGCTCATTTCAGTCAGAATGGTCAATTAGACAAAATGGTTGGTTGGCTCCCCACCGAAAGTGGCCGTGGGCGCTGCTGGGGACTGTCAACCCTGCAGATGGAGACCCAGCCCCGCCAGGACAGCCAACGGGCCCGTGTCCGGAGCAGCCTGCCCGCACACCCTGACAGCAGAAGCTGGCTCGGCAGCCCCTGGGTGGGCCCGGGCATCCTCCAGCGACTCTCCGTGGGGACGCTGTGTCTGTCCCACCCGAGCCCATACAGGTGGGAGCCGGCGTCCTCGTTCTCAGAGCCCCGGGCCCGGCTGCTGCAGCCAGGAATGCACGGCCAGGCTCATGTGCGGGGACCCCACAGCCACCCCGTCCACCCTGCCGAGCCTGCCCCCCAGCCTGACCCCCACACCAGGTGGTCCTGTGCGGGGCCTTGCAGGAGGAGGTTCTGGCTCCTGGGACCCGGGCAGCCAGCTTCCCTGGCAAAGGGATGGGCTGCGGTGTGGGCCCCACGGCCTCCCCCCGCCCGAGGGCTGAGCAGGAAGGGGAAGTGTGGTCTGGCTGAGGCTCACTGCTCCGGGGTAGGCGGGAGGCCTGTGGGCGAGGAGAGCCTCCTGCTAGCTGCCTCTGAACCACCGCACTTGGGCCCCTGCTGTCCCCTCAGCCGCTCACGGATGGACACCCTGGCAACCCAGGTAAGCGTCTGGGCTTGAGCCACCCGAGGGCTGCCCGGGGCAGGCGTGGAGCGCGATCTCTCGGTGGCCTTGGCAAGTCCACTCTGCCGCTCACTGGCTGGGGAGCTCGGAATCACTGCACCCCTCTGGGCCTCCACTCCCCCGCGGGTCTGTTGGGGGGCTGAAATGACATAATGACGGGCCGTGAGCTGCGTCAACAGTAGAGAGGTGGTTAGCCGTCTCTGGACTCTGACGGTGAGTCTGGGGAGCTGATAACTGGGAGGACCCTAGTGGGTCCGTGCCGGGGGTGAGGGGCGAGGCGGTGGCAATGCGAACTGTGGGCTGCGTCTTGGGGCCCGTGCAGGAAACACCTAGCCGGGTGCGTCTAGTGTGTAGGGACTGGTAAGGCATTCCCTGTTCCCGCGGCCTCGGGGTCAAGCTGTGCCGGGCTGGGGTCAGATCCCCAACCAGCCCCCTGCTGCTGCCCCGGGAAATCACCGCGGACAGGGCCTGGCCTGGTGTTTCCAGTCCCACCCTGTCACGCATCACTTGTCCTGAGAGCCACTCCCTTTCCCGGCCCTTGGCCGCCAGCGCGTGGGACCTCCCGGGGGGCTTTGAACGTGGTACCGCCGAGCCTGCTGAAGACAAGGCCTGGGGGCCTCTCGGTATTTCTTAGGATAAATGAAAACGTCAGGGAAACAAGGGGAAAAAATGACCCCACATCCCACAACCTCGCAACAACCACGAGAGAGAGTTTGGTGTTTTGCCTTCTAGTTTTTTCCCCTCCGTGTAGATAGTTTGAAAAGTTACCACTGTCTTATACTGATTAAATACGTTCTAGAGAGGACGTGCGGGCCTCACTGGCTGTCGGCAGACACAGGCATCCCCAGACCCCCCACCTGCTGATGGCCCCGGCGCTGTCCCCAGACAGCCCCCCAAGGGACAGGGCTCTAGGTGTCCTGTCACGCTCAGAGCCAAACACATAAGAAAACCAGCAACAGCGCGAGGCGACTCGGTTGGACCCAAGGAAGGACTTCTGGGTTGCAGAAATCCTGGGATAACTTAGCAGGAAGCTTGAGTCATCCACAAGTCCGGAAGGTTCTGCCCAGGGCAGACACATCACACCCAAGGCCGCGGAAACACCGCAAAGGCCACCTGTTGGGGCGGGGCGCGCAGAAGCTCTTTTTAGATGTGATACATGGAGTCTTGACGTGTTCAGTTCATGCTCCACGGCAAGGCTCGGCGGGAGAGCGAGAGAGGAGGCTCCTGCCCTCGCTCAGCGAACAATCTGTGTTCTGGGCTTTCTCACCGCGGGCTCCGGCCACACATGCGGGGAACGCGGGGAACAGACGCAGCTGCCGCGGGGGCACGGCCCCGCGCTTTCTCAGGGTCTGGGGTTCCCGGCAGGTTCCTGGGCCTCTTCCTTTCTTCCTGCCTCGTGACTGCGGCATGCAACCCACGGAGTGGCCCTGCGCAATTCTCTCCCGCCACCCCTGTCCCACGCTGCCCGCGAGGGGGCTCCCTGCTTCCTTATGCTGAAGTCTACAAGTTGTGCCTCTGACTTTTACTTCCTTCGGGCTACTTCTCAGGCTGTTTTTCTAGGAATGATATTGCAGAATCAGAGGATAGGACTGTCTGTTACTATGTGCTTCCCCCCCCCCCCGGAAAATTTTAAGTTTATTTAGTTAAGTAATCTCGACACCGGACCCGGGGCTTGAACTCACGACCTCCCACCCAAAATCAAGAGTCGAGTGCTCCACCGACGGAGCCAGCTGGTCGGTCCTAAGGATCCGAGTGTGAGCAGGGGCACAAGAGGGAAGAATTTCAACTGGGGGAAAAATTAAAAGAGAGGGGAAAAAAGAAGCTGGAATTAATTTTAATCATACATTTAACTTAACCCAACATATCCCAATCCTTCCCGCAAGTAACCCAGATAAACATTTATTAATGATCTTTTATGTTCTTCCTTCCACACGAAGTCTTTGAGACCCAGCAGGTGCCCAGCAGCCTCGTGGGGCCCGTGGCTGCCGTCCCGGGCAGGGCAGGCCTCGGGTAAGGGGATGCGTGTCCAAGGCACGACGCCCTAAGGGCAGAGGGCGAGTGCGGAGCGGGATCCCCGTCCTCCCGCCGAGCTGTTTGCAGGTGCGCCTCCTCGTACAGAGACATTGGAGGCCCCTTCCAACTCCAGCTGGAACCCCAAGCTCCCGGCTCCAGCACACCCGTGTCCTCTCCCCACCTTTCGGGACTCGTGGCTACTTGAGATCATTAATGTTTCTCAAGAAAAACTCAAGTTTTTATATCCAGGACCTGACCATTAGTGGGTCTTGAAGGAAATACAGGGGCTCAGGCTCTGTATTTTTTTCCACGAGCTCGGCTAGACAAGGCGGGAAAACACTGGGGCGCGTCATGTGTCCGAAACACAGCTTGTCGTGAAACGTTTCATGTATGCGCCTGTGGAGTGTGTTCCTCCACGATAGAACTTGGTTGTTTTGGGTTTGTTTGTTTTTTTTTAAAGCAAGTGCTGAATAAAACCCAGTCTCCGGAATTCCTGGCAAGGGCACGGTAGGAGTTCTGTCCCTGACTCCCCAGAAATGCCTTTTGGGGAAGTGAGAGCCGGGGCTGGGTCGGTGACTGTGCTCGGCCGCCCTCCCGCCCCGACCCACTCAGCGCGGCAGCGGGCTCCCTGGGAGGTTGTGCGGGCTGCTGGAGCGAGGCCGAGAGGCCGGAGAGAAGCTGGAGTTCCACCTGCAGCATCCCGGGGGCGTGTCTACTTCCCAGCAGGCAGAGAGCCAGGCAGCAAGGCCGGGCTGCCCACCTGCCCGCATCCTCAGAGGGCAAGTCTGGCCATAGGCCAGGAGAGAGCCCGGCGCCTCATTCATTCCGAGATTCCCAGATCCGTGGGGAGCGCCTCCTGGGCCCTGGGCACAGTGGAAAAGACAGACGGTGAACTAAGCGACCAACAGGCCCCGAGGCGGGTGGCAGCGTCCGCGAGTGGGCCCAGCAGGAGGAAGGACGCGGTCCTCCCAGCGATGACCACGCGGGTCTGCCTCCCACCCGCCCCGCCCAGCACCCGCCGACTTTGTCTCCTACTTCAGACCGAAAGATCGGGGGTGTTGGCCCCCCACTTCCTGCCCGCAGGCCCCAGCACGCCCTCTCCCCTCTCCATCCTTGTTCCCTTTTAAAAGCTCATTCTTCCTTCGGGCCAGGAAGTTGTCTGTCTTCGCTGTATTTCACTCCAGTCTTCTGTCCCGGCACCTTCACGGTTTAGAACCACGGAGAAGCCTCTCACAGTCTCACAAGCCATCTCTCCTCCGACTCAGCGTCCAACCTTCTCTTGCCTTCTGGGGCTTCTTCACTCTGATGGGGAGTAGGGCAGGGTCACTAGCAGGAGGACAAGCCTAGAAACGAGAGTCTTCGTTCCTAGTCACATTCACTTATATCCTCGGGGGACTTCGGAGGAGATCCTAGGATGCCCCTGCTCTTGCCAATGCCCTAGGGAATCCGAGGAAGGAATCCAATGCCCTGAGGAGCCAAGGAAGCCATTCACACCCTAGTAAAAATCAGTTTCTCTTCCTCAGAGTCTGGCACTCTCAGGCAAATGAATTTAGAGAGGAAGTGGGGAGAGAGGGAGCTTGGAACTTTGCAGTGACTTGTGGATGATGGGCCTTCAGGCATTGTGACAAGCAAACAGGAAAGGTACTTGGGCCGAGGGGTCTTTTTTAGCACCTTGCCCTCCACCACGCTGGAGCTGCTGCCGCCTCTGACTGTGGGGGTGGGGCCGGGGCGGGGGGACCAGCCTCCCTCGTGCTCACCCGGCCCAGCTGTGGGCTCTGCTGCCTGGCCCGGTGCATGCTCCCCCCTGGGGCTGAGCCCGCTGCACTGTTTGTTAAAAATGCTGATCCCGGAGTCCCACACTGGACCCACCAGTCAGAACTGGCTGTGGGGAGGGGGCCGAGGACCCTGGCATCTGCATCTTCATACACCCCACAAAGCCCCCGATCGTTGGTCACAAGCAAGGGCCCTGGGGTCTGAGAGACCGGGGTTTGGCTTCTGAGTTCCCCACTTACTAGCTCTGCGGCCCTGGCCAGTGACTGAGACCTGAACCTCTATTGCCTCATCTGTAAAATGGACTCGTAACCACAAGCTGCCATTGTGAGAGCGCTCATAACCCACGGCGCCTCAGCGCATGGCGCAGGTTACTTTTCTGAGATGCATTTTCATATTGCGGTTCTTATTATGTGGAACAAGACACAGCGAATGGCTGAGACCTCGCCAGGACTGGAAGTTCTCGAACGAGCGTTCTGCTTTCAGTTCTGTTATGAAAGGAAAAACATTTACCAGCTTGGTGTCAGCCTGGCAGAGTTAACAGGGCAGGAACTCAGGCGCCAGACGGCGCCGAGCGGAAATCTTAGGTCAGTTGATCCCTAGCTGTGCTGCCTTTAGCCAATAGCTTAACCTCTCTGAGCTCTCTATTAAGGGTAATAACTGCGCCCCCACCAGGGAGGTTATAATAAGGATTCAGAGATAACAGGTACGTCACTGGTTCTCAAACTCGGCCCTGTATTACTCACCTGGACAATTTCATTACGACAAATAAACAAAACCCCAGTGGCCAGGCCCCCCACCCCAGATCAATTAAATCAGAGTCTCGGATGTAGGCCATTGCTCAAGCTCCCCGGGTGATTCCAAGGTTCAGGCAGGAGGAGGGTGGGGAACTTCGACATTCCCCGAGTTCTTGGCCCAGGGCCTGATGCATACCGATATCCGAGGGTGCTCCCACCACGCCTCCTCCCTTCCTTCCTCCGTGTGTGGTGGCCACCAAATGCTCCCCCAGGTTACAGGACCTGCAGCTCCTGACCTCCCAGCAACCGGGACCCCCAGGCCTGCACCTGTGGACTCAGCCCCCGTCCCCTCCCCAAAGCCCCAGAACTGCTGATCTGGGCCCACGTTGGCTCCTCTTCTGGTCCATACTGGTCTATACTGGACTGTAGGACCCCCCGCTCTGGCTCACGGGGCCCTGCGCTACCTGTGAGCTCCAGTCCTGCCTTGAGAACCTTCCTATGTCCACAGGCTCTTGAAAACAAAGATGTTCCCTCCCGTGCAACAGACACCTCCCAGAAATAGAGACGCGTGTCCATCCCCGGCCTCCTGACGAGGTCAGCAACGCCGGGCAGTGTGCGGTGGAATTCTGTCGAAGATGGCAGAACCATCCCTCCCGTTTTCCCCCTTTTCTTCCTGACTCCCTGGAGGCAAAATAGAAGATGTTGAATGCATAAAGCATTAACAAATGCATGAATGCATAAAGTGCATGGAAGCACTTGAGCGAGCGTCTCATCTCACTGAGCTGATCCAATCCTGGATCCCGGGTGGGTTGTGCGGTGAGCCTGCCTGAGGTGTCCGAGGTGTTGGGTCCCAGGGCACAGGGGGATGGAGGGCGCAGGTGGAGTTAAGGCTACTGCTCAGCGGCGGGGGAGATGGGGAGATCATGCTGGATTGTCACGCGTCGCGGGCAGGAACGTGAGTGGCCCCTCGAGGCTGAACAGAACAGGGAAATGGCTCATCCATGGAGCCTCCAGGAGGGGACACGGCCCTGCCCGCCCTTTGGTTTTACCCTGTGCCGACTGGAGGGACTCCTGACCTCCCCGACTTCGAGACAAGACATTTGTGCCGTTTGAAGCCTCTGCGCCCCTGGGAATGTGCTAGAGCGGGAAGGGGGTACGGCCTGCTTCTGCCCCTGCCGGCACTCCCGCCTTGCTCCGATTCCAAAATGTTAAGTTACTTTTGATTCTTAAGCAGACTCAGTGCAGTTTGCAAAATTTAGCCGTGCTCACTGTAAACCTTCAATCTTGTCTCTGGCTCAAAGCACCCCCATGTTGCCCCAGTGAGGGGAGGGGAGGAAGGGGTGGGAGCCCCCTCAGCTCCCTGCACCCCACCCTGCACTACTTCCCTGGTATTGCACTGAGGAGGACAGACAGACAGGCTCCCACCAGTGGCCATTCCTGCTGATCACGTCTGCGGTCCCTGGCGGCCCCTCGAGAGACTCGGCCGCATCTGTGACCTGACCGCCAGCAGCTGGCCCTACAAATGCCCCTCTGTCCCGTGCGGCCTGCCCCCCCCAAGTCTTCTCTACCCCAGGCTGGCCGACACAGTGGGGTCCAGCTTCCACACGGGCAGCACAGGCCCCCCACTGGCCGTACTCCCCACCGCTGCTCCTCTCTGGCAACACCCGGGCCACTAAACTAACCGGGAGCCCAGAGGACACCCAATGGGGACAACGTGTGGTTCCTCGGGGCCTTCCTTGCTCAGCTGCCTTCTCTCAAAAAACAAGCTCGTCTTGGTTCTGTTGAGCAGGCATCTCTCCAGTCCATGGGGAAGAGTGCTATTTCTCTGGCCCTGGAACCCCTGGGGGGCTTGGGACTTTCATTTGTGGCCCCCACCACCTCACTACCATTGCTATGCTCCCGAAAGCAAGGCATCCTAAGCCCCACAAAGCCTGTCCCTGATGCCTGGGGCCATGGTGACCGAGATCAGCAGTGGGAGGCCTGGGAGCTAGACAGAAAGCATTCTGCCTCCTTCTTGCTGGGGGACCGTGGGCAGGCCCTGTCCCCTCAGCTTCCAGGTCCAGGAAAGCGTGTGGCACAAGGATGAAGCGAGGGGAGAATGGAAAGCCCCTGCAGACCGCATGTGCGCTGGACACCCTCAAAATGTCTGCTGGCAAATCAGAGCCGCTCCGTCTGTAAGAACAGAACTGTGAGCGAAGTTCTCAAAAGTGTCCCATGTTTCATTTTGCTAACATCATCCTTCTTCCTCTTTCTTCCCCCGGACACGGAGGACAATGACATTGCTTTGAACTTGAAATCTGAGCAGTAGCTTTTCATGGAAGCTACACTACGTGGTTAATGGGGTTTTTTGTTTTTTTTAAATCTTCTCAAAGTAAATACACATGGTGTTTTTTGGGTTTTGGGGGGAGGTTTTTTTGGTTTTTTTGGTTTGTTTTGTTTTTGTTTTCAAGGAGGCTCCATGCCCAGCATGGAGCCCAACGCAGGGCTTGAACTCACGACCCTGAGATCCAGTCGAACGCTTAACTGACTGAGCCACCCAGGTGCCCTGTAAATACACAGTTTTAAAAAATCAAGTAATTCAGAGGGTTTATGGTGGAAAGTTGCAGCCCCCTGTCTTCCCACCTCCATCCTTGTACCCGCTCATGCTCCTCAGATCAACCTTTTTTTGTTTGTCTGTTTGTTTTTGTTTTTCATATGCAATAGCTCTTAACTCCTGTGCCCTGGTATTTACTTCGGTAGCGTTAAAGATTATGTTTATGTTGCTTTTTTGAGAAATCCTTCAAGATTAAACAAAAAGACAAAAGATAGAAAATATGAGAGACAAATTAGACAAAGAACACACATCTGAGTATAAGAGAATGGAGGGAAGAAAATTCTGTTTGTCCATCTGTCCATCTATCTATCCATCCATCCATTCATCCATTCATACATCCATTCATCCATCCTTCCTTCCTTCCATCCATTCATCCATCCATTCATCCATCCTTCCTTCCATCCACTCATCCAACCATCCATCCATCCACTCATCCATCCCTCCTTCCATCCATCCATCCACTCATCCATCCTTCCATCCATCCATCCACTCATCCATCCTTCCTTCCATCCTTTCATCCATCCATTCATTCATCCATCCATCCATTTATCCATCCTTCCTTTCTTCCATCCATCCATCCACCTACCCTTCCATCCATCCATCCATTTATCCTTCCTACCATCCATCCATTCATCCATCCATCCGACACACCCATCCATCCACCCACCCACCCATCCTTCCTTCCTTCCTTCCATCCATCCATCCATTCCCCAGAGCTAAAGAAGGTTAGGCTCCAATTAGGTTTATTGAACAAAGAGTCCACCCTCTGATACGTGGGCATTTTCTTAAGTCCAGTGCCCTGTGACTTCCCTGTGTCCTGCAAAACCAAATTTCACAGGGCTCTCCTGAGAGCCAAGTTTCTAGTCTCCATGCTTTTCCTTTTTCCCTTTGTTCTTCTTCCTCTATTGCTTTCTTCTGTGCACCATGAAAAGGTGATTTACGACCAAACCTCTGCTGAGTACATGCCTGGGGGTTGGACTACCTGGCTAGCTGACACTTCACTCTTTTAAGAGTAAACCCCCAGCACATCCACCACCATGGATAAATGACAAAAGCATAATGCTGAGCGAAAAGCAGAGCAAGAAAGCTGCAGAATGACGTGCATACAATGCCACTAGTTACATCCAATTGGTTTTACTATGTATAACTTTATGAATAGCCAAAAGCCATTCTGTCTGATCAAGCCAAACCTTCATGAAAGAAACTGAGTTTGGAACTGAAAACCCAAATTATAATAGAATGACGGCATAACTGAAGATACTATGCCGGTAATACAAACACGTGTGTGAATGGTAAGCCACGTCAGAAGTCTTTGCAGGAATACTGGCCTTAGCAGCAGCCTAGTTTTGCCCTTGTTCCTCTGCCTGGCTCCCTGTTTATATCACCAGTACCGCTCCAAAGCGTGACTTGGAAATGCTCTGTGTGAGCATGCATGGGTGAGTCTCCATCGGCTAAACGATGACACAGGAAGGGGATTCTCATCACATACCTGGGGTATGCCATGCCCCAAGGATCATTTTTTTTTACTCGGATATCCAAATGAACAGGCAGAGTGCCCATGCCCTGGATGAGGGGGGCCCCCGCTCCTCCCCCAAGAGCTTCCTGCCTTCCTGGAGGCTACTCCTAGGAGTACAGCCCGCAGCCTGCTCCCCACTGTGGCATGCATCACCCCTGCTTGGAAAACTACAGCACACATGTCATCACTCCCCAGGCTCTGTTCGCACAAGCTTTTATTGTGCAATTTTATTGCAGACTGGATGGTAACGGAAGATTGCAGCACAATATCGTACAGGCAACTGCTTCAAGTTAAACGTTAGTCATCATCGTCCTACAAAAGCGTGGTCATCCTCCACCACAGGGACTTCCTAACAATCCTCAAACTTTCTGCTCTCTTACTGTTTTCTTCCCTTTCTTCCCCCCCTCCCACCCCCCCCAGCTTTACTGAGGTATAATTGACTTATAACATTGTATAAGTTTAAAATGTACAGCGTGTTGATTGGATACACTTGTGTATCGGGAAACGCTCAAGGTTTCCGTCACGTCGTGATAAGAACATTTAAGATCTGGGCTCCTGGGTGGCTCAGGTGGTTAAGCGTCTGGCTTTGGCTCGGGTCGTGATCCCGGGATCCCAGGACTGAGTCCCATATTGGGCTCCCTGCTCAGCGGGGAGCCTGCTTCTCCCTCTGCCCTTCACCCCACTTGTACTCTCTCTCTCAAATAAATAAATTAAAAAAAAAATTTAAGATCTGCTCTTCCCAGACTCTCTGCTTCCCGAGTAGGCCAGCTTTCAGCCCCCAAATTCCTGTTCCTTTTCCCCAGCAGACTAACTCAATTTGCCTTGCATTTTTACCTTCCCCCTTCTGACCACGCCTCGCTCAAGGAGACCCATCGAGGTATTTTTCTAACCCCCACCTCCAAAAAAAATAAATAGGAATTAAGTCTATGTTGCCCCTTCGATATAAAAGCACCTGCAGTCGGTGATTGCTTTCCCCTGCATGTTTGACAATCCAGGAAAGAACAGCGAGGAAGCCTCCAGGTGCGTATCCTGTCTGCAGCGCTCATGACTGCCCTGGGAAGTGCAGGCCGGCAACCCCACCCCCATGTTGCACAGGAGGACAAGCCTTGCCAGGGGTCTCCCAGCTGCTGATGGGCAGGGTTTGCCCGAGCCAGCGCCTGCCTGAGCCCCTAAGCAGGGGTATCCCCCCGGTGACGTGGTAGACAACGGCCCCCACTCCTCCCCCCCGGATGCCCCTACTCATGTCTCGTTCTTCTGTCTCCATTCTCCTCAGGGCCCCACTGCGATGGATTGGTGGAGGGACAATTTCTGGATCATCATAGCTGTGGCCATCATCCTTGTCTCCTCGGGCCTGGGCCTCATCCTGTACTGTGTCTGTAGGCAGCTGCTAGGACAGGGTAATGGCCGTCTCACCTGGGCAGGTGGAGGGCGGGGAGGGTTGGGCTGCAGATCCGTGCACCAGGGCTCCTACAGGGCAGGAAGATTCGTTCCGGGCCTGTATTGGCTGAATTTTGGATTAAGCATCATGCATCTCTGGGCCTCGATTTCCCCGTCTGCTCAGTCCACGATCGACACGTTGGCTACCACGATTGCCTTCTCTGAGGTCATCCTCTGAATGTTCTAGTATGACAGGGGTTCCTGGCATCCCCAGAATACAAATGCGCAGCTTCCTGAAGGCTCTACGCTAACTTTAGATTATCTACAAGTGGGTTTCCACTGTGCTGTTCATCTCCCGAAACATGAAATCCTTGATCCGATGGTGTGTTTTCTCGAGATCGTATCCCCTCCGATGACCTGAAAGCTCAGGGCCGTACAAGGAGTGAGACCTTGTCATTCTCCTCAATCTGCTTTTTGGAGATAGACAATTAAGGTTCAGAGAGAGGCAAAGCCTTGACTGAGGCCTCATAGGAGTTAGTGGCCGAGTTGGGACCGGAACTCACGTCCACTGGGCCTCCTGTCCAGTGTTCCTTCGCCTCTACTCCTTGATGGTAATTAGGGTTTTAAGATTTTTTTTTTTTATTAGAGAGAGAGAGAGAGAAATGGGGGGGGAGGGCGCAGAGGGAGAAACAGACTCCCTGCTGAGCAGGGAGCCCATAATTAGTTTTTTTTTAAGTACAAATCATATTCTGGCTCCTAGACTCCTCTGTCCATTTGCCTTCTTAAATTATTTCCTTTTTAGATAAGCACAAAAGCTTGGCCCTGAACAAAAACCTTACCCGTTCTCTTTTATCTCGACCCAAGGCTATTAACACGTAGGTTATCATTCACAGTAATTTGCATGCCTCGCACACCACAGTTCACAAACTGCTGTCTCCATTCTTTCTCTCATTTCCCCCCAACCACGCTTTGGGCTCCTCATCTGACCACTATTTCTGAGCACCAGCTCCGTAGTCGGCAGGAGCTGAGGAAGGAAGCAGGGTCCGCCCTCAGGGATTAGCGAAAGGCTGGGTGGGCAGAAGGCCCGTGGTAAAGTCAGTGTCCACCGCTCACCAGCCCTGTGTCCCCAAGTCTGTTTCTTCTTGGTGGTTCTTTCCCCTATTGCCCTGAACACACCTGGTGTCTGAGGACTTCTAAACCGTGAAGTCACACCTCCTGCTCATGCTTCCTAAATGGATATGCTTATTTGATTCCTTAGGCAAGAAGTGGGAAGTTGCCAAGCCCTGGGAAGAAAAGCAAGGAGACGAAGAGAAGATGTATGAGTAAGTAAGAGGAAAGCCTGGTCCTTTGGTAGAGGTCACAGGTCAGGCTCTGTGTGCTGGGCCCGCCACTCAGGGTTAGGTCTACCCACCTCTTCTTTTAAGATTTTATTTTTAAGTCATCTCTACCCCCAACGTGGGGCTCAAACTGGCAACCCCAAGGTCAAGAGTGGCTCGTTCCACCGACTGAGCCAGCCAGGGGCCCCGCTTCCTTTTCTTTAAATGGATCCCAAGTATAGTCCCCCTAAGGCTGTGTACTTAACGAAAATATGCCACTCACTTTCCTCTTGTATTTTGTGATATATTTGGTTTTTTTTTTTTAAGATTTTAGTTATTTCACAGAGAGAAAGAGAGAGAGCGTGCATGCACGAGCAGGGGGAGGGGCAGAGGGAGAAGCAGGCCCCCCACCGAGCAGGGAGCCCCATACGGAACATGATCCCTGGGATCATAACCTGAGCCGAAGGCAGACACTTATCGACTGAATCACCCAGGTGCCCCAATTTGGGGCTTTTGTGATTGCTATGTGTTGGGGGTACCCAGGATCACCTTTAGACTTGATGACTCACGAGAAGGACTCACAGGACCCAGAAAAGCTACCATAGTCACAGTTATGGGTCATTCTAGTAGAAGGGTACAGATTAACTCAGCAAAGGGAAGGCATATAGGGTGGAGGCCTCTCCCAGCTCGATCTCGGGCACCAGGCTTCTTTCTCCCAATATCCATGCGTGGGCACCATGTGCAAAGCTTCACCAGCCAGACAGGCTCACCGAACCTTGGTTTCAGCCGTAGAGTGGACAAGTCCATCCTGGCCTCTGAAGGGGCTGGAGATGGGGTAGATATTAACTAGTGCTTGGCTTCTTCTGCTCCAAGATTTTGTGAGTGTCCTTGCGTGTGGTTGTAGACGGTTCATCCTCACTTCTGTAGAGTGTTCCATGGTGGGAGTGGACCGTGATGAGTTTATCTACTCTGGGGCTGATGCGCATTTGGGTGGTGCCCAGTTTGGGGCTGTTGTGCACGGTGCCGTGATGAACATTCTGGTCAACCCTGTCCTTTCTCTTTGACGTTTTCCTTCCAGTCGGCTGGTGGTCAAAAGCACACCCTGACTCCTCCTCTTTCTCTCTCTCTTCAGGAATGTTAATGAATCACAGGTTCAGTTACCCCCTCTGCCACCCAGGGGTTTGCTTTTTCCGGAACACACTCGTAAGTATCTGTCGCTGACAACAGTTTCATTCAGGGTAGGATAACAAATTTATCTAAATGTCTTAGCTCAGGCTGCCCACAACAAAATACCATAGGCTAGGTGGCTTAAACAACAGAAAATTTATTTTCTCATGGTCCTGGAGACTAGAAGGTCAAGACCAAGGTGCCAGCCAGTTTGGTAAGGGGTGATGGGGGTAGGGAAGAGGGAGAGAGAGCGAGCATTCTGGTGTCTCTTCTTATAAGGACGCTAAGCCTATGCGATCAGGGCCCTACCCTTATGACCTCATTTAGCCTTAATTACCCCCCTTAGGGGCCCCATCTCCAAATACAGCCTCCCTGGGGGGTTAGGCCTTCAACGTATGAATTTTGTGGGGACAAAGAACTTCAGTCCGTAACACTAGAATCTGCAGGTAGTACCATCCTTTTGAAAGGGACAAATAAGTTAAAAAGGGGGCAGAGTGAGTAGCAACGCTCCTGATATTCAGTGTGTAAATTCATATTCAAATCCCAGGTTGGAGCATGAGTGAAAAGGAACTTGGGGGTGTCGCTGGGCCTCCCACACTTCCCATCAGAAACACTCTGCCTGGTTTGTTCTTGACTGGAATGTTCTTCCTTAAACTGCTTCTGTAGCGGACACACTTCATCCTTCATGGTCAGCTCGAATGTCAGCACCTCGGGGCACCTGGGGGGCTCAGTCGGCTAAGCAGCTGACTCTTGGTTTCAGCTCAGGTCATGATCTCAGGGTCCTGGGATCGAGCCCCGAGTCGGGCTCCCTGCTTAGTGCGGACTCTGCTTGTCCTTCTCCCTCTACTACTCCCCCTGCTTGTGCTCTCTTTCTGTCAAATAAATAAAACCTTGAAAAAGAAATGTCAGCACCTCAAAGAGTGCCCTCCTGTCTACCCTCTCTAAAGTGAACCCACTAATTCTCTTCATAGAACTTATGGCAATTACCCAAAGTTGTCTTACTTCATTACTGTTCATTGGTTTCTGACCTCCCTCCTCCACTAGAATACGAAGTCCAGGAAACAGGAACGTTTCTGGTCTTGCTCACCACTTAGTACCCACCAGGAGAGCAGTGCCTGCAGCTTAGGAGATAACAAGGATGTCTCGATTGAGTGGATAAATCATAAGATCAGCCCACATTTACTGGGCAGCCCGGTGAGCCAGGCCCCGTGAGAGGCACTTTACAGGCATGATCTCACGTAGTACCCTCAACAACCCTGCGAGGCAGGTACATCATTATTCCCCTTTGACGGGTGAGGACACTGAGGCACAGAGACGTTCAGGGGCTCACCCATGGCGACACAGCAAGTGATCGCTGGAGCCTGGGTATGAACTGGGGATCTGACCGCAGAGCCCTGCAAGAAAGGAGGCGTGGACCTCTCTCAGGTCCTTGTAGGAAGGACGAGATTGTGGGAGAGGCAGCTCCGGTCTCATCTGGGGTCCAGCTCGCTGTTTCATCATCCTTCCCCTGGATGCCTTGGTGTTTTTGCTACATACCCTAATTCCCCGTTCTGCAAACACCACTGTCCCCTTCCTTCTGAACAGAGATTCGTACCTCAGCAATTATGGGAAGTTCTGGAAAACACTAAGTCACTGGGAGGGATGTGCCCAAAAAGGAAATGTGGTTTGTACCACTTCCCCCACGAGAATGAGGGTCTCACATAACTCTACTCATTTGGGTACTGGCTCAGTTCAGCTTGCTGTCTACACTTCTGTTTCATGGTTCCCATGCCGTGGGGGGCAGGCAGAGGGACACGCGAGCCACGGTGTTGGACCAACATCTGCCCTCGACCCGCCTGGGGGATCCCGAGGCTGTATCACGTCCGTGCATCGGTTTCCCCCGTCAGATGGGGGTCTGGTCCACCAGGGAGTGGGAAGATCACCCAAACCCATGAAAATCATGCTGAGTCACCTCATCAAAAAATATACAAACACACAATAGCTTCGCCTCTAAGGGCCGTTTTGTGTGTTCTAGTCCCACAGGAAAGCCCAAGTCAGCCGCCAGCTACATACTCACTGGTCAACAAAGTTAGAAAGAAGAAGACAGCGTCCATCCCCAGCTACATGGAGCCCCTGGACGATTACGACGATGTGGAAATCCCCGCAAATATGGAAAAGCAGCGTTTCTGAGACAAGCGTCCCTTCTTTCCCGGCAAGCTGAAGAGGGTTCGCACGGCTGTTTAAACCAACCGGGAATGAACTGCAACAGATCGCGGGATCCCACAAGCCAGCGGTAATGTGGCAGAGCTTTAGAAAATAAACACCTCCCGAAGCTTAGAGCCAGGAGCATCAGCATCCAGGAACAGGGGCCGAGGCTCCGCCCCGGAGACCCAGCCGGGTCAGGCCTGGAACTACTGTCCACGGGTCCCCCCGCCCCTGGGAGGACCTGGGTCCTGTGGCTCCCCGCCCCCACCCGTGAGAAACACTCCTCCGCTTCTCTTCTCTTGTTTGCTCTAAGTGATGCTAAATCTTGGTGTTTGGCTGCCGAGCCTCCAGGCGCCCGTCCCCAGCTTGGCCCCAGGGGTCCCCCCACCTCTCCCTCCCCCCGCCACAGGGCTGTGGGCGGCCGTTCCAGCTGAGCACCGGTGTGTGCAAGTCACTGCATCACACCTTGCAGGTTCTTCAAGAGTGAGTAGTGCTTTTTGTCCTTGTGAACCGTCCCCGCCTACACACACCCCAAACCCCAGAGCCTCTCCATGACGTTGGCCGGATGGACCACAGAGATTCAAGTTCTCACTGACTTTTTCTTGTGCTTCTGGGTGGCATATTGTGATAATCAACAAGGACAGAGGTTAATCACCATCTGGACCAAAGCACACACGTTCCACATAGCAGAGTCATATTGCGATATGTGTCCTGGGGGAGCCGTAGGAAAAGTAGGCTTCCCTGGGGAAAGTCATGGGCAAGAGGAAAGAAAGGGACAATTAAGGGCAGATTCAAGAGGAGAGTTCCTTGCGTCATATTCTGTGCAAACGGCACCGAGATCGCTGTCCCCGAGCGCATCTAGGAGGCAGAACTCCATAGTGTGGAGGTGCCCCTGGCGAGATACAGGGAGGGGGTCGCTGTCCTGCTACAGAAATGACCTCATCCCCGAGGCCTGCGTCAGCTTGGAGGCTCTGGAACCTCATCTGTTCCTTGGCCTTGATCTGTTGGAGCCCTCGGATTGGCGCATCCCAAGCAGACTGGAGATGCGGATTTCTAAGCAATCCCTGGGGGATCCAGCAAGAGCAGGCTCGCAGGGAGAGCGACATGAACCTCAGAAAGGCCGGGAGTGACCCTTGGACTGAGCTCCTCCTCGAGAGATGGACGGTGCATGTCTGCTGTGTTCAAGCTTCCTCCCTTAGGGGCGCCTGGGTGGCTCAGATGGTTAAGCGTCTGCCTTCGGCTCGGGTCATGATCCTGGGATCGAGCCCCACATCGGGCTCCCTGCTTGGCGGGGAGCCTGCTTCTCCCTCTCCCTCTACTGTTCTCCCTGCTTGTGCTCTCTCACTCTCTCTGTCAAATAAATAAATAAAATCTTTAAAAACAAAACAAAAAACAAAACAAAACAAAACAAAACAAAACAAAAAGCTTCCTCCCTCCAGGACTGCTGGACCAGTGGGGACAGGTGCTTCCTCCAGCTTCTTTCTAGATTCCCGGCAGACCTCCAGCTTCCTGTGTTACCACTGCCTTATGGTAGGCCAGACAGTCCTCTAACTGTGGCCTGACAGAACTCCAGAACCCCGGGAGCCAGAGAGGACTCACTCCCCAAGTTATAGGGAAAAAAAATTAGTAAGCCAAAGGACACAAGTGTTTCGCAAGTATGCTTCCCTCTTACAAATTGTCTGTAAACCCTCCCATCTACGACAAAAGTTAGAAGCAAATACCAGAGAGGTGTTACCTCCTCCTTGGTTTCTAGGATGGCACCATCTCCTGCCGGCCCGCCCCCACTCCCCACCCCAAGACAACCCTTCATCACAGGTCCTCCTCAGGCTCTTCCCGGTACCTGCCCTCATCCTGCTCGAAACACCAGCGAGGGATCCGTGGGCTCTGTGCCCCTCTATTCTCATGGCTCCAGCTGAGCCCAATCCTCAGTCCCAGACTGGCTGCCCCCAGGACATGCCCCCAGGACCCCCCAACAGGCCTCTCAAGCTCCACGTACCCCGAAAGGAATGACGGTCCACCCCCAATCCCAGACTCCCTGTGCTCTGCTACCTTCTCAGTCCCTGGAGTCAGAAACCGGCAGTGTGCGGAGTCCTCTCCTCCCCGGCGGTCCCGCTCTGTGACCGCGCCTCTCTGGCAGCCCCGGCTCAGGCAGCCTCCCGGCCGGTCTCCTACCACTAATGTCTCACCCTCCGCTCCCCTTTCTATGCAGCAGCCAGCGCTTTTCTCAAGGGGACATCTGACTGCTCCAGTCTCTTGAGCCTCAGAAAAACCCCGAAGTCCTTAATATGGGTTACGAGATTTGTCAGGATCCGGTCCCCCAGTCTCTCCTACAAGCTTCTCCTCCCCAGCCCCTTGCAACTTCCACTCCGACCCAATTTTTGCTCCGATCATTTGAAATGACCTGGTCTGGGGTCTCTCTGGCCCCTATGGCTAAGTACAGTGGCCTCCTGTCTGTCTAGAACATTCTTCCCCACCTTCTCATCTTTTCCATCTCTGCTTAGAGCCTTTCCTCACCACCCCACACTTGAATCTGGTGCCCTATTAGACGCTCTCCTCCCACAGCATTAGCACCCTGGGATGACCTGTTTATCTGTCTTTCTCCCCCACTAGACTGACGGCAACGTGGGGACAGGGATGGTGTCTTTCCCCCAGTGTTTTCTGTGTTCCTAGCACAGTGCCCAGGATCTTTGTAGATACTCAATAAACGGCAAATGAATGATCAGTTGAACGAATGAATGAATGAATGAACTTGGCCTTGTAGAAATACATCTCTCTCTCTGCCTTATAATTGCCTGGTTACTTCTCCATCCTCTTTCTAATCTGGGGGCTCCTCTGGGGTGGAACCTGCCTGACTCACTGCTATAGTCCCAGCATCTATCACGAGCTCTGGCGCACAGTAGGCCCTTAATAAACATTTATTGGATGTTGCGCATTACTAGAAAACCTACCGACCAGTTCGAGAAAAGCAAACAAGCAGTTTTTCCCTGAGCATGTATGATTTGGTTGCGATTTTATACTGGGTACCTGTAATAAAGCCATGTTTTTACCAGTTTGGTAAGAAAAGAAAAGAAAAGTTGTTACCAATTTGGATGATAGCATTAAATATATCAAGATGTGACAGGGCCTTTTTGTCTATTCTAGCCCCCTAGGGACCCCCCAAGTCAGCCGCCAGCTCCATACTCACAGATAAAGGTAAAAATAAGAAGAGAGTTTCCAACCCGAGCTTATGGAGTCTCAAGGTGATCATGATGATGTTGAAATCCCTACAAATATCGAAGACCATCATTTTGAAACAAGTCCTGTTCTGTCATCTGAACTCTTTTGAGAACTGGTGATTTACTCATAGTCAGTGGATTGTAGTTTTCTTTAAAACAGTTAAGTCTGATCTTTATGACACAAATACAATTGCTTTCAGGAAATGCTCTGGTATTACCAGTAACAAATTTTTACAAATCACGTGTATCAGTTAGTATGCTTCAGACTGCAAGGAACAGACTGCCCAACGATGGGGAACGTATGGCCTCACACAACAAGTCTACAGGTAAACATGGCAGGATTCAGCAGTTCTAAGACTCAGGGGCAGGGGCTGACTTTTCTTTGATTCTCTTAGTTTTACAACTCATTGTGGCAAGGTAGCTGCCACAGCTCCAAGCATCACATCCCCACATGATAACATTTCAAGTTAGGAAAGAATGGGGCGTTTCCTCCCACGTAGCTCTTTTTAGAGAACATCTTTCCTGGAAGCCCCAGCGACTTTCCCTGATGTGTCGTTGGCCTGGATTGGTGCACATCCCGTCTGTGGGAAGCACTGGGGAGTGAACATGGGGCATTTTCAGCCTTTCTCACTGGAGGTGGGCTTTGCCATCAAGGAAAAAGGAGGCAAGAGCTGCTGGATTGGCAATCCCCCTGGGTCAGTTCACTTTCACAAATACTACTCATTATTTGCGCTTGTTTCCGTGACCCTGCCAGGGGTCTTGGGGGTTCAGGCCAAAGTCTGGTGTCCAGATGCCACCGTTCACCTTTCTTCTCACAGGGTTTCCACACATCAAAATAGACAGAGGGCTGCGGTGAGATGGGAATAGTAACAGTAAGAGCCCTATCCAAGCAGGAGCGCCACTCTGTGTCGGAGTTCTGAGGTTTTCACTGAACAATGTAACCATGTCCAGGAGCTTCCCGGGGGCTCGTGGGGTGCGGTCTGAGAAGAGCTTGAGCCTCCTTCTGCCTCCTCACCCTCCTCACCCCCCTCACCCTCACTGCTCCTCCAAACCCACTCTGATGGGCTAGTTCTCCCCTGCCCTCTTGGATGAAATCCCAGGCATGGCCTGCTCCAGCCACGCTCAGGCAGTAGGAAGTCCTCCAGGCGTGGATTACACAAGTGCATGCATTTGTCAAAACTCCGGGAATGCACACTTAAGATTTCTGCATTTCAGCCTAAGTCGATTTTTTAAAAGATTTTATTTATTTAGAGTGAGGGGGGCAGAGGGAGAGAGAGAACCCGAAGCACACTCCCCACTGAGCACAGAGCCCACCTCAGGGCTCCATCCCACGACCCTGAGATGGTGACCTGAGCCGAAATTAAGAGTCGGACACTTAACCGACTGAGCCACCCAGGTGCCCCTCAACCTAAGTACATTTTACCTCAAAAGGAAAACTGCCAACAAATACTGAGCCATGCTTCATGATATGCACACCGCTGTGTTTAGGGGAAGGTGCACTGACGTTTGGAGTTCACCTTGAAATGCACCGGAAGGCAAGGCAGCTGGAGAGCCCGCACTTTCGGCCTGAGGTTAAAATGGACCCCCTTGCCGTCACCCCAAGTGCAGGCGGATCTGGGTCTGCAGCGCGGGCTCCAGCCCACCTGCATCCCAACCTGCTCACCCACTTCCTGGAAGAGGAAATGGGGGAGTAGGTGCACATGGGTCAGAGAGGGGGGCTGGAGCCGGTCTCCCTTTCCAGGCAAAAATAACTCCGTCTATATTCTCAGCAAACGTCTCAGGCTCGCCGCAGTCCAAGACTCCCTCCCGACCAAGGATGACCTTTCCTGACCTTGCCTGTGGCCCTCTCCGGAGCTGCGTGGACCAGGGTCGGGGCACGGCGCCAGGCTGGAGGCCTCTTCCCCGCCTCCCCCGAATGTGGTCTGCTCTTTGCAGCAGAAGCCCGGGATTCTCCCGTGGGCTCCGGTTCTCTCAGCTGGCACCGCTGTGTGGGGCCTCACCCCCGGACCCCTGCTCGGGGGCTCGCGCACGTGACGCAGCCTGGCCAATCAGAGGTTCTCACTCCCGCAGCCCCGGGCCTGGTTGGCGGATGCTGGGAGGACCAGGACAGGTGCTCTGGGCCGCAGAGGGCGGTCCAGTGCGCAAGGTAGAAGCTGTCACCCAGGACTCCCAGCCGAGAGCAGAGACAGTCCAGGCCCCGAAGGGCACTGTTCCAGCTCCGGGAGGCAGCCATGCTTTGACGTAGGCATGACCCCCGGACTTCTTAGTAACAGGACTCCATATTCTCTACATGCTGTCAACTCTGCCGCGTCAGGCCCGTGCCCACCATCGCTGCCTCAGCTGGGCCTTACGTCCACCTGGCTTAATGCAAAAGCCTCTCCTCCCCCCATCCATCTCCCACTTGTCAGAATGAACGTTCCAAAACAGCAATTTGATTCGGTCAAGGCCCCGCTTACGATCCTTCAGTGGCTCCCTTGTGCCCACCAAGATACCCCCACACTCCTTAGCGCCCCATGCCAGGCCCTGATAACCTCTCCCCGCTGGCCTCATTTCACTGCCTCCTGGCCTCCCACCACAGTCTGACCCTGGGAAACCACTCGCAGCTTCCCCCCCCCCCCCCCCGCCCCCCGGGCCCCTTCCCCAGCATCCAAATAGTGCCAAGGCTTTGTATCTTCCTTCCTTCTGCTGGGACCATCCTTCTCCTGCTTCCCCACCTGACACGCTGGGACTCGCCCCTTAGCACCCAGCAGGAGCAGCGCTTTCTCTGGGTGGTCTCTCCCCACGGGGCAGGTGCCCCCTTCCTCAGCATCTGTCTCGCACTTCTCACAGGGCATAGCTCCCCCCGCCCCCCGTGGTTACGCAGCTCTCCTTCCCATGAGATGCTGGCCCCTCCAGGGTGAGGGTTATGTCTTAGGGCGAGTCTAGATTCAGGTTTGCCCAGGACGGTTTTGGCTTTGGTGTGAGGTCTCCGTGGGTTGAATGGCACCCTTTCCACTCTCAAAAATGTCCCGGTTTGGATGATGAATTATCTGTTCACCCCACTTATTCAGTGTCTGCACAGAGTGAGCGCTAGGAGGGTAGTTTTCACGTGAAAGCGCCAATAAGCCATCCTTCCTCGGGCTCATTTTCTTCTACCAAATAAACAGCTGAAGCGGACGACTTCGAAGCCCTCTACCACTTACAGTGAGTCAAATAAACTCGATAATCCAAAAGGCTAAAACCAGCAGGTCTGAGTTAGCCTCCCCTTGAAAAGGCCCCTCCATGCAGAATTCCACATTGCAACCTGTTCACGCCTGGATCAACCACCTTAGCAACTGTCACGGGCTGGGACTCTGGCTATTGGCGCCATAAATACAGCCGATCCCACTGAAGACAGTTCCCTTAGTCAGCCCAGCTGGTGGCTGCAGGATCTCCTAGCAGAGGAAGACCAATTTTCATCTGCCCTCTCGAGGCGTGTCACACCAGTAGCATCCTTATGGCTCAGAGGTGTGTCCTGAGTTCCTCCCGCCCTCCCCGAGGGCAGGCGAGCCTCTGCAAAATAACAGGCGCCTCGATTAACCCTGGGCTGCCCGAAACCCTCCACCATTAATACACGAGTAACAAATGACCGCGGCCACATTTCATGTTGGTAGAGCAGAATGTACCCATCAGTACGTGCAAAACCATTGTAAGAAACGGACAACGAATACTGCTGCATCTTGATCCTTCAACTGTAAAACTCGGTTTTTTATATTTACCCACATCTGACTGCCCAAATTTAGTGCGGTTAAAGTTTTAGATCAGCCACAGTTGAACAATTTAAATATTCCACCATGAGGAAACAACACTAAATGGCTTAAAATAACCTTGGTCACTTATTAAGTGATCCCTAAACTAACAGCCTGTGAATTTTTTTTTAAACATTAGATGCAAAAAAATAAAAAATAAAAAAATAATAAACATTAGATGCCTCGGCATTTTTTTTTTTTTTAACAATTGGGTATCAGTGGAACAGGATTGGTTTTAATAAAACATATTTGGTTTTTTTTTTTTTTTAAGATTATTTATTTATTTATTTGACACAGAGAGACACAGCGAGAGAGGGAACCACAAGCAGGGGAAGTGGGAGAGGGAGAAGCAGGCTTCCCGCTGAGCGAGGAGCCCGATGCGGGGCTCAATCCCAGGAACCCGGGATCATGATCTGAGCCGAAGGCAGACGCTTAACCGACTGAGCCACCCAGGCGCCCCAAAACATATTTGGTTTTAATAAAATTGCAGGGGCACCTGGGTGGCTCAGTCGGTTAAGCGTCTGCCTTCAGCTCAGGTCATGATCCCAGGGTCGTGGGACTGAGCCCAGAGTTGGGTTTCCTGCTTACAGGGAGTCTGCTTCTCTCTCATTCTCTCTCTCTCCCTCTGCCTGTCCCCACTGCTCGTTCTCTCTCTCTCTCAAATAAATAAATAAAGTCTTTAAAAAAAATTGCAGAAGGTGGTATTTACGAGAAATGAAATTTCCCTGATGGTTAAAAAAAAAAAAAAAAAGCTTATTTGCATAACCTGTACACTTCTACCTCCCATGAGGCACCAAACAAAAATAAATTTTCCAATACATTTAATGTCAACTCTCTACAATGCTGTTCTCGTGACCCAAGACAAACTTCCCCTGAGGACATTAAAAATAAATATTACCCTTGCCTTTCCCACTATTGCTTAGAAAAGATATTCAATCATCATCTCATAGATTAAATCTCTGTTGTCTCACTAACCTACTTTAAAATAATTCCACAATTCTTCACAATTTGAGATTTGCCAGGAAAAAACGAACAAGCGAACAAACCAAAACCTTAACGATATACATATTTTTTTTAAAGGTCAGGTTTAGCCTCTTTGGAGAACAATTGGGCAGCAACCAGTAAAATTGAAAATGCAAACGCCATACATGACCTGACAAACCCACCTCAGCATACAGACCCAGGAACAGTGCCTTTTGCACTTCTTGGTCCCAGTTCTCCATTACACCCTTAGAAATGAGGCCACCGAAGAGATTTTTGTTTATGCAGAAACTACTGCTATTTACCTTATTGGGAATTAAAACTGAGAAAGATTCAAAATATTTATTAATTCACTTAGAATAACAGTAAATCCAGTCATGTTGATATAAATAACATTTTTATGAAAATAGCTATTTTTTTTCAAACAAAAACAATTAGTGAGAAGAGACTCATGGTGTTACATTTTTGTGAATCTCTTTGATGGCCTAATAGAAAACATTCTCATATCTGCTTCTGCAGTCAATCTATTGCACCACCAATGTCTCGTCACCTCCACTGTGCATTCATGAGGGAGTAAGCATGAGTAAGGGCAAACAACATCTTAGTATTATTATGAAACTTGTTTTGCTTTCATAGTCCAGACCACACTTTGAGAACCACTGCCTAAAGAAACTCAAGTACATATCTAAAGATGTTCTTTGGGGGCGCCTGGGTGGCTCAGTCGTTAAGCGTCTGCCTTCGGCTCAGGTTGTGATCCCAGGGTCCTGGGATCGAGCCTCACATCGGGCTCCCTGCTCAGCGGGGAGTCTGCTTCTCCCTCTCACCTCTGCTCATGTCGCTCTCTTTCAAATAAATAAATAAAATCTTAAAAAAAAAGAAAGTGGAATCTCTGTGTCTGTCCATCTGCAGGGGAACACAAGATCCATGGGGGCTGCAGTCCTGAGGCTTTACTCACCACTATATTTCCAGTGACTTAGAAAGTGTGGGCATGTGGTGGGCGTTCAATAAATATTTGTGGAAGTGAGAGAGGCAGCGAGGAAGAAAGAAAGGGAGGAAGTATGATACTGTTCTGCAACTCGCTTTAAAGTTTAACTTGATTTTGTGGACTTTTTTTTTTCCACAAGGTAGACTTTTAGGCCACAGGGTACGAAGGGCCAAAAGTCATATGATTCTTCTATAACTGGTAAGCTTATTTTCAATCGTCTAAAAATAAAGGTATAATTAAGATGTTTCGATCTGTGAAATCACCCCCTGCAGCAAACCACTGCCACCTAGTGGTCCAGACATTCTGGGCAAAATGGGCTCTGCTGTTAAAAAATATCCGAATATTTTGCCCCTATTTGATGTGGGGGTTATTCTGTAATTCAGACAGAAAACTGAGCCATTACTTAAAGGCCTTTCTAGAAACAACATAACCATTGTTACCCCTGTAATCTGATGTACATTGGAGGAATTTTTTTTAATTAACATAATGTATTACTTGTTTCTGGGGTACAGGTCTGTGATTCATCAGTCTTACACAATACCCAGAGCTCATTACAACACATACCCTCCCCAATGTCCATCACCCAGCCACCCCATCCCCCCAACCCCCTCCCCTCCAGCAACCCTCAGTTTGTTTCTTGTGGTTAAGAGTCTCTTATGGTTTGTCTCCCTCTCTGGTTTCATCTTGTTTCATTTTTTCCTCTCTCCCCTATGATCCTCTGCCTTGTTTCTTTAAATTCCACATATCAGTGAGATCATACGATAATTATCTTTCTCTGATTGACTTATTTTGCTCAGCATAATACCCTCTAGTTCCACCCACATCATTGCAAATGGCAAGATTTCATTTTTGATGGCTGCATAATATTCCATTGTGTATTATACCACATCTTCTTTATCCATTCATCTGTTGATGGACATCTAGGCTCCTTCCACAGTTTGGCTATTGTGGACTGTTGGAGGATTTTCTGAAGATAGTTTAGGTAAATTTGTTAGCATTTTTCAGACCAAATGGCAAAACCCATGATTAAAACAAGTGAATAGATTATTTTCTTCATTTAAAGATCTTTTTCCTGATTTTACCTGATCTCTGATTCACATAGTGAGAGATTTTTAAAACTGCACGCAGAAAAAAGAGCAATGCCTAGGAACTGCTCAAAAATGCTTGCTGCTCATACGCATGCAGGGGCCCAGGAAGTATTGTGGAAGGAAGGTGGGAGGGAAGGAGAGAAGATGGGTGCCTTCCATTTCTATGATCCTACAACATTAGAAGCCACAGTGAATCGTGAAGATTTCAAAGGCAACCTAAAATCACTGCACCAAAATGAAAGGATTCGAGTGTTCTTAGCCTTCATCAGCAAGGAGACATTCCCGCCCTAAAGATGATTGCTGGGGGGGGGGGGGGTCCTTGTTTTTTTTTTAAATATTCATTATCTAAGTCTCCACAGTTATGAGTCTGGGTAGAAAAAAAAAACATCAAAATGTGAAAATGTTTACCCATCAGCTAACTTCCAGTTAGTCCCCTTGCAAAAATTCCTCCCCACTTAATAATCATTCACGTCTACCTCCACCTGTCACGTTAGCAGCTTGTCTCCCAGGTGATGGAAACATCGTATGATCAAGTAAAAATACTGTCAACGACAATTTATCACAAAGTAAAGGGCCATCTCTTCCAACAAAAGAAATCCATCACCAAGTCCATAAACGTGATGGGGGAAATTGCTTGAATCACAAAGCAAAGCTGTTGATGGACAGATGAGAATATGATGGAGCAAATGATGCTTCCTGTTCTGCCTATCTATTACTGCATGACAAGTCACCCCCAAATTTACCAGCTGAAAACAGCAATCATTTCGCTATCCCCCAGCTTCTGCAATCAGGAATTCGCAGGGGGCTGGGCTGGGCTGGGCTGGGCAGTGTGGGTTCGGTCTCAGGCGGTGGTCGCAGTGGGATGGGGGCCCCCGCTCCTCACGCCCAGGTCCCCACCCAGGTGAACCCCCGACAGGTGTCAGATGCCCTTGGGATGAAGCCAAAGAGCCTGTGAGGCCTGGCAGCCCGCACGTGCTCCTGGCCCGCCGCCCACCCACACTGGCCCAGGGTGGACATCGCTACTTTCCCTATCCCAAGAGCGGTCTCCTTTTTGCGAACCCAACACCTGTTTTCTCTTGCCATCACCTGAGAGGTCTCCTAGCAACGCGGCTCCCTTCCGCATCCCCACGGGAATCCAAGTGGGCCAATCAGAGTGCCCCATCCGCTGGATACAGGGATTGCCCGGGGTTGGACAGGGGACCCACGCAGAGCCAATCAGAGTCCTTTTCCTGTAATTGGACTTTCTGGGGTGTCTGTCCTGATCAGATGGGGGCCCCCAAATGTGGGGCGACCCCCCCCCCATGGAGCCAGTCCTGCAGGTGGAGTCAGGAATCCACCTGAGGCAGAACAAAGGCAATCGAAGTTCACTGACTACCCCGAAAGGGAGCGCGGGCAGGGCAGCAGAAGAGAGACGGTCTGCGAGGAGGCCGGTGGGGGCTGTTTTTAAAGGGGGAAGGTGAGCAGGTACGGGGATGTATGGAATTCTCCCCTTTTTGGTAACTGTGCCTGGTTGTAAGTAGCCCATCGGTCAGTTAGGGCCTGTGGATATTTCGAGTGGGTCGCCTGATGGGCCTGTGTTCAGCCAGGGGTCACTGTGGGCCTTTCTGCGTTCCATTGCTCAAGGCTGTTGGCCTGAAGGTGGCCTCTGCATTCCCCCCTGACAGACTGACAAGAACAAATCTTTGGCATTTGGGCAGAGGTCTCATCTTCAGTAGCTTCTTCCTGCTAAATGAGGGGTGTAGAGATGTCCCTACTGATCTTCAGTCCATCTGGGGTCCTATGCAGTCATAGACCAGAACATGGTATTATATTAATGTGCTGATAGGCCATTTGGGTGAAATTCCTTGGTGGTCAGGTCCATGGGTCTGGGGAGGAGACCCTCCCATGGTATGGGCTGCAATCGCTGTTGAACCACCATTCGTATACGGAATTGTTGGATTCTAGAAGAGACGAGTTTAACAAAGAGATTAGAGAGAAGGGGACCAATAATTAGGAGTAGGACTATCGAGGCCAGGGGTCCCAAAGGGAAGAAGCCAGGAGAGCCATGAACGGATTTCTTTCCAGGAAAACCACCTTTGTGTTGCATGGTCTGGAAGGAGGAAGCCGAAAGGGGACAATGAGAAAGACATAGCTTGGCCCCAAAAGGGGTGATGATTGTATTGTGACAGCAGGACATTAAGGGAGAGGGAACAGCTCCTGGTAAATTAGGATTTCTGACAAAGTAAATTTGGAGAGGTCACCCTGAAGGAAAAGGTCGAGAACGCAGTCTTGGAATTGGGAAGGAGCAGTCATGAGAGTTTGGGGAAGAAAATATTCAGGGAGTTTTTCTGATATAGAATGCTCAAATGTGAGAGGACAGGGACTGGCAATGGGCCAGATTCGTGGTCCTCTAGGCCCCTGGGTCTGCATCACCCGAGTCTCATTTGAATAATACGTGTAGATCTCCAACCAGCTTGCAGCTGTACTTGGTGGAGGGCTCCTCATCCGGGGCCAGAGAGGTCTTGATTCTGGAAAGATGGATTCACGGGGATAAGCCCGTTTTACTGCTGTTGGAGTGGTCCAGAGAACTTAACAGGGCCCGGTCCAGACAGGTTCAAGTGGCTTTCGGTCCTGCAAAGACTCTTGAGGTATACCCAATCCCCACCATTTTGGATGTATGTTACCTGAGAACAAGCGGTCAGGTTTTGGACTGTACTGGTTTTGGTGGTCAGTAGTGGTGGAGACAGTTTGCCCAACGGATATGAAATACTGTAGAATTCAAAGAACAAAAAGAAAAATAAGCCCAACTAAGAGTCCTTTGATAGTTGACAAAATCTTCTTCTACTCCAGGAGTTTAACCAATCATTACAGGGAAGAGAGTGATGGGTTTAAAGTGCCAATGTGAATATTCATGTTAGTTAGAAACCCTGTCACATTTCCGTGGTAATCTGGAGTATATACATAACCCTCTGTTTTTATAAAGCGTAGGTTCCTCCTTGAGCTGAGGTCAGGATATCACGGGCCAGATATTCGGTTTTGGAGGGCCAGCTTTTGAATTTGTGGGTGACTTTGAGATGGGTTTTGGTTTTTTTTTTTTAAAGATTTTTATTTATTTGAGAGAGAGAGAATGAGAGAGAGCGAGTACATGAGAGGGGGGAGGGTCAGAGGGAGAAGCAGACTCCCTGCCGAGCAGGGAGCCCGATGCGGGACTCGATCCAGGGACTCCAGGATCATGACCTGAGCCGAAGGCAGTCGCTTAACCAACTGAGCCACCCAGGCGCCCGAGATGGGTTTTGTTAAAGGTGGCTGTTGTATGCTTGGCTAGAACCTCTATTTGCAATTTTACATCAATAAAAGTGACTCCTAGGACAAATATGGCAAAGGGATAAAGCCATCAAGAAGCCCTTTTTTTTTAATTTTTTTATTGTTATGTTAATCCCCATACATTACATCATTAGTTTTAGATATAAGAAGCCCTTTTTGTTTGATGTTTAGCCCTAATAATATCCTAATTACAAGGAATCACTGGCAAGTGGGAGAAGACTTTTCTGGAGAGATATGGGCATCCCCAGGTGCCCCGGCCAATCCAATCATGAAGACAGCAGGGTCATCCCTTATTTCCACAAATCCATAATTAACTCCATAGAGTGGGGTGTGCTCTGGCTTGTAAGGAACAACTTTCTCATCCCGGCCACAGAGAATTGGTCAAGTTGCTACCTGAGTTATACAATTGTTGGAGAACCGTCCCATTCTCCAGCTGTTCAAGTAATCCTATGCCCATGGGGTCCTGTTATCCCCACAGAACAACAACCATGAAGATGGTTTATACATGAGCTCCTGTGGCAATTTCTCTGAAGTTTACCTCAAGGTGCCTAGCTTCAGCAAACAACAAACATTCCAAGACAATTGGAACTAGAATTTAACATCTGCAAAGGTGTGTTACTGAAACATAATTTTTCTCTCTAAAATCACCATTATTTTCAGAGATAGCTAAATCAAGATAATCTGTTCAAAAAACAAGTCCAATTTTAACAAACTTGGCCTAATTATTTACATAAGTTCAGCAAGAACAGTGATTGGCCATATAGATCTTCTAAAATTTGCTTTGCTGGAATTTATCATAAAGAATCTTGATTGAGGGGCGCCTGGGTGGCTCAGTCGTTAAGCGTCTGCCTTCGGCTCAGGTCATGATCTCAGCGTCCTGGGATCGAGCCCCGCGTCGGGCTCCCTGCTCTGCGGGAAGCCTGCTTCTCCCTCTCCCACTCCCCCTGCTTGTGTTCCCTCTCGCGCTGTGTCTCTCTCTGTCAAATAAATAAAATCTTAAAAAAAAAAAAAAATGTTGATTGAACTTTTAGTAGCCTCTCTAGGCCAGAAGCCAAGCCAAGTACCTGCCATACCTGTAGATTTGGGCGAATTCCTTTTTATGAGGTCCCCCAAATATCCCGAGGTTCCTGCACCTGCCAGGAAGTGACATTCTTGACTCACCTGGTGAGGCTGCTGGGAACTCTGTAAGCAAGGTATGAGGCCAACATTCCCAAGGGGTTTTATGGCTCCAAGTTTCATAAAGTCAACCTTAGTTCCTTAAAGCTGTTTGGTCATATCTGAGTCTATGCATGCCTCTCTCAAATATGACATTCCAGTCAAAGCCTTGGTAAAATAACCAATGTTTCCAATGTCCTGTTACAAGGAGAACAGATTTTTTAAAAAAGATTTTATTTATTTGAAAGAGAGAGAGAGAGAGCATGAAGAGAGGGAGGGGGAGAGACAGAGTCCCCGCTGAGCAGGGAGCCCCATGAGGGACTCGATCCCAGGACCCTGGGATCATAACCTGAGCCAAAGGCAGCCGCGTAACCAACTGAGCCACCCAGGCGCCCCCAGGAGAAGAGATTCTTATTGAACTTATGCAAACAACTATGAAAGCTCACTGAGACCTTTTGAATTTCAGAGGGTTCAGGTAAAGAGAAAAGCCAAACACTTCAACTCGTTCACAAATGAACACTTTATTACATTTCTGTAAGTCATAGCTAGCTTAAGAGAAAGTTTTCTTAGTCTGAAAGAGCCAGCAATGTCTTAAGCAAGAGTCACAAAAGTATAATCATCTTCCTCAATTTATTTAGTCCCATGTTACTAATTCTTATTCAGTTTGAATGCAACCTTTTAGTTAATTTGGAAAGTCTTATCTATTTTAATTTTATGAGTTTTATTTTTTTTTTTTTAAAGCTTTTTTTTTTTTTTTTTTTTATAGATTTTATTTATTTATTTGACAGAGAGAGACAGCGAGAAAGGGAACACAAGCAGGGGGAGCGGGAGAGGGAGAAGCAGGCTTCCCTCCGAGCAGGGAGCCCGATGCGGGGCTCGATCCCAGGACGCTGGGATCATGACCTGAGCCGAAGGCAGTTGCTTAACAACTGAGCCAGGCGTCCCTAATTTTATGAGTTTTAAAAGATGTATTTATGTATCTATTTGAGAGAGAACACTTGCGCATGGGCATGGGGGGGCAGAAAAAGAGAATCTTTTTTTTAAGATTTTATTTATTTACTTATTTGAGAGAGAGCGTGAGAGAGAAAGAGAGCACAAGTCGGGCGGGGGAGAGACGGAGGGAGAAGCAGACTCCCGGCTGAGCAGGGAGCCCGATGTGGGGCTCGATCCCAGGACCCTGGGATCATGACCTGAGCGGAAGGCAGACGCTTAACTGACTGAGCCAGCCAGGAGCCCAGAGAGAGAGAATCTTAAGCAGACTCCATGCTGAGCGCAGAGCAGGACGCGGGGCTCAATCCTGAGATCACCAGCTAAGCTGAAACCACGAGTCAGATGCTTAACCGACTGCACCACCCAGGCGCCCCTAATTTTATGAGTTCAAGGACATCAAACATTTTTTTGTCAAAAAAGTCCTTTTCATGAATCTCCTTGAAGATGAAACACATTTTGCAAGTGACGAGACTGTAATTCAGTTATGTTTGTGACACAGAACACTTCAATAATCAGAATATCAAGTGATGACCTTGTACCAGAACACAACATACCAATAAACAAGCCTAATTAGTCAAAGAGACTTCATTTACAGTTCAAATCTCGGGGAAATTTGCTAAAACCTTAGAAAGTTTTAAAGCACATGCCTAGGGGCGCCTGGGTGGCTCAGTCGTTAAGCGTCTGCCTTCGGCTCAGGTCATGATCCCAGGGTCCTGGGATCGAGCCCCGCATCGGGCTCCCTCCTCCGCGGGAAGCCTGCTTCTCCCTCTTCCACTCCCCTGCTTGTGTTCCCTCTCTCACTGTGTCTCTCTCTGTCAAATAAATAAATAAAATCTTTAAAAAAAATAAAAAATAAAAAATAAAGCACATGCCTAAATAGGATTACAGCTCAATAAAGATCTAATAAAGACAAAACATAGAAACTTCAGTTTTCTGGGCAAAGAAAAGAGAAAAGAGCTTTGTTTACATTTCCTTATCAAGAGCAAACCAACAATCCAAGAAAACTTTGTCTTTCTAACAGAGAGAAAGCAGAATTTTAATCTTATACCAGTGTACTTTTAAAATCTATTCATTTCAATCTTAGTCCATCCTGACCATACATAAAATTCCTTTCCAAAGTTTTCCCATCACAAACCTTCTACAAATTTCTTTTGCATTCAGATTTTGTCCCAAGCCATTTCTCTCCAAACAACCAGTCTCATTTAGGACAAAATTACCTTCTTCTACCTTCAACAAAAACATATTCCCATTCCTTCTATCTCCTTACAGATCTTCTACTTTTCTACATACAGAGTTGTTTCTCTTATTTCCACCAGTCTTAATTACATTCAGCAGAATTTTAACTCTAAGAAACCTGAGTCTCCAGTGGAAACTTAGTAACCAACCGTGAATTGTTACACCAGAATTCTTCAGATGGCAAATTCATGAATCAATTAAGCACAAAGCATGTTTCCCAACACTCAGACATCCTGTTTCTCTGCATTAAGAAGCCAAAAGTACAAACCGATTACGATCAGTAATCAATGTGTTAGCACTCCATCCTATTTGGAAAAGACCTACAGGTCCAACAAATTCAATCCCAATTTATCATTCAAATTTTCAAGTTTTGGGTTACCAAAGACCTTGAAAGGTATCTTAACAATTACCCATGAGAACTATGAGACCAACCAAATTCACCATCATTTTAAGTCATCTTTTTGCCGACAAATTGCAACGGAGATCACAAGCTTATTTGACCGTCAGTAAACCTTGGTAGAATAAAAAGTTTCACGCTTAATGCTGATAACACTAAAGACCTGTCTTAATTAAACCAACAAACTTAAATTAGTTCAAATATCAAATCACATTTCACCTGGGTTCGCTTAACAGTCAATCAATTTGTTCCCCATTGTCAGTTTTCACCTGGGACCCCGCTGGGGCAGTCTGAAGTGGGCGGTGCAAATATGAGGGGCTGCTCTTCACCCTTGACTATGGGGGGGGGGGGGAAGGAGCCAATGGTCCTGGAGGCACAGAGGTGGTCTAGGAAGTCAGTTATGCAGGCCGCACCCAAGGTGGTGCAGAGACAGGAGGAGAGGCAGAAGAGGCAAGGTGCCCCCAGAGGGCAGAGAACGAGGACTCCTGGTTTTAAGCCTCATCAGCTCGAACGAAGGAGCAGACGCCATGTTCTCCTGCCAACAAGAGGGAGTAGGCAGTCCGTGTTGGGCCAGAATCGATGGGGAACTTCCCCAAAACACAAGGAGTTTCAGTAGCTGCTTGGGAATATTCCTTAAAGCCTCGGGCCCGAGGTAGACAAGCCACAGTGGCTCCAACAATCATAGCCATGAACCCGGGAAATGAATGAGGGAGAAGCCCCCACATCCATGAGAAGGAGGAACAGTGAATCAGCCAGCATCCAGGATGTCAGGAGGGGGGTTACTTAGACTGGTTGATGACCGCACACATTCTGCAAGGGGCTCCTATGTCCGGGTCCTGATTTGGGGCCATGACACTGAGCAAGACACCTATGGGACAGTGGACCACGGGGAGACGTTCCAGCAAAGGTCCAGCTGGAGAACAGCATTGGAAGACAGCCCCAAGGGAGGGCCGTTCCTCCTGATCTGGGAGTTTGTAGGAGGCCAGGAAACACAAAAAGGGGAGACGTTTTTCCTCAAGCCACAAGGAGGCCAGGAAACACAAAAAGGGGAGACGTTTTTCCTCCCCTTGGGGGTCAGATTTGTTCCAGCTTTGATGGACACAGCCTAAGAGTGAGTTGGAAGGAAGAGAGGGGTGTCCGTAGGGGAAAGACTGGCCGCCGATCCCCAGTGGGGCGCCTGCCACAGGGAATGGAGCTCAGACTCATGGTCGTGATTTCAGTCAGGGCGTCCTGCTGCCCTGAGAAAGGACCAGACCTATCCGAGAGGACAGACTCTTGGGGCGTCCCATCACCCAGAGGGGTCGTGCAAATACAGGGAGACTCTTTTGGGGTGTCCCACCGTGCCAGGGGTCCCACCAAGAAGAGGGCTGCAGCTAATGGCAAGGTGCTTCCCCTGGGGGTGTCCCCCCAGCAGTGAGACCCACCAGGTGGGAAAGAGGAGGAGAGGACTCACCGCTCAGCCGTGTGGGAACAGTTGGCCTGCAGACCAGGATGGTGGCTGGAGCCGTGACGCGGGACTCTAGGAGCAGACCTTCAGTCGGAGTCAGAAAGCAGAGGGAAGGGGCCCTTCGTGCTCTCGGCGCGGCCAGTCCGATCGCCCTAGGGAGCCGCCCTGGCCCAGGCCTTCAGTCCTTTGAGGGGCCACTAGGGTTAGACTCCCGAAGGGCCAAGAAGAGCAACAAGAGGGAGGGAAGGGTCCATCCGAAGGGAAGAGGGGACATCCTTCAGCCTTCCAGGCAAGGGCAGTCCGGCTGGTTCCCCCTGGGGCTTCGGAGCCTCACTGAGGAGTGACCGAGGCTGGAGGCCAGCAGTTCTCCAAGGAGGACTAGAGTCCCAGACAGGCAAAAGCTCCATGTGCTGGGTTCCCCCAAATGTACGGGAACCACAAAGTCTTTGGACAGGCCACTAAATATGGTGCCTAAATGGAGTGTCTCTTGATTGGATGGGGGCCCCCATAGGTGGGGCGAGGATCAGGTGGAAGCCTGATCCTCAGGCAGGGAATGAATTCACCTGAGGCAGAACACAGGTGACAGAAGTTCACTGATTACCCCGCAAGGGAGCGCGGGCAGGACAGCAGAGGAGAGACGGTCTTCAAGGAGGCGGCGGGTGGGGGCTGCTTTTAAAGGGGGAAGGTGAGCAGGTACGGGGATGTATGGAATTCTCCCCTTTTTGGTAACTGTACCTGGCTGTAAGTAGCCCATCGGTCAGTTAGGGCCTGTGGCTATTTTGAGGTGGGTCCCCCGATGGGTCTGCATCCAGCCAGGGGGTCAGTGGGGGCCTTTCTGCTTGTTGGCCTGAAGGTGGCCTCTACACTCTCCTGTTCCAGGAGCCGAGTTGTGTCGAGTCAGAGATGGGCTTGTTCCTTCGTTGTCCTTCGTGTGCCTGGCTCTTTCGAGAAAGCCCGGTTGCAGGGAGACTTCAGAGTCCGTCCTGTGTAGGTCAGATCTTCTTTTCTAAAGTCTTAGGGCACTGTGCGCAGTCCACAGCTCCCGTGACAGTTCTCACTTTAGAGGCATTGGTGGAAGTGAATCTCGTCCATGGGACTCTAAGTTCCACGAGAGGGCCTCGGGTTCAGCTCCACATTCATCGCATCCCAGTGCCTGGCAGAGTGGGCACTCCATAAATATTCGCAGCACAAATGAATCACAGGATGAACCCACGCTGCTGAGAGGAGAAGAGTTCCTCGTGGAAGAAGGAGGTGGGGGAGGGGAGGGGGACGAAGGGGCGGGGGAGGGGGGCAGAAGGGACTAAACCATTTCTCACAGGACTATATGTCTCATAAAGTTTGGTAGCTCCTGTCCTTCCCGCCACCGTCCATTTTCATTTTCTGCCTTAAGCAGATCTTGGTTCTTAAAACAGAACACACACACACACACACACACACAAATCAAACAAAAGTTAATTTAAAAATAAGAAACATGAGAGTATATTCATGGTCACAATTTTGTGAAAAGAAAGAGTAAATGGAGAGAGGACTAGCCCTACCAGACTCTAAAACGTACTTAAAAGCTCACAATAGGGGCGCCTGGGTGGAACAGTCGTTAAGCGTCTGCCTTTGGCTCAGGTCATGATCCCGGGGTCCTGGGATCGAGTCCTGCATCGGGCTCCCTGCTCTGCTTCCCCCTCTCCCTCTGCCTCCCGCTCCCCCTGCTTGTGCTCTCTCTCTGTCAAATAAATAAAATCTTAAAAAAAAAAAACACCTTTAAGAAAATAAAAGCTCACAAAAAGTTTGTTATCAAAGAAGATATAGATAAGTGGAGAAGCATACCCCAAATACATGACCAAATACATGTGCGGCCGAGTCAGTGATAAAGACAGCATTTACAGCTAGCGAGGAAAAGGGGGACGACCCACCAAGTGGGACGCAGAGAGGTTAACTAACTTGCCAAAGTCACACAGCCCCCAAGTGGTAGGAGAGTGATTCCCTCTGAGTGTCGGGACTTCTCACTTCAGAACCTGCCCTTTTAAACGTTACGCCAGCTGTCCTTGGGTACCTGTCACCTAGCCTTGGACGGGGCATTGCAAATAGAAATTGCGAAAAGAAGGCATCCACGAATGAGACCACTAAGGCTTGCGGGGGCGGGGGGGAGAACTAAAGAAAATTGGAACAAAAATGTAAAACTGCTTGCTGAGGTCTCGCCCACCCGGACCCACGGGCCACAGCCCAGCCGCCGACGGGTCTAGGACCCCGGACAACTGGCAGGTGCACCAGCCCGCGCCGCGCGGAGCCTCCCCGGAGTCGACTCGCGCGAGACCCAGCGGGCGCCTCGGGCCCGGCCGAGTCTGCGCAGAGGAGACCCCCGAGCGGGCGGGGACGGGAGCCGCGGGCCCGGCCGAGTCTGCGCAGAGGAGACCCCGAGGGGGCGGGAGGTGTCCGCCGCGGGAACTGCCCGAGCCTGCGCAGAGGAGACCCCCGAGCGGGCGGGAGGTGTCCGCCGCGGGAACTGCCCGAGCCTGCGCAGAGGAGACCCCGAGAGGTTGCCGTAGGGCCGCCCGAGCCTGCGCAGAGGAGACCCCCGAGCGGGCGGGAGGTGTCCGCCGCGGCAGCTGGCGGCGGGGGTGGGGGGACCGCCGGCTCGGGGAGCGCTCCTGACGCGGGCCGAGCCGGGGCTGCGCGATGGCCGCCGTGGAGGGGGCCGCGGCGGAGCGGGAGGCTGGGGTGGCCTGGAGGTGAGACCTGCTGCGTGCGCAGAGCCGGGGGTCCCGGCGCCCGGGCACCTTAACCCCCGCCCCGGGGAAGCGGGGCGCAGAGCAGACCCCTGGAGGCCGGCCAGTGGGGAGAGGCTGGGCCTCGGGGACGGCGGGGCTGGGTCCCCTTCTGGCTCCCGGCGCGCGCCGCCACGACCATCCGCTGCCGCCTCTCCGTACCCTGGTGGGTTCCAGCTCCCTCCTGGGGGGCAGCGAGCTGCCTCTCCCCCAGGCCCAGGCTGCCCCCGCTCCCTGCCCTGCGCTGTGCCCGGAGCCTTTGCGCGAGACCTCGTTCCTGGGCTCCGGGGGTGACCGAGGGCCGCGATGGGGGACCAGACCGAACCACAGGAATGAGCTGTGCGGGCCAGACGTGTTGTCCTACTTGATCTGAAATGTTCCTGCCCTGGGAGCTCAGAGGAGGGGGGCGAGGTCTAGGCCAGTCTCTTCTTTGTAAAGGTCTGCCCATCCTTTTATGAGTAGCTTCAAAAGCCCCTTCCTCTGGGAAGCCTTCCAGAGTTGCCACCCGCATCTCTGAGCTTCTCATCTCGTTTAGCTCGTTGAGCTAGTGCTTACTAACTTGTTTCACGTGTGTGCCTGAGTGTGCAAGTCTCCGGGTCCCTCTCTAGGCAGGGGCTCTATCGTTGTAACGCATGCACGCAAATATGACTTTAAAAAGATTGAAATGGTTAGAAGGTGCCAACAGGTGGGCCTGCAGCTGTGGGAAGTATTTGCGAAGGTCACGGGCTGAAGAATGATGGCCCCAGGGCCAGGTAGGATTGTAGGCAGCATTTTCCCCGCTCATGCCCTTGGATTTTATTTTAATCCGAGGCCAACATTTTAAAATGAGGAAATGTCTTTCACATCTACTCACAAGATCTAGGCTTTAGCATGTCTTGAAAGCTCAGACGTGTCCACACGCAACGCCCCCCCCGCCCATGTCTACACGGTGCACTGAGCAGGAATTGAGGAGCTCCACCTTCAGACTCGGCATCCAATTTCCAGAGCCCCAGTCCCCACTAATCTCCACCGTCTCCCTGACATGGAAGCAAAGTATCATTTTGTCGTGGATAATCACCTAGCTTCCTTCATTCGTTCTGATGAAGTGCCTGGCCTGTGGCTCTTTGGGCTCTGGGTCCCGGTGTAGATGAGGGAGACCTGGAGCGCATCGCGAGCAGAAGAGTGGGAGGCAAAGGGACAGCGCGGGGAGAAGCACAGTGTATGGGAAGTTAGGGGGGACACTGAAGCGCAGTTTTGCTCTTAGGTGAATCGTAGAGGAGGGCTCTTGTTATATGTTGAATTGTGCCCCCCCACCCCAATTGTGTCCCTTCAGTATATCGACATCTTAACCCCACTAGCTCAGAATGGGACCTTATTGGAAATAGGATCGTTGCAGATGTAATTAGTTAAGGTGAGGTCATACTGGAATAGAACAGCTCCCTTCCCCCCCCAATTCAATATGAGTGGTGTCCCTATAAGAGCAGGGCCACGTGAAGAGACCAAAGCAGGGAGAAGCCACGTGGAGAGGGAGGCAGAGATTGTGGTGATGCATCTACAAAGCAAGGGACACAAGGACTGCCTGCTGTCACCAGATGCTGGGGGGGAGGGGTGCAGGCGATCCCTGAGCCCACAGAAGGAAGCCACCTGCCGGCACCTTCGCTTCAGACTTCTGACCTCCGACTGCGAGAGAACAAAGTTCTGCTCGAAGCCACCCAATCTGGGGTACTTTGTTACAGCAGCCCGAGGGAATAACATAGCTCGGAAGTCAAGAGGCGCTATCATTTCCTTTAATAGATGATTTAAAAATTCACGGTAAGTTTTCGATCATTGTCGTCCGGGAAAGCAGGATTTGAGAAAAGTACTTCGTCCAACAGCATTAGCTTTACCAGTTGGAACCAGAAAGCAGATTTATCAGAGATTTTCCAAGCAATCCAAGCACGAGGTGAGAAGGTTCTGGACTCAGATGGGGTTGGAGAGGGCCAAAAGAGGAGTTTTCAGAGTTCGTAGGTATGGAAATAGGGGAGTCCAAGATGAAGTCATAGCCCACCTGTGTCTCCTGGAGGGCTTGGCAGGTACCAACTGCCGGGCCCCTCCCCCACAGTCTGACTCAGTGGGTCTGGGACGCTGCTGGAGAATTGGCATTTTTACCAAGCTCCTGGGAGAGGCTGATGGTGCTGGTGTGTGGACCACATTTTAGGTGGCATAAACGACTGTGTCTCTGGCCTAGAAGCCCCTGGAACGCCAGACCCCACGAGGGCAGGGACCTTGTCTGATTCACCACGGCATCCCAGGGTCTAGAACAGTGCCTGGACGCCGTAGGATCATGGTAAATACTTGTTCAACGAAAACGGGTCGTTTGGCAGAAAGGGATAGTAAGAAAGGGGAATAACTGTAAAATGACGAGTTCATCTTTATCCATTTGCTTCACAATCCAGTAAGACACAGGACTAGAGATGCACAGTGAGTGTAGACGAAAATGTGGGTGAGGAATAGGAGTTCCAGATCATGATTCATCCTGGACAAAGGAGACCACCGGAGCCAGAGGGGGTGTGGCCACTGATACATCACAGAAAGACAGGACGAGGGGCTGGGCCTCCATAACGCATGTAACACACGGAGAAATGGGTAAAGATAGTACAAAAGTGGTTGGAATATCACCCCCTGTGGAAGCCAAGGGAGAAAAGGATTTCAGGAATTATTGGGTCAAGGGGTATCCTGCTCACTTATTCTGCAGTTTTTTATTGAGTGCCCACTGTATTCGGGGCCCTGTTCCAACACTGAAAACAGACGGAGCCCCCAGCCCCGTGGAGTTTCTTGAGAAGCTTACGCGGTCGTGGTGTGCACTGTCCACCTTGGGGGGCTTCGTCGGCATGATGACACCGTGGGACAAGTGCTCTTCCTTCTGTTGGACATCGAGGGGAGGATGGTTGAGGGAGATTAAGACGCCAGGATTCTAACTTGGTTCTGCTCGCTCCCGCACCCTGTGCTCTGCTCAGGTCTCCAAGCCGTAACTAGTGACACTTTTCTGCTTTAGATGCTACTTGCGTGACGAATATTCTGAAATCTTTGCCTGCATTCCAGATGTTCCTCCTGGGCTCCTGACCTGCTGACCCGTCGGCTCTGCAGACATTTCTCCCGGATGCCTCACAGGTATTTCCAACACCTCTGAAATTATTTCCCCCACTGCCTCCCCCTCACCTGGCCTTTGCCTCCAACTACCCAATTCAGGTGGTTGCCCAAGTTAGAAACGTGGATGCCATCCTTAATGCCTGCCCTGTCCCCTCGGCCCCTCTGTCTAGGACAGCACCAGGTCTTGCTTCTCTGGCAAGGAGAGTCTGTAAAGGGATCATTGGCATCCGTGCCCTCTGCCCGGAGCTCACTGGGGCCTTCCCTGGCTCCAAGCAGACCACTGCTGTGGTTGCCTGCCTGATATCCCCGCTTGCAGCCTTGACCCAACATCCATCCTCCAGAAAATGATCAGAACAGTCTTCTAAAACCATAAATCTGCTTACACCATTCTCCTGCGTTAACCCCTTCAGGGGCTTCCCATGGCCTTCAGGAGAAAGCCCAAACCTCTTGGTCCTCCATGAGTTGACCAGCCCTTCCCAGCTCCGCCTTCTGCCGTCCCGCATCCTGGGCTCGGTCACATGGTGCGTGCATGGACGCTGGTGGCTTCTCTCACCTCCCACCCATGCACATGCTGCAGCCTCGTGGGAAGTCTGGTTATCTCAGGTGGTCTCTGAGGCCTCAGCTTAGAAGCTTTGTCCTTCCAGAAGTTTCCTTGCCTGTCCCCCCTCAAGGATGTGCTCTTTCTGCAAGGTCTCACAGCACCCCATGCGTACCCTTCGTGAGCCCCCAGCCCAGCATGGGCTCTTCAAGGAGAGGGACTCTGTCCTCGGTATTGTCCTGCATGGTGCTCATTACTTCCCACCTAGTGCAGTGCGCAGCCCACAGCAGGGCTCAGAGGGCAGATCAGCACTGGGTAGCGGCAGAGAAGAAATACAGCGGAGTGCGGAGTTGCTGACAAGACAGGGCAACGCAGGGGTTTCACCCCGTGGTCTCACCTTTCTAAAGCGAGGACAGGATTGGCCGCTGAGAGCCAGGGTGATGCGCGACATAGCGGAGTTCTAAGGAGAGAAGGAAAGGTACCAAGTGTCTGCTGCTCTCTCCTGGGTGGTTCCCAAGCAGGGGCTTCTGTTTCAGGAATTCAGGATGCTGTGGGATGTGGCTGTGAGCAGGTCACGGAGGATGCTGGGCCCCGGGCCTGCACTCCATGGAAGCTCTGTGGGGAGGAGACGCTGCGGGAGGCAGAGCTGGCCCCACCGGGGGAGGGGGGCCTCCATACGCTCTCCGCTCTCTGAGTTTGGGGTGAAACACACAAACAAGGAGAGTCTGTAAAGGGATCATTGGCATCAGAGGATCAAGGATTCCCAGTGGTTTTGATGCCTGGTGGCAGGGTGCTTGCGGTCTGTGCCAAAGGGCGTCCAGCCTCATCTTGGGGGGATGGCAGGGTGGGGGGGCCCGGTTCCGGGTTTGCCCGGGTGTTCTGGAAGGACTGGGCTCTCACCTCCTCCTCCGCCCTTCTCTGTCCTGCTTGTGTTACTGAATCTGCACCGTTTCTCCTTGGCCAGTGGGCACGAGGTTTAGATTTTGTCTGTGGACGGTGCCAGAGGGACAGTGCAAGGCTACAGGAAAAGGAAAAGGAAGGGAGTTCTCCTGGCGCTCATGCACCACTTCATTTTTTTTTTCTTTTAAAAATTGTATGTATTTATTAGAGAGCAGGCATAAGTGGGAGTGTTCCGGTGGTGGCCACAATCTCCAAAAAGGTCCGAATCTCAGCCCCAGCCAGGACACAGTCCTCTTCTCAGTTCTTTATTCCTCCCTCTTCAACTTCTCAGTATGGGGGAAGAGGTGATGTTTGTATTTTAGGAATGCTAGCATGGTCTACTTATCATTTCAGATCCGGAGATCAGGAATAACATAAAGGACCAGAAGTCAAAGATGGACGTTCCTGGAGACAAAGATCCAGCAAGGGTTGTATCCAAAGGATGCCAGAGACTGATCCGTCAGGAGCGTGGGTTGGTTGAAGCTGCTGACCCTGTGATTGGGTCATTGAGGCGTTGGGTGAGCCCCTCACAGGATGCAGGGGGGCTCCCCGCTTCCCAAGGGAGAGCTATCAAGGAAGCGAATCTCATTCCTGCAAAAGCCATCGCAGGAGAGAGAGGCCACAGGTGTAATGGGAGAGAAAGAACACTTGCTGCAGGAGAAAGATCTCACAGCAGAGAAGCCTGTGGTGAGAGATTCCAGCAGACGTCAGAGGTCACCCAGCACCAGAAAACTGGTAACGTGAAGAAGACCCATCAATGTCAGGAATGTGGGAAAACATTCAACCGGAGCTCAAACCTGATCATCCACGAGAGAATTCACACGGGAAGGAAACCCTATATGTGTGACGAATGTGGGAAAGACTTCAACCAGAGTTCAAATCGCATTATTCATCAGAGAATTCACACAGGGAAGAAACCTTACCTGTGTCGCGAGTGTGGGAAGGACTTCAACCAGAGCTCCAACCTGGCCAGGCACCAGCGGATCCACAGTGGCGAGAACCCCTACGAGTGCCAGGAGTGTGGCAAGGCCTTCCGCGGGAGCTCCAGCCTGGTCCTGCACCAGAGGACCCATGGCGGTGGCAGGAAGCCTTTCGCATGCCACGAATGCGGCAAGACCTTCAGCCAGAGCTCGGACCTGGTCATCCACCACAGAGTTCACACCGGAGAGAAGCCGTACCAGTGCTATGAGTGCGGCCAGAGCTTCAGCCAGAGTTCACACCTGGCCACACACCAGAGGACCCACACCGGGGAGAAGCCCTTCGCGTGCCCTGAGTGTGCGAAGGCCTTCAGGCAGCGTGCACGCCTCACCGAGCACCAGAGGGTGCAGAGCGGGGAGAGGCCCTATGCATGTGGCGGGTGTGGGAAGGCCTTCAGCGGGCACACAGCTCTGCTCAAGCACCAGAGGCTGCACGTGGGCCAGGACGTGGGCCGGCTGGGACAGCAGAGAACTGAGAGGGAGGAGAAGCCCTATGAGTGTACGGAGTGTGGGAAAACCTTCCGGGGAAGCTCAGACCTGATCCGGCACTGGATAATCCACACCAGCGAGAAGCCCTATGAGTGCAGGGCCTGCGGGAAGGCCTTCAGCCAGAGGTCACACCTGCTCACGCACCAGAAAATCCACACCGGGGAGAAGCCGTATCCGTGCGGCGAGTGCGGGAAAGCCTTCCGGCAGCGCTCACTCCTCGTCCAGCACCGAAGAATCCACACCGGGGAGAAGCCCTACGAGTGCGGGGCCTGCGGGAAGCCCTTCATCTGGCGCACAGCCTTCCTCAAACACCAGAGGCTTCACGCTGCAGAGAAACCCCAGGGACGCGGGAGGACACTGAGCCAGGACCAGGCACCTGGGGACGAGCGGGGAACTCATGGGGAAGAGAGAGTGCGCCGGCGTGGCCAGTGTTCCAGAACCTTCCAGGGCAGCTCAGATCTTGTGGGACTTCCGGTGACTCACGCAGGAGGGAAGCCCCATGCATGTGCAGAGTGTGGGAAATCCTTCCAGCAGAGCTCAGACCTCACAAGGCACCAGAGAATCCACAGCGGGGAGAAGCCTTACCCCTGCGCTAAATGCGGGAAGTCCTTCAGGGGCAGCTCCGACCTCATTAAACACCACCGTGTGCACACAGGAGAGAAACCCTACAATTGCCCCGAATGTGGGAAGGCCTTCAGCCAGAACTCCCACCTTCTCAGTCACCAGAGTATCCACACTGGAGAGAGACCCTTTGAATGCGGTGCCTGTGGGAAGGCCTTCCGGGGGCACACAGCCTTTCTTAAACACCGGCGGCTGCACCCCGGGGAGGGGCCGGGGCACGGCGACAGAGCCCACAGACAGGACTCGGAGGTGACGGAACCCTAAGGGACCCAGGGCGCGCCTGAGGGAGGCCATCCTTATTGCACTGTCAAGGTGTTTATCGCTGGAAAGCATCTGGAGGCAGGAAGACGTACAGGCCATCCTTCTGACTCCAAGTTGACGCTGGATGTGGTCCCCGGGTTGTAATCACTGGACAATGTTTTAGGGGATGTCTACTGTCATTAAAGTCATTAGAAGTCACCATGGCAACAGCCCCAGAACTAAATTCTTCATGAAAGGAGCCATTTTAGCCCTGACCCCTGGTCCAGGGACAGGTCTAAATCTGCTTTACGTACTTTAGGGGTGGTTCCCATTAGGGATGTGCTTTATATGTATGTCTCCCCCTCTTCTCGTTCTTACACATGTGTGATGATGCTAACTGCAATGATCCACGAATTGGGAGGAAGCCACAATGGCAGGAGGACAGCTGGACGCCAGGACACAAGGGCCAGAGGAGGGTGTCCCGCAGAGAAAGCGGGGTGTCCTCTGGTAGCCCCAGGAGATCAGAGAGCAGGTGTCAGGGACAGAATCAGAGCGTGCACCAGGGCACAGCACAGAGGTGGCCTGAGCGGGGAGGAACTCTACTGCAAAAGGTCAGGGGACCGTAGGGGCAGTGGTTTTGTCTCGACCCAGGGCTTTGCAAGGGGACACAGCTGGTTTGAGAACTGGAGGGGCCAAGGGGAACACTGGAGCTCACGAAGCCTGGTGATTAGGCTCCACCCATCTGGGCTGTCATGGCCAATCAGCACTAGGCTTTTCCCACCTGGGCGGTCATGGCCAGTCAGCGTAAGGCTCTGCCCATCTGGGCGGTCACAGCCAATCAGCATTAGGCTCCGCCTGTCTGGGTCCTCACAGCCAATCAGCATTAGGCTCCGCCTGTCTGGGTCCTCACAGCCAATTAGCATTAGGCTCTGCCCACCAGGGTGGTCACAGCCAATCAACTGTTCTGTTCCTGCTGAGCCCAGACAGACCCAGCACTTAAAGGGATGCTCAAGGCAAAAGCTTTTCAATCCTTCCTAGTTGACACTAGAGACAAAACCTACTTGCCATCTCCCCCCCCAACTACCTATTGATTATATCCACTAAGTGACCAAGAAGATCAAACTGTCACTCGGTGTCTCAAGTCTCAGGCAAAAAACTCATGTCAGGGGCGCCTGGGTGGCTCAGTCGTTGGGCGTCTGCCTTTGGAACGGGTCATGGTCCTGGGGTCCTGGGATCGAGCCCCGCATTGGGCTCCCTGCTCCGCGGGAAGCCTGCTTCTCCCTCTCCCACTCCCCCTGCTTGTGTTCCCTCTCTCTCTGTGTCTCTCCCTGTCAAATAAATAAATAAAATCTTAAAAAAAAAAACAAACTCATGTCATAAGCAACTTTTGAAGTATCCAGGCTGCTCACCACGATCCACCTGACTGTCCTTCTCACCCATAGAGGTGGGGTCCCCAGCAACCAAGTTCACCATGTGTGACCCCCCCACAGCCCCGCTCTCTCCCCTGCCTGCCTCTTGCCCTAAGCTGGAACAACTGGACCCTCTATTCTGAGATTCTGGAACTCGGAAAATCTAGTTCAGCCAGGGCTGGTCTTTTGAATAAAGGACGTTTTAAGACCCAGGAGCTGAAGTAGTAAAGGAGGAAGGCGGTCTGCAGAGAGAATGAAGTGGACCCACGTAAAGATTCAGAGGCTCTCCAGGGGTGTCTCTGACAATCAGCCAGCTTTGGGGATGTTTGTACAGACCACAGACGCCAAAGTAGGGTTTAGAAGCCTATCTCTTTCCCAGATTACAGAACCATTTTTGAGGACTTAGAAGCTCAATCCAAACATTGAAATGTTTTTACATTGATCACTTGCCTCCCCTTCTAGGAATTTCTTTTCTCCTAGCGTGAGAAGGCAACTATTTATACTTCTAATATGGTTCAGATAATGAAAGGAAAACCGAGAGCAAGGAATGGAAGCTAACACAGGAAATCTCCGAAGGGAGACTCAGGACACCCAGTACAGATGCCCACGGGTCTAAGTCCTCGCACCGGCAAATGTGAGAGCAGCTTGGAGAGGCAGTGGGCAGACCCATCAGAGGCTGGACGGCTACAGTCCCCTTCTGAGGGGGACACGGGCTTCAGCCAAGTGAGCATTCCCCTTAACCAAACCCGTGTAGGAGAGGGAAAACTTGCACATCAGGAGGACGTGAGAATGTGCCATCTGAACCCACCTGCCACACATCAGCTGCTGCTATAAGAGCAGGGGGCACGTGGCCAGACCTTCAAACAGAAGTCAGGACGGACTCGGCATCAGGAAACCCATACCCCAGGAAGAAACTGTAAGCGTAAGGAGTGCGGGGCGATTTTCAGCAGGAGCTCACACCAGAGGATTCACACAGGGAGGAGACTTTACGTTGGTGGTGACCGTGGCAAAGATTTCGGTCAGAGCTCCAATCTCCACCATCGGCGGGGAGTCTGCTTCTCCCTCTCCCTCTGTCGCTCCCCCTGCTGTTCTCTCTCTGTGTCAAATAAATAAATACAATCTTTTAAAAATAAATAAACAAATGCAGATAACACGTCTGATGGGTTCTGCCCAGCACACACTCAGTTCTTTAAAGGGAAATGCTTTGGCACTTTTTTGTTTTTTTACATTGTTCATTGTAAGAAAAATTCAAACACTCAAGCAGGACTTGTTTGAACTGGCCAAAGTCCTTTGTTTCTCCCCGGAAACTATTATTATACTGCAGATCTTTTATGTATATTCTCTTGTTTTCTTCATGCTCTCAACTACATAGCCTTTTAGCTTCTTCTTTTTTTTAATGTACTCTTTTTTTTAAAGATTTTATTTGCCACTGAGCAGGGAGCCCGATGCGGACTCGATCCCAGGACCCCAGGATCATGAGCTGAGCTGAAGGCAGACACTTCACCAACTGAGCCACCCAGGCATCCCACCCTTTCAGCTTCCTAAAAACAAGGAACTATTTTTTTTGTATTTGCTCACCTTCAACCCAGGCCCAGATTTACATATATATTTTTGTTCAACAAATGAGTGTCCATGCTTATAACTGTCTAGTTGTATTATTGAAAACTATATTCATCACAAGAGCATAGTGTGTGTAATATTCTTGCTTTTCTTTCCCCTTTACACATAACCATAAACTATATATTGCAGGGGAAAAAAACAGGTTAAACTCTATTTTGCTTGGGAGAGGTATCCATTTATTTCAAATTAAACTTGGTGGCCGGTTTCTAGTCAAAAATTTTAATGGTTCCCATTTTAAAAATGTTGTTTTCCTAAAAAGTAGTACTTCATGTGACATCTGAATGTAATTCTTCTGTAACACTTTCTTGTGATAGCCCACCCCGGAATCACACATTTAGCTCCTACACACAATTTTCATAATTTACATTTTGCTAGGAGACCATCCACTTCGTGTAGGTTTTCAAATAGGATGTCATGGTCTCTAATTCTTTTCATGCCTTCTGATTCTGTAGTTATGTTTTATTTCTCATTCCTATCATTCTTACTTTTTACTTTTTTTCCTTCATCACGCTCGAAATACGTTGATTTACTGCTATTTTCAAAGGAGTCAGCATTTGGATTGATGCCTTTTATTATTTTTCAATTTTCCATGTCAATGATTGTAGTTTTTAATCTTTATTAATCCACTCATGCTTATTTCTTCAGGCTTATTGTACTAAGCTCTTGAGATGTCTGAAGACAAATGTTTGTTTTAAATCTGTATTTGGTAATCAGGGAGGTAATGAAGGCCACAGAGTGTCCCCACGGCTGCTGCTGGATCCCGCAGATTTCTCCAGTGAGCATTCTTTTAATTGCCTCCTAGACAGTTTGTGATTTTGCTTTGGTTTCCTCTTCTGATCTAAAGGAATTCTTATTTTCACTGGTTTGCTCAAGCTGCACTACATTCTATGTGGAAGCTGGGTGCTTTTCCATTCTCTTAAGAGGTACCGTCCCTACCACTCACAGGTTAGATTTTTGCTGGGAAACGAGATGGCAGTACTGGGTCTCCTCTGTCCCAAGCCCCAACCCCCTACTCCAATAAACAGGCCCGGAGATTTCCCCTCACCTCCCAGGAATTGGTTTTTAGTGACCCACAGGAGGCGGGCAGGCCCAGTGGCTGGGGATGTTTCCTCCTTGAGGGTCACTTCTCCCTCCGCTGTGATGAGCAGGTGGAGAAGGGGCCACCGGGACCCAGAACCCCAAGCAGCCAAGGCTCTCGGTCTCCCTCCCCTCCTCTCGCTCTGGGCGGGGCTCCCCTTCCCCTCCCCCACCGCTGGGCGGGGCTCCCTCCCCTCCTTCACCCTCTGGGCGGGGCTCTCTGTCCTCCCCCTCCCTCCTCTGGGGCTCCCCTCCCCTTCCCCCACAGGCGGGCAGGGCTCCCTCCCGTCCCCCCTCTGGGCGGGGCTCCCTCCCCTCGCACTCTCCCCTCTGGGCGGGGTTCCTTCCCCTCCTCTCCCGCTGGACAGGCTCCCCTCTCCCCCACCGCCAGGCGGGGCTCCTCCCACCACTGGACGGGGCTCCCCTCCCCCTCCCTCCTCTGGGGCTCCCCTCCCCCCTCTGGGCGGGGCTCCCTCCCCTCCCCCACCGCCGGGCGGGGCTCCCCTTCCCCTCTCCCTCCGCTGGGCGGGGCTCCCCCTCCCCTCCCCCTCTGCTGAGCGGGGCTCCCCTTCCCCTCCCCTGCTGGGCACGACTCCCCTTCACCTCCCCCTCCGCTGGGCGCGGCTCCCTCCCCTCCCCCACCCCCCCTGGGCGGGGCTCCCCCCTTCCTCCTCCGCTGGGCTCGGTTCCCCTCCCCCATCACTGGGCGGGGCTCCTCCCCACTTCGCGCGCCTCTCCCCTTCCCCTCCGCTGGGCGTGGCTCCCTCCCTCGCCGCCCCGCCCACCCCGCCACGCGCGCCCCCGCGGAGATCCGCGCCCGCGGGCTTCTGGGAGGGGCGGCCGCGCAGGTGCCTGGCAGGCTGCGGGCGGGAGCGCAGGCTCCTGCGGGCTCAGGGCCGTGGCGGCGGTCAGCAGCTGTGGCTTCGCGGGGCCGTGTGGGTTGTGCCGGCCGGAAGGCTCTCTGCAGGCAGCCCGGGCAGGAGCAGAGGCCGGCGCGGCGACGGCTGCGTGCAGGGGTCCGGGTCCCCGCGGCAGGTGTCGTCCGGGCAGGTGTCCGCGGCAGGTGTCGTTCGGGCAGTGCAGGGAGCGCGGGGCGGCGGAGGGGGGGGTTGCTCCAGGGAGGAGAGTGAGGCTGGCGGGGACGTCCAGCTGGGGAACCCCCGGGGGCCCCTCTCCTTCCCCGTTAGACCTTCCTGACGCTGGACGCCTTCCCGGAGACGCCGTCTTGCTCCTGGCGGCCCTGTATCCAGGGCGCTGCTGCAGATCCGGGGCCTTTGAATTATTCCCTCGATGGAATTAAAATGCTTCTTTTGCTGTGGCCACTACATAAATTTGAGAAACGGTGGAGGGGTCCACCTGGTCGGAGGCTGCCTCTCCCGTGCGCTGGAATCCGTCACTGGAAACAGGCAGGTTACATCGCACCGAGTGCGGCTCGCGTCTGGGCTCTGATACTGGAAGCTTGTGGCTTCCTGTGGGCCCCGGGGACATTTTTTCTCCTGCTGTGTTTTGTTTTCTTTCTTAGCCTTTGTCTAGTATCGTGGAAAGCACCATACGTATCTGTCCACCAGACTGCAAGTCTCTCAAAGGCATGACTCTTAGTGGAACAGGATCCTAGAGACGGAGGGAGGGATGGAGAAGAAGGGATTGCAGGGTTTGGCTCCTTGGCGAAGCTGAGTGTGTTTAGTGAGCGCGGAAAGCAGAATGCTTTTTCTTATGCTGCAGGGTGCCCCTGAAAGCCTGCCGCGGGTGTGGGCCTTCTCCGGAGCGAGTCCAGGCTAGGATGGCTGTACCACTAGCAGCAGCTAGAACTCTGGTCCACGGGCGCACACAGGATCAAGGGACGATTAGGGAGATGGCGCCAGAGCAAGAGACGTGGGAGTTCGAGACTGGGCTACAAGGGAACCACTCTCCGGGTCCAGAGATCTCCCGCCCGCGGTTCAGGCAGCTCTGCTCCCAGGAGACTCAGGGTCCCCTGGAGCCCCTGAGCCGACTGTGGGTGCTCTGCTGTGAGTGGCTGAGGCCCGAGAGGCACACGGAGGAGCAGATCCTGACCGTCCTGCCCGAGATGCACAGAAAGAGCCGTGGGAGGGGAAGGCACCTGGGGACATCCAGCTCCAGCCCAAGCGGACCCAGCCTTTGCCAGAGCATGGTGGGGAGCCGGACTTGGGAGGGAGAGGAGGAGGGAGTATAAAGGGCACATGGTAGGTGCTCAGAAGTTCGCTGTCATCACTCTGAAAGACTTAGGCTGCTTGGTCACCTCTACAGTGAGGAGGGAGAATGATAAACTGCCTCACAGGGAGACCCTAAAGATGAAATAAAGCTTCTATCACGTCTGGCTCCGAAGCCTCGCCGCCCACCTCCCCAGCTTCAGGGAGCCCTCACACACCCCCAGGAAATCCTTCATTCCCGTCCTGCCTCCTTAGGCCCACTGCTCTCCACGCCTAGGTCATCACTCCCTGAGCTAGAGGCCGGCTTTCAGATCCTTTCTCTCTTGACTTCCCCAGGCCTCCCAAAACAGACTCTTTAAGCTATCAAGCCATTCCGGTCTGAGATACAGCCTATGGTCACCTTCGTCTGCCGCCCGCGCCCCTGCTAGAAACGAGGAGGTCAGCACTTAGCTCCTGCCCATCTCTTCCTTCCCTGCCTGAGTCATCCCCATACACATCCTCCCCTCCCTGCCTGGGGCAGAGCCTAGACCAGAGCCTCAGGAACCAAGGGAACGTCGCGGTGATGTGCTGCTCATCAAGAAGATTCCATTTCATACTTGGTTGTGCATCACAACCCCCCCATCAAACGGAAGCATTTGACAGCTCTTAGCAACAAACGGGGGGAAACTAGAAATGGAGGTTGATCTTAAGAGTCTATTCCAGAAGTATGTTCTTAGCTCCCAGCATTCCTTGCCTTTATTCCAGAATTTTTCTTTTTTTTTGTCTCTTTTACTTCTGTTTACTAAATCTCTACTCATTTATCAACTGGGTACTTTACTTTTCAAAAGAAGCTAGCTAGCTGTGGTTGTTTGTTTCCCCAGCAAATACACTGCAGACTTCTTAAACCACAGCATTTAATGTGGAGAAAATGCATTTTTTAAAGTTTTTATTTATTTTTTTAAGTAGGCTCCACGCCCAAAGTGAGGCTTGAACTCATGACCGTAAAATCAAGAGGGGCACGCTCTGATTGAGCCAGCCGGGCGTGCCAAGAAAGTGTATTTTTTAAATCGAATGCTCTTAAGTCACCTTCAAGCAATGGTTTTTTGTCCTCTATTTGGACCAGAGAGAGTGTCACAAACAATTAAAACATACAGTGTTATGGATGTCTGAGAGCAAAAGGGCAAAGCACTCTTCTTTAAGGAGCAGGTCAGAGGGGGAGGCAGCACCAAGCAGGTGGACGCAGGAATGGGCAGCCGTCCCCTCCATAAGGGAGCCAGCTGCTGGGGGACCCTTTCCAGCAGCCGTCTGCCGATGGGGCAGCGAGCGGAGGGAAGGGTTCCAGAGTCAGGAGGAGCAGACTTCCTGCCCTTCCCTAACCCTGCGACCCTACTTTCTTGTGTTTCCCATCCCCCACAACATCAGCTGGCCACTCCCCAATTTCTTGAAAATAATACTTAATCTCATATTTTTAAAATATTTATTTATTTTAGAGAGAGAGAGAGCGTGAGCAGTAGGGGCAGAGGGAGAGAGAGAATCTCTAGCAGGCTTCCTGCTGAGCACAGAGCCCGACGAGGGGCTCCATCCACGACCCCGAGATCATAACCTGAGCCGAAACCAAGAGTCAGACGCCCAGCTGACTGAGCCGCCTCTGTAGTGAATATTTTTTAAGTTTCTATTTTCATGCCAGAAGTATAAATCCTGGGGCACCTGGGCGGCTCAGTGGGCGAAGCGTCTGCCTTCGGCTCAGGTCATGATCCCGGGGTCCTGGGATCGAGCCCCGCATTGGGCTCCCTGCTCAGCGGGAAGCCTGCTTCTCCCTCTTCCTCTGCTGCTCCCCCTGCTTGTGCCAACTCTCTGTCAAATAAATAAATAACATCTTAAAAAAAAGAAGTATAAATTCTCACCCAAGTGGCCCCGTGCCAAGTGGCTCCGCACCTCCAGGACAGGCGTGTTTACTCTGGCAGCCCTTGTTGCAGGAGGCGACTCAGTGGACTCGCCGGCGGCGCCCCTGCATCTGAAACCACCTCTGAGGCCGGGGGCACTTTAGAGCAGGCAGCGGTGAGAGACCCCACAGTGCAGGGATGGGCGCGGCCCCGGGGCAAGGTGGCAGGCGGATGGCTGTCCCCGGTAAGAAGACGCCCACAGGGAAGAAAGGCCTCGAGTGTAGGGAGTGTGGAAAAGTCTCCATTTATGACTCACACCTTCTAACCCACCAGAGAGTTCCTTCCGGAGAAAAGAGCGGTGACTGTGGGAAACCATCCAAGCAGAGCTCCACCCTCCTTCAGCATCACAGGAGGAAGCCCCGCGAGCGCCGTGAGTGCGGGAAGCTCCCTGCGGTGGGCGCCGGAGGAGGATGTGTTCGGGGAAGCAGCCCTCTGAGGGTCCCCACCGTGGGAAGGTCTTCAGTCAGCCCGCGCGCGTCTGAGTCAGGATCTGAGAATTCGCGGTGCAGAGAAACCTCGTGTGTAAGGAGTGTTGGGGCGACTACGGGTGGGGTTCAGAGCTCGTGAGACCCCCGAGAGTTCATTCCAGAAAAGAGCCTGCCCCGCGTCCTGACGGTGAAAACGCCCCCGGAGTCCTACGTCTGTCTCGTGAGTTCTGGGACTAGGTTCCATAAAAGGTGTAAGTTCCTGGAGGCCTTTCCTGCGGCTTCCTTGATTTAGGAAAAACCGTTTACCTAGTGCCACCTGCAGACCATCACTCTGCCCTGGGATTCAAATGCCTACTCACTGGAGCACCGGGCGGGGCACGACGCGCAGCCACTGGGCCGTGCTCATTCCCATAATAGCACCGTGAGTGGTCTCTGCTCCCGGCCCTGTCTCCACCCCGTGCTGGTCTGCTTCCACGGACAAGGCCACAGCCACAAAGGGCCAGGCACGAGACAAATCGCATGAGTCACTTGGACGGGAAAGGCTGATATGCAAAAGTGTGAGCTAGGAGAGCGAGATCTCGGAGAATAGAGGAAGGGCAGAGTGGGGACAGGTGCCACCTCTGGGAGAGGGACAGTGCCCAAGGAAGTAGCAGAGCCCCCCCCCCATCCCAGCCAAGACTGAATCAGACCTCCCTGGACAACGGTGTTGCTTCCAGCCGTGAGCCCAGCTGGTGTGGACAGACTCGCAGGAACCAGGTTTGCACTCCCTTCCCCAGCCGCACTTCACTTGGTGGTGGGAGGATTCGCTCCAGGGAGGTCACTGAGCAGCACGAATGGGGGCTCTCTTCTCTCTGAACTGGTTCTTAAATATTTACCAGCACGAGTTCCAGCCCAGTGGATGGTGAAGTTCACCGAGGTGCTACCCATGAGAAGGGGAAGGAAAAACGACAGGAACCAGAAGGAGCGCCCTTTACTGGCCAAGCTGTGCCCGCTAGCAAAGTGGAAACGTATACAGGCGGTCGTATACAGCAGGGCACAGCCCAGGAGACTGGGGGTCAGGAGGCCACACGCTGCTACCCGGCCCGGGTGCCGACCTCACTCCCACCTCGGGCCCTCCCTTCCTCCATGCTGTCCGCCCGGATCGGAACGTGTATCACCCCCTGCCTCAGATCTCTGCTTCCGTGTCCTCTCTTTGGAGAAGCCTTCCCTCCCTCTACGATACCGTGTTATCCCCGCTCCCGTAAATGTCCAGAGGTAGCCGGGCGGGCGCGGTGGCCTGCACACCTGCGGTCCCCGCTGCTCGGGAGGCTGAGGCCGGAGGCCCGCGTGAGCCCGGGCGTCCTGGGCTGCACTGTGCTGTGGCGATCAGGTGTCCCGGGAGCGGGGAACCGGCAGGCCACCTACAGAAGGGCGAATCGGCCCCGGTGGGAGACCGGAGGTCACAGCGCCTGTGCTGATCGTACATGTCCAGAGGTGCACGGGTGGTCCGCGCACGACAGCCTACAGGCTCAATGCGCATCCAGCTCGTGGCCTGTTTTTCAAAGCCCACAAGCTGAGAAAGGGCTTTGTGTTGTCTCTGTTCCAAAAAGCAGAAAGAAAGAGTGACAGAGATTGTATGTGGCCCACAAGCTAAACTATTTATTTGCTATCTGGCCCTTTACAGAAGCTCGCCAAGGCCTGGCCTAAGGGGCAGCTCAGTGTCGTCCGGCCCGCCGCCGCAGGACCCCGCGTGCTCCCCCTTGTTCTTGCGCAGCCCCCCCCACCCCCCGGCTAGACTGTTACTCTGCGTGGTTGAAGCATGGGGTCTGTTGCGGCTCACGGGGAAGGCAGAGCGGCAGTCCCAGGGACAACCAGGTTCCTTCTCGGCAAGTGTCAGGGAGGGTGCCCCCCTCCTTCGTGGAAACTGAACTACACGGCCACGTCGGTCTTCCAGGAAGGCTGGAAGCAAACCTCTCGCAGGACGGCCACTTGCCCAGTTAAAAGTCTCACTGTGGAGAAGGAGAGAATGTGGCAAGAGCGGCACTCCACCCCCAGGGGACGTGCCCCACCCCGCCGACTGACCGGGGGAGGGGAGTCCGGGCTCGAGAGGGCGCAGGGGGACCGGGCAGCAGAGGACGAGGACCAGAGCCCAAGGGTGTGGATGAGGGCTGGCCCCGGGGGCCACTCCAGAATCAGCCGTCATTCCGGCTGCGGAACGGGACTCTGAGAAGAGTGAAACCAGAGACATCCTTTGTAAGCAAAATATTGACCGGAAAAGGTCTCTTTTGACATGTCAGTACAAAGGAACAGAGGCTCTGTGTGTGCAGTCTGACTGTGTTAGAGGAACAGTTCCTTGCACCCAGGGGGTCCTGGGGGTCAGTGGTGCCGCCCTCGTGTGATCGGCGTCTGCCCTGTTTCTGTGTGGAGGGGACCGTGTCCAGGTGCGCATTTGCAGCTGCTAGTAGGGGGTCCCCAGCCAGGCAGCTGAATAAACAGAACTTGTGCTAACGGGGAGGGGGGTCCTCTGTCCCCAGCAGGAGACAAAGAAACGGACTCCCTGGTCTCAGCAACCAAACGCACAGCAGGGACTTGGAGGGCACGTCTGCTGGGGCCGGTGAGAAATGCGCACAGAAGGCTGTCCTCTACCTAACAGGTGTGCTTACTCCACCGCACCCCTGGGACGAGCCCGCCCGTCCTCGGCAAAGTGCGAGGTGCACGTGTCAGGGAGGCATCTGTGTGCCCACAGGAAGGGAAAGAAGTGATGCGAGCTTCAGTCAGTCCCCGGACCCTCTTTTTTTTTTTTAAGATGTTATTTATTAGAGAGAAAATGAGCGCGAGCGCGAGCAGGGGAAGGGGCAGAGGGAGAGGGAGAAGCAGACTCCCCACGGAGCAGGGAGCCCAACGCGAGACTCGATCCCAGGACCCCGGGATCATAACCCGAGCCGAAGGCAGACGCTTAATGACTGAGCCACCCAGGCGCCCCGGACCCTCTTTTAACATAACGAGACCAAGGTCGGGGAATAACTGCAGTTAGAACAGCTTCATTCACAAGCTTACAGCCCCCAGTGAGCGCTCTTCCCCGGCCTCGCTCTCCTTGGCTCCACAGGGAGAAGTAGGGAGAGACAAGGAGCAGCACAGCCCTGCCTGGATGCGGAGGAAGCTTGTGCTGGGGGCTCGCAGACTGGGGGGGCAGTGGATGAAGCAGGAGCCCCTCCCCATCCTACCTGCCCGCTGCCAACAGAGAAGGGCAGCCCCTTCCCTCCCGTGGAGGCAGACTGGCTGCGTGGGATGGAGCACCCCGCCTTGTGGTCAGCAGAGGCGGGGAGGAAAGGGAGGTGTGTTCACAGGCCCGGCCCCCAAGGCCTCCCTGCACGTCCCCCGGGCTGATGCAGGGTTCTGGCGTAGCTCCTCCCCTGCCCCGTCCCGCGGCCCCTGTTCTCTCACCCAGATGTGCCCCAGGGCGCCCCCCAACACTCCATCTAGAGGTCTGTTCCCCCGGGACTGCAACCTAAGAAAACCAGGCGTCAAATAAGCAGAGTAAAGAGATGTTGGCGGGGACAGTGGGGGGCCCACACTGCGCTAGCGGCCTGGGGATGGGGAGAGGGGGCAGACGGGAAGGACAGGACGGGGCAGGAGGAGAGAACGGAGGAGAGCCCAGGAGCTCCTGGGCTGCAGCAGCGGGCCTGGGGCTGAGGGACTCCGTCAGCCCGGGAGCCTCGTTTGCCTCCCCTGGGCACCTGCAAAGTAATGAAGCAGTTTTCCACGGTCACGTCTAACCTTAAGAAATAGGCTTTATAGGGGCGCCTAGGGGCTCGGTCGGTGGAGCGGCCGACTCTTGATTTCGGCTGAGGTCGTGATCTCAGGGTCGTGAGATCGAGCCCCAAGTCGGGCTCCGTGCCCAGTGGGGAGTCTGCTGGAGATTCTCTTTCTCGCTCTGTCCCTCCCACCGCGTGCACGCTCTCTCTCTCTAAAGTAAACAAATCTTAAAAAGAAAAGAAAAGAAAAGAAAAGAAACAGGCTTGCTTTATATTGCTATGTTACGGATGAAGAGACGAAGAGGTTCACTAGTTTGTCCAAGGTCACGTGATGCATCCGAGGCAGAGCCAAGATCTGAACCTAAGTATGACTTCCAACCCTGTGCCCACACAGCTCCTTGTGCTCAACAAAACTGCAAGGAGGAGGAGGAGGAAGCGGGGCTTTTCGCATTCCTGACTTGAAGTGTGGGGCAGGGGGAGCCAGACTCCGCAGACGGTGGGGACTTGGTCCCTGAGACCCGCCCGCCGCCGCTGCCTGGGGAGCAACGCAGAATTAAGTTCATTCTGTCCCGACTGCAGAACAGAACAATGAGAAATGATGGCCTTTCTTTCAAACGTGAAAACAGCTCCCTCACCCACAAAATCGGCATAAACGAAAGCCTTATAGCGCAGACGAGCACATCTCTGTACACAGACAGGAGTAACGCTTCTGGCCGTGAAGGAGTCACGAGGACTGGATTTACCATCCCCCCCCCCCCCCCCCCCCCCCCCCCCCCCCGTCCCAGCCAACTAAGAAGCCAGACAGAACAGTGGATGACAGCGGTGCTGGGCAGGGCGCCCCGAGGGAAGAGGGCAGGTGAGGTAAGAGCCAGGATGGGCCCGGCTGAAGGGACGGAGCTGAGCGTCGCAGAGGAGAGAGCCGGCTGACCCCGGGCCTCGCACACACGTGCTGGCGCCACGTCCCCCACCCGGAGCCAGGGACAGAACCCGTGGGAGGCGCGGGCAGCGTTCTTGGAGCTCACACAGGTCTGGGAATGGCTGGAGCGGAGAACCCTTGCCGTGGGCACGCACCCCGCAGAGCCGCACAAGGGTCTTACTGCAGGGACCTGGGCCTCAAGGCTGTCAGTCCCACCAACCAAGTGGGAAACGGAGCCTCAGGAGAACCAAACTGTTTACAAGTACCTTACCGGCATCCCAGTTCAAAGCTCAAAAATATATTGAAAGGAATTAAAACAACAACAACAACAACAACATAAAATTTACAATGTCTAGGATGCTGCCAAAACTTCAAGGCAGGGCTGCCTGGGTGGCTCAGTCATTAAGCGTCTGCCTTCGGCCCAGGTCACGATCTCAGGGTCCTGGGATCGAGCCCCGCGTCGGGCTCCCTGCTCCACGGGAGGCCTGCTTCTCCCTCTGCCTCTGCCCCTCCCCCCTGCTCGCGTTCTCTCTCTCAAATAGATAAAAATCTTTTTTAAAAAAGACATAAACTGAATTCTAGAATTAAAATTACAATGTCTGAGATGAAAAATGGGAATAGAAACTACCAAAATACCTAAAAAATAAAGAAAACAAAACAAAACAAAACAAAAAGATGAACAGGGCATCAGCGAGCCGTGGGACACCGTCAATCACTGGAGGGTACGTGTGGTTAGAGTCCCGGGGAAAGAAGAGGAAAGCAGAAAAACGAAGCAATCGGCGCTGATGGTTTCTAAATCTGATGCAAAGTATCAACCACGGGTGGCAGGAGTGTGGACAAACACCGGGTCTGTATGGAAGAAACATACACCAACACACTATCAAAATCAGACCGGCTGAAAGCGGTCATGAGCACCCACAATCGGCTGTGCTGTGGAATTTCATCTTAGAGATGAGGACTAAAACTGGTAAGTGGAAGGAAGTGCTAGCTGACTGGGGAGTCTGAGGACTGAGCACCCTCACGGGGGAATGTGTGCAGGGAGAGCCTCCCGTGACCTCCGAACGCATCACCTTCGCCACTTCCCGGTAAACGCACTGGGAGACTTGACAAAGACCCGGTGTGGGAATGGGGGCCCACGTCCGCTCACAGGGCTGCTCGGCAGCTCACGCAGATGCAATAATGTACGTTAACGACCGGTGCAGGGCAAAGGCGCGATCGGCACTCTCCTCGAGCTCAAGCGCCGGGGAGAAGGCGCCCCTAACCTGGGGCACATCAGAAGACGGACCACGGGCAAAGGAGAGAACGACACTGCATTACGGGGCGCCTACTACGTACCAGGTGACGGGCTCTCAGGTGCGTGGTTCTATATTCTGTATCTGCAGACTCTGTCCCCACTTCCCGGACGAGGACACGGGAACCCCAGGACAGACCGAGGTAATCCCGTCCACACTGAATTCCGAAGAGGCCGCGGGCGCCTGGGGGTCAGCACAGACTGGCCGCCCTGGCTGTCGGTCCACTGTGAGGACAAACGGCTCCTTCTCCCTCAACTCATTTGCATTTCCTGCAGCGCCCGAGCCAACGTGGTGCGAACAAGAGGGAAGGAGCAGGGGCGGGAGCCCAGCCCGAGCCCGGAGGACACACGGGTTCGTCTCGCGGTACAGACTAGGTAAGCACAAGCCGCCCAGGGCCAGTGTTGAGGGTAATCCTGAGCAGATGAGTGCATCTGAGAGCACAAGCCCGTGAGGCCGAGGAAGGCGCACCATGAGAGCACGGAGTCCCAGCAGACACGTCGGACGCCGGCTCCCGTGCAGCAACAGTGTGTCCAGAAGACGGAAGTAACGTGCGAAAACAGGAAGGAAAGAGATAAAGCGGCAAAGGCTGTGATGAGAGAGAGAGACTCTGAGGGCGGCCCAGGTGAGATCTGCTCTGTTCTTTCTCCCGGTGCTGAAAGCGGCAGGTGTCTGGGCACCCGCGGCCGCTCGTACTCGCGTAAATGGCGTCGTGGATCAGCTGCCGCAGCCACAGAAAGCCTCCTCCCTGTCCCCTGTCACATGAAGGGACACCACGGGGGACAAAACTCTCACGCCACCAGCATCCTTTGGGGGGACAGAGGGTCTACACAGAGAGATGAAGGGCAGCAAGGTATCACGACGCTCCCTTCAGCTCCTGGGGTTCACCCTTCGTGGCCTCTTGTTTGTGGGGACCACTCATTTCTTCACTTCGGGGTGGCAGCCCTGGCCTGATGCCCTTCGTTCCCTTCTGCAGCCCATCGGCCAGAGCAAGACCCAGAGCTGCCACAGAGGGCGTGTGCGGTCCACTGACCCCAGGGAAGGGGAGGAGAGAAAAGGCTTTAGGTCAGAACAAGGGTCCTGCAGTCGGTCCAGCCCCGGATGGCCGCGCACGGTGGACGCTCCGTGATGCGGAAGGTGTCGAGACCAGAGGTTCCTCCACACTGGTATTCAAAGGGCCTCCCCGGTGCGAAGTGTCTAGGGCCTCCCCCCGGTGTGACCGTCTCCCACGCGCAGCACCTCCAAGCTCCACTCAAGACCTCCCAGGTCTTCCTCACACCCACTGCAGCCCGGGCACTCCCCGGGCACTCCCCGACTTGGGACTGGAATGTGGATTAGAGGCCCCCTTCCTGTGGCCCCCCGCAGTCCAGTTTGAAGAGCACCCCACAAGCAGCAGATCAAGGGTGCAGACGCACTCTGCTCCCTCCTTGGTGATCTCTGGGGTCGTCTGCCCAGGAGCCGGCCCAGACCTTACCCATCCGACGCATAACCAACCTCCCTCATGCGGAAGGCCTCACACGGTCAATCCCCATGCCGGCGCTCACACGTCCACACTGGCCTTCCCACCCACAGCCTTGGACCACAGGGCCTTCTTCCTAAAGCCAGCCCTGCCTTCCCCACCTGAGTCTATCCGTTCCCACCGCACGCGAGACGAAATCTGAGTTCGTTATTAAACACTGTGTGAAGGGGCCTGGATGGCAGCCGGGAGCATCTGCGGGGCTGCTGAATGAAGCCCACCCAGGATGCGGAAAACGGACAGCCAAGCCTCCGGACGGGAGTTGGCTGTGTGCCCAGCACCCCGACCCCACTGCTCCCCGGGACCCCACGGGCCGGGGCTGCACTCGGTGGGGCTCCTACCTCATGGTTCCAGAGGCAAGGTGGCGGCCGGGCACAGAAGGTGGCTCTGGAGACGTGGTGGGTGCCGGGGGCGAGTCTGGTCCACACGGCCTGCAAAGCGTGTTACAAACAAGGACACATGAGCGTTCTGTCCACACACCACAGGGGAGGCTGGAGATGAGGGTGCGGGAGGGGCCTGAGGTTCATGGAGGGGCTTCACCTGCCCGCCGGCCGCCCCCAGCCCTCCTCCCCTCTCGGAGCTCCAGGCGCCTTTTGGGGGCACTGCCCGCCACTGGATTGCTCAAGTCCCCAGCAGTCTCCTAGCGCTTAGACCTACCCCCTCTGTTCTGGGGGCCCCCAGGGTCGGTGCACAGGTGCTAACAGGTTCGCGGGCACTCAGCAAGTGCTGGGCGACTGGGGCTCCTCCCTGGGGTCATCCCCAGAGGCTCCGGCTCCCTCCACTGTCAGGGGCGCCCCGAGGCAGGTCATTTGGACAGTTTCATCCCCAAAGCTGAGGCCCCGGATGAGGGAGTAGTGATTGCGGCTTTCTGGGTTAATGTTTTTCAAAGGTCAAAGTTGGCTTTCAGGGGCAAGGTAAAGGACTACAGAGGTCCAAGGATGGGTTTCAGATGGCCCGTGAGTCCCCTGAGGTCCCATGCACATTCTTCTAGGCAGAGCCTTCCAGAGTCTCAAGACCCCTGACCTCGCAAGCTCAGGGACCCGCCTTAGATCAGGAGTCACCTAGAAGAACATGTAATGAGTCTGACAGTACTAACAACTGCAAACACTGGCCCTGAAATCTCAGTAGTAAGGGGATTTAAAAAAAAAGTTGGACCATCCAGATGATCTGGAACATTACCTTGTTAATCATGAAAAACATGGATGTGTGTATATAGATCATTTATGACCGATGAACGAAATCGGTAACACAGGCCCCGTTGTGAACGATAAAGGATCTCACCAAGCCAAGCAGAGGGTGGAGGACAGAGTGAAGTTTCTGCAAAAGCAGGAGCACAGAGCAGGTGGCTGTGGCCCTGGGGGGAGGGTGCCCCTCAGGGACGGGGACGATACTGGCCTAGGAGGGTCACATGAAGACACCGTGGAACAACGTATTTGGTGTCAAGTGAGTAAAACTGTAAGGACACACAATTTACCAAACGTGTCAGGACACCAGTAAAACGGAAAGGATGAGAATGTATACCAACGGAGCTAAAAATTCTCAAGGGTTATTTCTGGGCATTTAGGGAGGTCTTTGAGATTGTGAGGCCTGGTTTTCAAAGCTCCAACCCTAAGAAAATTCGTGCTTCTTTTCCTCGATGGACTCCTACTGGCATGAACATATGGCTACCACTCACAATAACGGGGCAGATTTCGAGTTCCAAGTCGGCGGAGAGGAGGGGAGGCCGACAGAAGGGAAGGTCCGAGTCTCCCTGAGATGAGTGGGTGCGAGGCGGACGCGGGCAGGGAGCGAAGTTACGGGCTGTGCACATAGCATGTGCGTCAAGGTGGACAGACTCGTTCACCAGAATTCCTCCTGGGAAACACGGACTCTTCTTGGGATGAGAGGAGACCTCCCCTCTTTACGCATATGCTCAAGTACAACAACGAAAGTGGGTCACTGTTGCCTTCCCGTGTTCCAGGGAGTGGGCTGCTGAGGGAGGGCCTCTTCTCCTTCCGCGCAGTGGCCACAGCCCGGGTGGGGCCGGTGGGGAGGGGCTGGGCCTTGCTGAGGTGGCTGAACCTGAGGTGGGGGAGCGGGGAGAGAGAGCAAAACCAGCCATGGTTTGGCCAACAAGGGACGTGGGAGGACGTACAATGTGCACACCCTTCTCCCCTGGGAGAAGCACCTGGGCGCATCTGTGGGAGCAGACTCTTGGGCGTGAGCTTAAACAGGGGCCGAGTTCTCTGTCAGGGCCAGGGGTGAGTGTGGACATCAAACACGTGAACACAGGACCAGGGGTTGGAGGGACGGGTGCCATCCAGGCTTCACAGGACAGAGACACGGTCGGGGAGCATTTTTCGGCTTGAACCTGAGCAGCGAGTAAGAGAGCACGCTGCACCTGTCATCCCTGTAAGGACGAGGGAAGTCGGAGAATCCCTCCCGCTCGGGGCCTGACCGCCAGACACCAGAGGAGGGACGGAGGGTGGGGGGCCGTGCGGCGTGCTGTTCGCTTGTACGGCCTTTTCTCAAGGAAGGGTCTGAGCTGGGGGAGCACACTGGGGCTCAGAGTAAACCCACATAATGGGTTTTGGCTGTGAGTGGTTGTTTCCAAGGACACGATTTAAATCTATGACATTCAAATCCATGTAGTAAAAACACCAACGTGCACAGGGTTTCACACACGGCAGCCACGAGCCTGCCTGTCCATGGCACAGCACAGGGCCCGGGAGCTCGGACAAGCCCCCTAACGTCCCCCTCGCTCCTGGTCTTCGACATCAGCGCAGGGACACCCACACCCACCCGGTCGGCCGATGCACAACTCTGTGAATTAAAGATCATTCAACAAACACGGAAAACAGGTGGATTTTATGGTACGCACGTGGTCCCCACTCTAGCCGCTTACAGGGGCCCCACATCAGAGACACGGTGAAAATAAGCACAGAGAGTGTCTGGTGCTGGGCCTGGTACAGCAAACACTCGGGAACACTAGGGGTCAGTAATTGCGTCACAAAGAAGAGATTAAACAACAGAGCACCGAGCACGTGTCACGTTAGATCTAAGAAGTCCACAACCCCGGGGCTGGTCGGACCCTGGAGCTCACGGAGTTCAACCCCCTCCTCTCAGGGCCGCGCACGAGAAGCAGTGCCAGCCTGCTGGGGCCGGCCACCTCCCGGTGCCCCAGACACTCGGACGCGTGGACGCCCGAGGAGAACACACAGCGCTCGAGGGAGGAGGCGAGGGGGCTGCCGGGCTGTGGGCGAGCGAGAGCAGGTGCCACGGCAGAGGGCTCCGGGCTGCGGGGCGAGGCCCAGCGAGGGCCCAGGTGCCTGCTGGCGGTGAGGCCGCACAGTCCCTCTGCTACCTGCTGATGCACGACCCAGCAGGGCGTCCATCCGTCCGTCCGTCTGTCCGTCCGCGCAGCGCCCCCGCGGGGCACAGCTGCCCACGGGCTGCTCTCTGCAAGCCCCCCACCTGGCCCACCAGCCCCTTGGGATGCTCAGGGCCTCGCTTGCCATCCCTGAAGCGGCCTGTCTCCTCCGTCCTGCACCCTCTGCGGGGGGACGAGGAGGCCTCGCGGGAGGGGGTCCCCAAGCTTCCCGGCTTCAGCAATCGTCCAAGGAACCTCGGCAGCACGTCTGCAAGATGTCGAAGCTAAGAGAAGCTCAATCAAGGGTCCTGGTGTAACACTGTGGCCGGGAAGACGGAGTGTGTCCTCCGCCACGACTTCCTAACCTTCCACGAGTCAGCGCTGTCACCCTTGGGAGGTGGTGGGCCACGTGTCTCCACGGTTCCCGAGAACTAACGATCTGGGCTACGTGGCTGGTAGAGACCCCGGAAGTGAGGGGATCCGCTCGGGGAGCGCGGAGGGAGTGCGAAAGGGGACAGAGGAAACACAAAGGCCTGAAACAGCCTTTACGATTTAACTCGGGATCCCGAAACTTCTCCGTGAACCGTTCACAAAAGCACCTCCTCGTTTTTGGCCGCTGCGTTGGAAGTCGGCGGGAGGAGGACGTGTGTCCCCTCGTGGGGTCCGCAGGCCTGGGTGCAGCAGGTCGGGCTGGGGCGCGTCGTCCAGGGCGATCACTCCGCGCAGTGGACGCTCTGGTGCCGGAGGAGGTGGGAGCTCCTGCTGAAGGTCTTCCGGCACTCCTGGCACTCGTAGGGCTTCTCGCCTGTGTGCGTCCTCTGGTGGAGGACAAGCTGGGAATGCTGGCCGAAGGCTTTCTCGCACTCGGTGCACTCGTACGGCTTCTCCCCGACGTGGATCTTCTGGTGGAGAAGCAGCTCCGAGCTGTCCCAGAAGGTTCTTGCACACTCGTTGCACTGGTGAGGCTTCTCCCCCGTGTGGATCCTCTGGTGGACCGTGAGGTGGGAGGTCCGCCTGAAGGCCTTCCCACACTCAAAGCACTCGTAGGGCTTCTCGCCGGTGTGGATCCTCTCGTGCCTCAGAAGCTCCGAGTTCCCCCGGAAGGCCTTCCCACACTCCGCGCACACATAGGGCTTCTCGCCGGTGTGGATCCGAATGTGTCTGATGATCTCCGAGTTCTGGCCAAACGTCTTCCCACACTCGTTGCACTCGTAGGGCTTGTCCCCCGTGTGGATTCTCTGGTGGCGGATCAGCTCCGAGCTCTGGCCGAAGCCCTTCCCGCACTCGTTACACAGGTAGGGCTTCTCTCCGGTGTGGATCTTCTGGTGCCGGATGAGGCCCGAGCTGTGCTTGAAGGCTTTGCCGCACTCGAGGCATTCATGGTACCGCTCCTCCGTGTGGATGCGCTGGTGCTGGATGAGCTGAGAGCTCACCCGGAAGGTCTTCCCACACTCGTTGCACTCATACGGCTTCTCCCCGGTGTGGATCCTCTGGTGCAGAATGAGCGCCGAGTTCTGGCTGAAGGCCTTGCCGCACTCCTCACACTTGTACGGCCGCTCCCCGGTGTGGATCCTGTGATGGTGGATAAGGTGTGAGCTCTGGATGAAGGCCTTGCCGCACTCGCTGCAGGCGAAGGGCTTCTCCCCGGCGTGGATCCTCAGGTGCCTCCGCAGGCTGGAGTTGGTCCCAAACGTCTTCCCGCACTCTTTGCACTCGAAGGGCTTCTCTCCGCTGTGGACCCGCAGATGCTGGATGAGGTGCGAGTTCTGATTAAAGGCCTTCCCGCACTCTGTGCACGTATGAGGCTTCTCCCCCACAGGACTTCTCCGGGCCTTGTGAGACTCTGAGTTCTCCACGGGGTTGTGGCGGGAGGCGGCGCAGGCACGGACGGGCACGGCTGGGGGCTCGGCCGGAGACGTGAGCGGGTGCGGGCCGGGGCTGCATACGCACTCGCTCTCGTCGCTGTCCCCAGACTTCTCGCCCGACGGCGACCTCTTACAGGCGATCAGCCCCGACGCAAGGCCTCTCCCCCGAGGAGACGCCTGCTCCGCGCTCTCGTCCGAGGACGCTCTCGGGTGCCTCTCCACCGCGTCTTCTGCCCAGGCGCCTCCAAACTCCCGGCCCTGGCAAACCACCTTGGGAAGTTTCTCTGACGCTGCCACACGTGGCTCGGCTTCTTCTGAAACTTCTTCCTTGGGGATTGCCTCCGCGCGCTCAGTCCCCATCTCACAATCTGAAATGAGAGAGGGCAGGCGCGTGAAGTGGCTGCAGCGCACGTGACCGACGCGAAAGCTAGGGCGGCTGGAGCGGCCCTGGGGTCTGGTGAGAGGACGGGATGCTGCCCAAGAAAGGGGCCTGGGGGCACGGTGGGCACGCCAAATGGAGAGCGGCCCCTGACTGAGAAGCGCGACACGAATCTTCAGAGGGAGAGATTTCAGGAGAGAAACGCTCACGAAAGCTCCGTAATTCTAGCGGTGAGCTGGCGGGGGACCTGGGCTTGGCAAGGAGAGTGGGAACAGAGGGTCCACCACGGAAAGGCTGGGAGAAGCAGCAAAGACGGCACACTGATCGCAAGAGAGAGGGACCCTCCCTGGTGCAGCCCCGTGGCGCTCACCAGGATACAGGTCGGGGCCGTATCCGCAGGGCTGACCGTCCAGAGGGTCCCACGGCTGGGCCAGAACCAGACCCACAAGAGAAGTCAGTCCTCTTGGCTCCCTTCCATCTGGACGAAGTTGTTCTAGCTTCGTTTCCTCCATGTGGCCGGCGAGCCGTATCCACACCTGCGCTTCCCTCCCCCATGGATGCAAACGCCGCCCGCACCACAGTGATGCTCTGAGCCGGGCTCAGCCTCTAGACTCCCTTCGGTTCCGCGGCCCCATTCCCGCCCTGGGACCACAGCTTCGGCCCACCGCAGCTTTCCTCAGATCTTTACTATGTGAGAGGAAGTTCTTGCTCTGTCTTTTTCAAATACTTCCTGTCGATGCTCATATTTCTCCAAGTAAGTTTATCATTTTGTAAAATGTCCAAACGTATCCTGATGTGTTATATCCGTCACATCTCTGTATGTCTTTCCTCTTAGTGAGCTTTCTGTTTTCTAAGCAGCTATTGTTTTTATACGTAGCTATGTTAACTATTTTTACAGACTGATTTTATAAACGGTCTTTTTATAGAATTTTCTTAATACTTTTCTTAGATCTTAAAGCCTATACTTTTTTAAACTCCTAAAAGGCTGTGGCAGAAGTTTCAGTTGTTACCCGATATCCATCCTTCCACACCTCATCAGCAACAGAATAATGAATTTATTTACTGTAGCAAGGAACCTGGCTAAAGAAGTACATTCCTCAGCTTTCTCTGCGGCTGGGTTTGGCCACATGACCAAACTCTGGCCGGTGAGACAGAAAAATGCAGACAAAGTGTGTGGGATGTCTGGGAAGTCTCCGGAGGGCGAGGAAATGCCTTCACTCTTTTCCATGCTGGGCCTGGGGCGACGGGTGGCTCGCGGTGCCATCTTGGACCGTGAGCACAGCAGCGTCCCCTGCAGACCCCAGGATGGGGCCAGAGCTGGAAGGAACCTGGGTCCCTGGCGACTCCATGGAGCTGCCATCCCAGCCCTGGAAGGCCTGCCTCTGGACTTTTTTTTAAAGATTTTATTTATTTATTTGAGAAAGAGACACGAGCGGGTTGGGGGGGCGCAGAGGGAGAAGCAGACTCCCCGCTGAGCAGGGAGCCTGATGCAGGGGATGCAGGGCTCAATCCCAGGACCCTGAGATCATGACCTGAGCCGAAGGCAGACGCTCAACCGACTGAGCCACCCAGGCGCCCCTGGACTTTTTCATCTAAAAGAGAAATACGCCTTTGCCTTGCTTAAGTCATTGTGGTTTTTTGTATTGTTTTTAGGAAGCCAAACTTAGTCCTAACTGGCACGGTGGCCCTGGGGATTTAGCTATCCCCGTCACAGAAGCAGGGCCGATGCTAGGAGAAGGAGCCTGGCCTCCGTCCAGGGCACTGCAGCCGATCTGAGGAATACGATCCTCGTCCGGTAGAAGTGATCGTTGTGCCAGGTGACTCTCAGGGTGGAAATGGGCAGCGATGGGCCTTTACGGTTTCTAAGCCAAGGAGTGCCACAGTACGTGGCCAGATGAGCGTTTCTGCGGCCACTTTGCAGGCCGGGACACACCAGGGCAAGGGGCGTGAGCTCTGACCAGGGCGACAACAGTAGAGGGAATGAAGAGGCGACAGCTGCAAAAACAGTTCAGGGGTCAAACTCTGTGAGCCTTGGCTAGAGCTGCTGGGACCGGACACGGGGAGAGGAGGAGGGCGGGGTCACGGACGGCGCGCGGACCTCCCCGCGCGGACCTCCCCGTATGCAATCAGATGAGCAGGGGGGCCAGAGGCCGGGGGTACGGGAGCAGCAGCTCGGTCAGGACGCGAGAGGACCCGTCAACTGTGTTTTGTACGAGACAAGTTTCCAGGCATCCATCCAGAGTATCAAGGAATCAGGTAAAATGTCACAGTCTGAAGCTCACGCCGACCAGGACGAGAGACACAGCCCGCACAGGACGCAGCACAGGTGGTAGGAGGACCGTGGGAGAGCTGCCGGACACGGGGCCAGACACCCAGAAAGCCAAGGCTAACGCGTAAGCTCTGCCGCTATCTTGCGGCCTTCCCTCCAGCTCTCCCTGCCTTTCTCCGCCCCGCTCTCCGCCCCAGGAGGCTACGCTCTGTGGCAGACACCCACAGGCCCCCGGCCTCTGGCTCCGGCCATGGGGAGCCCCAGTGGGGGACCAGGAGGAGGGGGACTCAGGCCGGAGTATTTGCTCCCTTGGTTCCTTCCTCCCTTGGTGAGGCTGCCTGGGCTGGCGGAGTCCCTCCACTGAAGGCCGTTACTCCTCTCGGGGAGTCTGTCCGAGCCAGTGGTCTCACGCCTCGGGTCTCCTCAGGCCCGGGCTCAACACCCCGCCCACACCTGGATCGTCAGTAATTAGCCTCTTTGCAAGGAAACCTCCCTCGATTATCCTAATTTGAGCAGGCAGCTTCCTGTCTGGACCCTAATGAGAGGGGTGGGAGGAGGAAGGGAAGCCTGCCGACAAGAGAAGGGATGGTCAGTGACCGAGTCACCGGGGCCACGGCACCCAGAATGACCCAGGGCCCCTGGAAAATGCCTACGGGGACAGTCAGGGGTCACAGGGGGCCCGTGAGAAGTGGAACGGAAGTGGAGCCAGGTGGTGGCAGACGGATGAACAAATCTGCTGCTTCCAAAGAGTCTGGATGAAAGGTCTAAGGATCTTCCCTGACAGGAGCGCCCGCGACATGTTCGTATTAGAAGGCACGGCACTGGCGGCAGAGGAGAGACAGGTTTGGAGGGAAGGAGAGACGCAATCAGTGAGGAAACGAAGACGCTCATGGGCAGGAGGGCCTGGGGCCGCGTGCGCAGGTAAGGGGAGAGTGGTGATGTTGGGTGACCTCCACAGGACGGAGGTCACCAGCACTACCCACCCCCAGACACCTGGAAGGAGCCTGATCTCCTCACAGGATCCCTGAGTCCCGGAATCTCTGGTGCTCCCCTAAAAAAACCTGCAATCTTCAACTCCCCCCCAGCCTGGGCTCTGACCGTCCCACGGAATAAGGGCAGGCCCCCAAAAGCTGGATTTCTCCTTTTCACTGAAATTTTCACAAATTACAAAGGAGTAAGGATCCACAGCGGGGGATTCAGCTACACTCTTCATTCGTGGTGCCGTCGGAGCTGGGAAGTGCAGCCTTAAATAAACGTCTCACTAACGTTCTTTCACACACCAGTCCCACAGCTGGTACTTTTCGCTCCCTGTCTACTCCCCACCCCCTCCGGTCCCCGTCGCACCCGCATCGCTCCTACAGCTTGCCCACCGTCGGCCGCCTCACCAAGTCAGAATTCACAGAACCGCACGGAAACGCACTTGTCCGCGGCACAACAGGGCAAGCGTATCTGCCCCCAACTTCAGCACCTGGTTCAAAATTCAAATCCAGAAAGTCTCCCCCAACGAAACGTGACCTCCTCTGACCCTTCTTCCACTCGCCTTCTGCCAGTGACACGACATGAATGTCACTTGTGGAATAATATTGCTGTGTTCCTTTCCGGCAGCTCCTCACGTGCCAGCCAGAGCGGACATCCACGGGGCTGACTTTCCCAGAGGTGCAGGCTCACGTCAGCCCTCACACTCACGGGGAAACACTCCACCCCTCACAGCCTGGATATGGCGGTGGAAGAATGAAGGCATGAGGGACTTGAGGATGTCAGCCAGGACGCAGTGGAGATGGGAGAGCAGGACAGGAGGCAAATGGAGTGGGGACGGGAGGGAGGCGTGGGGCGCGACCAGATGGAGGTTACGGAGAGGGCGGGGAGTGTGGTGAGCACACGGAATCTCGGGGCAGGGATCCCGGAACGTGGCCCCAAGGTTTCATTGTGAAATGCCAAAATTCATAATACACTCAAAATATCCTTTGCAACTATTCAAATTTATGATGAAACATTTTGGAAGTCGACTGACGCGTAGGTATGGGGATACAAAGCTTCTCAAACCATTTTACGGAGCATTTGAGCAAAGAAGTGGGCTCTGCAGGATCTGAGCTCCCCTAAGAGCTCCAGGAGCGAGCCCCAGCTGAGCTAACCCAGACAGCAAGACCACCTCCCTTGCAAGTGACTGTTGAGAACAGCAGGGACTGGTCCAGGAATGGACATACGCCTTCATCTGGGTCAGTGATACTCTGAGCAAGTTCGCTGGGAGCCTCCAGGAATAGTTCCTACCATCCTGACAGAAGCAGCGGAACAGACTTTTATGGCGTTGCCGTTTCTCCACCAGCTCGTGGACGACATCAGGGAGAGCTAATAAAAATCGAGGGACCGTGGGGCCCCAAGACTCAGTCCCGAAACACTTTCTGCCTGACTTCCAATTATGAGAGCTTGCACACTTGCACAGTTTTAAGCCAGCTTGAGCTGTATCATGTTACTTCCAGACACAAAAGCATCTTAACGGATATCCTTTTCCGTAACTTGTGAAAGGCCAGATCCTATCAAATACTCAGTATCCTGTACGAGTACAAGGATCTCCTTCTCCCCAGGGTGTTCACTCACACGCAGGGAGGAGGCTCTCTCCTGGTGCTCTGAACCGCGCTTCACTCCCCTCTGCTTCTGTCCTCCAGTTACCATCATGCGGCTTCCTGTTCACCGTCCCCACAACGCCTACAGAATACAAACTTCTCAAGGTGGCTCACGGTGCCCTCCCGGCCAGGCCCCTGCCCATCTCCCGGCCCACGCTGTCCACTGAGCGCTGGAAGCTGCAGTCATGCCCAGGGAGGGTCCCGCGGTCCAAACCTGGCTACTCTTCCCAGCGTCTTGGCCTTCGGAACAGGTTAGCCCCACTTCCCGGACTACCGCCGCCCAGTCCGTGCGCTTCGCAAACATCCAGGGGACCGCGCTCAGGCGCACAAAGCCCTCTGCTCTTCCTTCCCTGCCCCGAGGCCCCTCATCTCCTGGCAGGCGCCCCAGGGTACCGGCCGTGCACCCGGTGCTCCCCCCACCCCCCGGGGCCTAGCACATTCCGGCACCTGATGAACACCGGTTACGTGGATCCGTCCCAATACCTTCTCTACACCACGAGTCTACGGTACCCCCGAGGACCAACCGGATATTTCATTTGTCTTCGGACCCGAGGAGCCGAGACCGGCGCCCGGCACGCCGCGGACGCAAACCGGGAGGCCTGCTCGTGTCAAGCGCCGGCTCCCTGCTCGCCCCGGGCCTCCCCGCCGTTCGCCCCGCCAGGACGGCTCCATTACCTCCGCGCTCAGGGCGGGCTCCCGTCCGTAACCCGCCCCCCCGCGGCCAGTGTCCGGGGCGCCGAGCCGGGGTGGGGCGGTGACCCCGCCCGCCGGGGCTGGGGTGTCGGGAGGCCAGGGGCGCGCCCCGCGCGGGGACGACCCTCCCGGGGCAGGTGGGGAAACGGAGGCGGGGTCGGGGGCGCAGGAAGTCCAAGGTCACACAGCCGCTCGGCGCGTCCGCTCGGCCCGCGGGCCGCAGCAGCCTCGGAGCCCGGCCCCCGCCCCGCCGTGCCGCGCCGGGGGGACGTCTCACCGCGGCCGCTCGCTCCCCGCCGCCGAGCTCTCGGTCTCCCGGGCGGCGGCGGCCGCCGCTTCCACTTCCGGCGCGCTCGGCCAATCAGCGCGCGCCGCCCCCGGCGGAGGAACAGGTGGGCTGCCCGCCCGCGCCCCCTCGCCGCCCTGACCCCGCTCGCCCCGGCCGGGCCCGCCCCCCGCCGCGCCCCTCCGCGTGCCTCCCGCGCCCCGCGCCCCCCGCCGCCCCCCGCGGGGCCCGCCCCCGGAGACGCCCCCCCGGCGCCCGGCGGCGCCCGCGTCCCCCCGCGGAATCACCGACGAGCCGGGTCCTCCGGCCGGCCTAGAACGGCCCCGGGGACGCACTTCCGCCGCGGGGTCGGCCGCTCTGCGCGCCGCTGTCGCTGCCCCGCGTCCACCTGCGCCCGAGCGGGCGGCGCCCTCCCGGCTTCGGCGCCCGGTCCCCGCGGCCCTCAGCCCGTCAGCCCCCTTCCCGGAGCGCCTGGGGCCTGGCGGGCGCGGACGTCTGCATCCCGGGAGCGGGAGCGGGGGTGCAGGGAGTCGGCTCGGAGGTCCGGAGGGGGGCTTGCTCGCGGGAGCGCGCCGGGGGACAGTGCGGGGCAGCGGCTCCGGCGGCCGTGTGACCTCCTGCGCGGGCGCGGCCCGGCTCGCCCCGGCCCTGGGCCCTCTGCCCGTTAGCGCCGGTGCCCGTGCTCTGGTCCGCTCGCTGTTCGGGTCTCAGTGCCCGGGTCACGTCGCAGGGGGGCTCCCTCCCGCCCAGCGCAGCCCCAGCCGGCAGCACTCCTCCCAGATACCGGTTCTCGGGGATGGGCTGTGACTGGCCCGGTTCGGGGCTGGTGCTCTGCATCCGTGTGCTCGTGGGGGTAGGAGGATCAGCCCGGCCGGGGCTGCCTGTCCGCGCAGCTGCGGGCCGGCCCCGGGGTTTGCCCCGCGCCGTCCTGGGCCCTCGGGAGGAGCGACCACTCTCGGAGGAGGCTGCTGCGTTTGCATCCAGAACACGCCCTGGCAGAAAGGAGAGCTCTCTCTTGAGTTGCTCCTTGGAATTAGGCCCAAGACTCTAGGGTCCCGCTTCTGCCACCCGCACCAATCCCCGTAACCCCTTTGCCCTCCCATCTGCAGCTGCCCGAGAAGTGTGTGACCCCTGGCCGGAACGTCCGTCTTCCTTGCCTAGCTGCTAACAGCTAGTGGGGAAGATACTTTTCAAGAAGAGCCCCAAGATGTCTGTGTCGTTTCTCCTTCCCAGAGGCCTTTCACTGCTGCCCAGAAATCAGGTTCTGTTTCCTAGTCGCTCTCCCATTTCCCACGACAGCGACTGCAACGTTCTTCATCCTGCTCAACCCATGATCCACCATCACAGTCACTGCGGCAACAGTCCTCCCAAGGAAAGATGCCCACACTACGAGGGTACTCTGCCTCAGAACCAAAGGTTGGGAGACATTTGGCTCCCCTGACTTTCATCCAGGTCGCCTGCATTAATGGGCATCTGCCTCCAGAACCCAGATGAGTGGGGCGCCTCGGTGGCTCTGTTGGTTAAGTGCCTGCCTTCGGCTTGGGGCATGATCCCAGGGTGCTCAGCGGGGAGCCCGCTTCTCCCTCTGCAGCTCCCCCTGCTCATACTCTCTCTCTCTCTGTCAAATAAATAAATAAAATCTTTAAAAAGAACCCAGATGAGTGATGCTCAACCATGGCTGCACATTGGAATTGGGGGGGTGGATTTTAAAACTACTGATGTCTGGTGCCACCCACACAGATTCTGTTGAAACTAATCTGAGACAGGGTCTGGGCGTTTTGTGTGCGCGCGTACACACACACACACACACACACAGACTTTGTGGTGATGTTTAGCTTTCCAGGTGATTCGAACATGCAGCCAACAAAGTTGAAAACCAGCAACCCAGGTCAATGACTCTCAAAGTGTGGTCCGAATTGGCAGCATCAGCATTTCCTGGGAGCTTGTTAGAAATGCAAATCCTCGGGCCCCATTCACACATCTTCTGCATCAGAAACTCTGGGGTTAGGGTTTAGCAATCTGCTTTAACAGGCCCTTCAGGGGGTCTGATGCCCACTAACGTTTCCCTGTCACTGGTCCAGATGTCGGCTGCGCTTCCTTCAATCAGCCCTCACACGTGGGTTGGACAGAAAAAAGGATAAGTTGCATCTTCCTGGCTTCGCCCCGGCCCACCATCTGCTTTGTTATACTAGCCAATTCAGGGGCCATCTGGAGCAACGGAAATTCACTGAGGGAAGGAGACCAAGGCAAATGGCCCGCAAATACCATCCCCATTTCCAGTGTGTATGAGGATGTATACGGCTGGGTAGGACTGGTGTTTCATGGTCTCCCAACAGGCTTAGGACTTGCACTGAAATTTTTTATAGATGAGGGGGAGCAGTTTCGCTCCTCTTGAAAAAATGGCAGGTAGGAACCTTGGCCACCCTCTTGAATTCACTCAGGGACAGATACGTGGAAAATAAAAGACGCGCCGGTCGGTCGTGTTCACCCGCGTCCCCTTCTATCCGTGGAGAATGTGAGGAGAGCTCCCAGCACTGGCCACATCCCTTTCTTATACTTTAAAATCACATCATCTCAAATTAAGCTTACTACTCTGTTTTGGACTTAGTGCGGATCATGATTAGTTGTCTGCGGACTGCACTCCAAGCTATCAACAAACTATTAGTAACAGCACTGGACGTCCGCTCACACTTCAACAGCGCTGGGAATATGAGCCATTGTTAAGATTCTAGAAATATACGACTGCAAGCACCTACCTTGCAAACCCTCGGGTCCCTCAAAACCCCTTCCCCCACAGACATGTAAGCCCAGCCAGGACAGGCTCTAACACGAGACACTGGCTTGGATGACCTCTCTCCCTGGAAACCTCTCTACTTCCCACCTCCCTACATCCTTGTCTTATGTGACCTGTCACCTCCCTCCTCAAGCCTGCCTTCCTACCCTTCTTTCAACCAGGCCAACCTCATGGTATATCGGGGACACCCAAAGTCTCACCCAGCACAGCACAGATGTATCTTGGCACAAACAATTCCACTGTTTCCTAGGAACATGCCTTTCCCCCGTATAGACGGTGCTCCTTGAGAGCCCGGACTGCATTCACGTCCCCAAGAGACGCTGGCCATGCCCAGCCCATGTTCAGTAGAAACCGGCTGAGCTAAAACATTCATGTCTCACCTCCATTCACTGAGTCTTCCGTGCTCCCTTCCCACCTCCAGCTAGGAAGAGGCAAGCAATAGACCCAGCCCTTATCCCCAGGGAGCCCCGAGCAGCCAATCCCGAGCCTGACCCAGCAGAGTCACTTCCTCACCGTGCCCAGGATAGCGGATCCTTCTCAGGCAAGTGCTCTGTGCCTGAGAGGTGCTCGGCGGTCCTGTGAGGGCCACACCTCTCTCGGGTGAAAGCATGGCCCCTTTCACGTGGGGTAAAATGCAGCAGCGTCAGGGAGGTTCAGCCTCCATGCTTGGTGCCGGGTGGAGACCAGCAGAGGGTAGAGGGGCCCGTGCTGGGCTTCAGGAAGGTGGGCGGGGAGCGGTGGGAGGGGTGCCTGGCACGGGACGTGGGGGGGGGGATGCACAGGGGAGCAAGTGATCAGAAGGCAAGGCAAAAGGAAGCTGCACCCCAGCATATAAAGCTCCCCCCCAGGGCTCTGCAGTCGTCACAAGCGCACTTAGCCCCAGGGCTGAGACACCAGTGAGCCGTGACACGCCCCCGCCCACCGGCCCGGCTCTGCATCTGGCCCCCTCATCACAACGTCTGGGCACCGCTGTGAGTCTGAATTCGCATGTGAGGAGAGGAGATTGGCCATCCCAGTGCCAGGCGGTCCTCCCTGGGTATCTCTGAGGCTCTTTTCCAAGAAAATATCAGGAGAGGAGAGTTAAGTCCCAGGACCTACCCCCACGGAAGGGCCACGTCCGCTCCCAATGTGGCTGGAGAGCCAGGCGACTGCCGGAATGCACCTAATTCTACTTTCGGGGTGCCGTTTTCCCAGCCCAAGACGCGGCCCATCAAGAAATCTTGGATGGGGGCGCCCGGCCAGCTCCGTCAGTGGAGCGCGACTCTTGATCTCGGGGTCATGAGTTCGAGCCCCACGTGGGGCGCAGGGATTACTTACAATGTTGTTGTTTTTTTTTTTATTAAATCTTGGGTGAACTATTCCTTCTTCCAAAAAGCACCCCCTCCCTGTGATGCCAACTTTCTCCTCAGGCTGACGCGATCCATTTGCCAACTCCCACGCTGTTTGCTCGCTCTCCAAACCGTGTTCTCCCTGACACCACACACCTGCCCACAATACTGTCCTCGTCCCCGCCGCCACTGAAATCCCTCTCGAATAAAAGGGTCCCTTTGTTTCCGAGGCTTCATTTTGTTGCCGACACCCACAGACTCTCTCTCTAGACTCATCCTGGGCTCCTGGCCCTCCCTCCCCTGCAGTGAGTCATCCACGTGATCCTTCACCGCACCACGATGTTAATGCCACATGAGAAATCACGACACGTAGGTCTTACCCAGGCGGGCAAAATACAGGCTTCGAGGCATGGTTTAAAAGAACAAAAACAACAAATCCGATCTGTACAAATATCTCACAGAGTTTACGAAGCCCTGGACTGGCCACGGTAAGAGTGTCCCGAAGCTTACGTAGGCTGTCTACAACAGGTGTAGACAAGGCTTTCCCAGATGAGGGGGCCCAAAGGATTCGGGGACTTGTCCGAGTGTAATGAGGTCAGACGCAGCGAGGCCAGGACGAACACCCACACCTTCAGACTCCTCCGCAGGCTCTTCTCACTCCGACCTGACCGCCTCCCCGAAGTCCCACGGGACACGCGGTCTGCCTCCACCCCTTACAGGGGCCCCGAAGTGTGCCCTGTTTTGCCCCTCTTTCGCCCATTAGCCCCCTCCAGAGAGGACATTTCAAATCTGGCATTCACAAAATCCTCCCTCCCCTGACATGTGTAAAGCATCTCCCATCGACCAAAATAAAACCCTACACAACACTGGAGTCTGGGTTACCTGTCTGGCTACTCTACTTCAACGTCCGACTCAAAAGAAAGCACCCACCAAGCCCTCTCCGATTGCCCCCTTCTCGCTCTGACGCCCATCCGCTGCCCTTCCTGACCCTGGGCGGTCCGGGCTCATTCGACCCAGCGAAGCTTGTGTTCTCTCGTGAGAACATTTTCAAGACCCAAAGGGTTTTGCCCAAAGCCAGGTATCGGCTTCAAAGGGGAAACTGTTCTGAGTTCTCCTGATTGAGGTTGAGAACCACCGGTTAGACGACGGAGGAGCCCCCTGGGATGGGGCACAGTGGCTTTTCTGGAGTTTGGCGGCTCCAGACAGGTGTAGACCCCTGAGTGAAAGTGGCCTTATGCCAGGAAAGAGGAGGCCAGGGCTCGCTCCTGCTGGGGAGAACCTAAGTTTAAGCATCACAGGACCTGGATTCTCGTCCTGGCTCAGTTACAATTTCTGGGGCTCTTAATGAGGTTACTTAATCTCCTAGTTCTGTTACCTGCAAACAGGAACCATCGGGCACGCCGCCCCTGCCCATGGTCGTCCTGATGTGAAAACCACCAAGCTCAGAGCTGTCAGCTCCAGGCATGAAATGAGTTTCTGAGGATGTCCGGTACTTTAAGACAATTTCCCCAATAGGAATAAAGACAAAGTGGGCTGATGTCACCACAGCTCATAAACATACAAACGATGAATGTATTTTGCTTTAACGCTGTGTGTATTATCTCTACCAGTTCATAGGCTATTCTCTCCTAAATTAATAGGACCAAGTGGCACTGTAGTTATGGGAAATTTTTCATGAGATTACATCTTACTTTTTATGTTTTTAATTTTATTTTATTATGTTATGTTAATCACCATACATCATTAGTTTTTTATTACATCTTACTTTTTAAAAAAATATTTTATTTATTTATTTGAGAGAGGGAGAGACAGAGAGAGCACAGCAGGGGGAGAGCAGAGAGAGAGGGAGAAGCAGGCTCCCCGCTGAGCAGGGAGCCCGACGTGGGGCTCGACCCCAGGACCCTGAGATCACGACCCGAGCCGAAGGCAGACGCTTCACCGACTGAGCCACCAAGGCGTCCCTTACTTTTGTTTTGAAGTAAGATTTCTACATGCATTTTTAATGCTAATATTAGCACCATTACTTAATAAATATAAGGGTAATATTATAGAAACATTAAGAAAACATTATAAAAACACTTGGGATGACTGGGTGGCTCAGTTGGTCAAGTCCCGCGTCGGGCTCCTTGCTCAGCAGGGAGTCAGCTTCTCCCCCTCCCCCTGCTGCTCCCCCTGCTTGTGCTCTCTCTCCCTCTCCTCTCTGTCAAATAAATAAATAAAATCTTTAAAAAAAAAAGAAAAGAAAACATTATAAAAAAACTTAAAATTATCAGAGTACATTTTTGCCATCTTTGTAATTATTTATTTACTTTAAGTAAGATTTTATTTTATTTTATTTTATTTTATTTTAAGTAATCTCTACACCCAACGTGAGGCTGAAATTCATGATCCCGAGATCAAGAGCCCCATGCTCTTCCGGATGAGCCAGACACGTGCTCCTAAGTAAGCTTTTAATTTTAGAACGGTTTTGAATTCATAGAAAAGTTACAAAGGCAATACAGAGAGTCCCATATCCCATATCCCCACATCCAATTTCCCCCACCAGCATCTGACATAAGTCTGATACATTTGTTACGATTACTGAACTAATCATACGCTGCTATTAACTAAAGTCCATAACTCATTCAGATCTCCCTGGTCTTCACTAATGTCCTTTTCTTACCCCAGAATCCCATCCAGGCACCACGTTACATTTGGTAGTCATGTCTCTTTGGCTCTCTTGTCGGTGACATAACCGTACATTTAAAAATAACAGCACAATCCACAACATCACCACAGGGGGTGCAGAAGCAAATCAAAACAACCCCCAAGTTCACATGAGACTCACACAAGACGCCAGCATGTTTAACCAGCTAACCGGGCGTTAGTGTGAACGACGCACCATTTCCTTCTCCAGCTTTCAGACTGCAAATCCCCAGGTGATTCTGATGCATCCGGGCACCGCTAAATCTAAAAGTCACCTCAACCCTGGGGAAAAAGGCTGTCAATTCAAATTCAGTACTCACAGCACACAGCCAGAGAGGATATTGAAATTCACACTTGAGAGAATTAATGATGGATATTTCAGTAAACATGTGCCAAGACACAGGAGTAGACAGACATCCTTAAACCTCCATGCAGAGGTGCTCCTAGTTACATTTTTTAATTAGTTATTGAGGGGCGCCTGGGTGGCTAAGTCGGTTAAGCATCTGCCTTCAGCTCAGGTCATGATCCCATGCTCTCTCTCTTAAATAAATAAAAGTCTTTAAAAAAAAAAAAAAGAAAAATTTAAAAAATCTTTAAAAAAATAAATTAGTTATTGAGACCTAAAGTACATTTATTACACTTGCAATATTGTTATGAATATTGGATAAGTTCTAATAACCCACAAAAATGTATTTATCCAATAACACAAGTTGAGATAGCATACCCTTGAGACGAGCAATATAAAACAATGTTGTATCAAAAGTAGTCATAAAACAAAACAAAGGGATGGGAGAAGGTATTTGCAAATGACAGATTAATAAGGGGTTACTATCCAAAATATATAAAGAACGGATACAACTCAATGCCAAAAAAGTAAATAATCCAATTAAAAATGGGCAGAAGACAGGAAGAGACATTTCTCCAAAGAACACATCCAGATGGCCAACAGACACATGAAAAGATGCTTAACATCACTTCACCATCAGGGAAGTGCAAATCAAAACCACAATGAGATATTACCTCCCACCTGCCAGAATGGCTAAAATCAAAAACAGAAGAAATAGCAGGTGTTGGTGAGGATGTGGAGAAAGGGGAACCTCGTGCACTGTTGGTGAGAATGCAAACTGGTGCAGCCACTGTGGAAACAGTATGGAGGTTCCCCCAAAAATTAAAAATAGAACTACCCCATGATCCAATAATTCCACTGCTGGGTATTTACCCAAAGAATACAAAACAGTAATTTGAAAAAGTATATGCACCCCTGTGCTTACAGCAACAGTAATTACCATAGCCAAACTGTGGAAGCAGAAGTGTTCATCCACTGATGAATGGATAAAGAGGAGGTGGTATATAGATAATGGAATACTATTTGGCCATGAAAAAGAATGAAATCTTGCCATTTGCAACAACATTCATGGAGCTGAGTATAATGCTAAATGAGATAAGTCAATCAGAGACAAATAGCCATGTGATTTCGCTCATATGTGGAATTTAAGAAACAAAACAAATGAGCAAAGAAAAAAAAGAGATTAAAAAAAAAGACTCTTAAATACAGAGAACACACTGATACCCTCCAGAAAGGAGGTGGGTGGGGGATGAAGAGTCCACATATCCTGATGAGCACTGAGGAATGTACAGAATTGTTAAATAACTACATTGTACACCTGAAACTAAGACAACATTGTATGTTAATTATACTGGGATTTATAAATAAATAAAGCAAAGGGAATATAAATAAGAAATATTTATTTGGAGTGCTGACGTTGTGTAAATAGAATGAAAATAAAAGAGAACGAGGGGCAGGCGGAGTTACTGAGATAACTACAGGAATTCTATTTTTTTTTTTTAAGATTTTATTTATTTGACAGAGAGAGACACAGCGAGAGAAGGAACACAAGCAAGGGGAGCAGGAGAGGGAGAAGCAGGCTTCCCACGGAGCAGGGAGCCCGATGCGGGGCTCGATCCCAGGACCCTGAGATCATGACCTGAGCCGAAGGCAGACGCTTAACCGACTGAGCCACCCAGGCGCCCCTACAGGAATTCTGTTAAGAGACCTTATGCATGGGGCGGCCTTTTCTCTAAGCAAACTCATCCCTGGTGTCTCTTCTCCTAAGGACACTAGTCCTATGAGATCAGGCCCCACCCTTATGACCTCCCTTAACCTTAATTAACCTCCTTAAAGGCCCTATCACCTAATACAGTCCCCCTGGAGGTTAGGACTTGAACAGGTGAATCTGGGTGAGACACAATTCAGTCCATAACACCATGCCTCTCTCCAGGTCAATTAAATGTACTTTTTAAAAGATTTTATTTATTTATTAGAGAGAGAGAGAGAGCATGAACAGGGGGAGCGGCAGAGGGAGAGGGAAAGCAGACCCCTGCTGAGCAGGGAGCCCGACGCGGGGCTCGATCCCAGGACTCTGGAATCATGACCTGAGCTGAAGGCAGACGCTTCACCGACTGAGCCACCCAGACGCCCCCCTTTTTTTGTAAGAGATCAATTAAATTTAAATTGGGGGAGGGGGAGAGCTAAGCACTGACACTTGAAAGGAGCTTTCCAGGGTTGAGGACCACAGGCTTCAGAGACAGCCCTGCACTCCAGCTGGGGCAGGAGATGTCCCTGCACCAGGACGAAGACACAGTGTCCCCCGCGGGCGTCAGGGGGCGCCACGAGCCTGTGAACCAGAGCCCACATGTGGCCGGGAAAGATGAGAAGGAAGGAAAAAGTTGAGTCTCAGAGCATTTGTCAACCTGGTTTGCGTAAGGGGGTGCCTATGTCAGCCCCTGTGGGTCCTTATGTCCCTGAACCCATCACGTTCAATACACAGACCAAACGCCCCATCTAGGCTTTTCCTAATTATTTCTGTATCAAGGGACACGTTAAAGCATGTACGCTGTACGTGATAGCAGTATGTAAATGTGCTGCTTGTTACTAAAAATGTCATAACCCGGGACGCCTGGGTGGCTCAGTCGTTAAGCGTCTGCCTTCGGCTCAGGTCATGATCTCAGGGTCCTGGGATCAAGCCCCACGTCGGGCTCCCTGCTCAGCGGGGAGCCTGCTTCTCCCTCGGCCTCTGTCCCTTCCCCCTGCTTGTGTTCCCTCTCTCTCTCAAATAAACAAATAAGTAAAAATCTTTGTAAAAGAATAAATGAATAAAATAAAAATGTCATAACCAACATCCCAAACCAGACAAGCCGCTTGCATTGGCAAATACAGCAGCGAAACCTGGTCCTCGGTGCAGACAGAAACGAGAACAGTGTGGGGAACTCTCAGGACATCACCGGCCCTCTTGGAATCCCAGAGGCGTCGCTGGGCCCACGGCTGTGGCCAGGGGGCTAAGCCTGGGCCTGGAGCTGGTGGGAAGTCTCGCCAAGAGCCTGATGCAGCTACCTTCCCCCGTCCCGGGCCTGAACGTCCGTTTTGACGACTGGACCTCCACCTGGTCCCCGAAGGCTGGGGCTGCAGCCTGGGGATGGCCGAGTGGGGGGCCAGGAGCAGCCTGGTTCCCCAGGGGGTGCCATGGAAACCCTGAATTGTTCTACTTCTGTCCCTTCACGTGCGAGAAAAATAAACCCGGTTCTTTAAAAACAAAACTGGGGTTCTTCTTATATGGGGTACCAGTTGGATTTACCGAGACTTCCTGGCATGCCAATAAGGAGTTTGGGAGAATACAGGACACCTATGTGTTTAGGACTAATGTCTGCCTCCAGGAAAAGGGATACTTTGAGAGTTAAGACGGGGGTAGATGGCTTCCTCCAAACCAGCCAACAACAAACAGCAAGGCCCTTTGCCTCGTCTCTGGTCCAGAGACCATGATTCACATAAGAAATGTACAGACCAGCGATGCCTGGGGGGCTCAGTCAGTGAAGTGGCTGCCTTCGGCTCAGGTCATGATCTCGGGGTCCTGGGATCAAGCCCCACGTCTGGGCTCCCTGCTCAGTGAGAAACCAGCTTCTCCCTCTCCCTCTGCTCTTGCCCCCTGCTTGTTCTCTCTCACTCTCTGACAAATACATAAATAAAATAAAATACACTACCAAAAAGAAAGAAAGAAAGAAATGTACTAACCAAGGAGGCACCCACAAGGATCAGTGAACAGCTTTGCATCACAAAATAAATACAACCATACATTCGAATTGCTCGAGTTTCTATCCTCCCTTTTTCCGCAAAGGAGATTCTCAGGTGCAAGTCTGGCTGAGGATATTTTCACCTCCAGGACATCCATGGGATTCTTCTTCGATGCTGTAAAACCTGACTGAAGCCCGAGAACATTCCCACATGTATTGTTTCAAGCAGATCCTCTCCCGTATGGATCCTCTGAGACCGAATAAGGTGTGACGTGTAATTGAAGGTCTTCCAACACCTATGACATCCACGGGCTTGTCTGCAGAATGCATTCTTCGATGTTGAGTAAGACTCGGGCTCTGATGAAAGGTCTTGGTAATGACAGGGTTTCTCTCCTGAGCAGGCTCAGTGATGCGGAGAAAGATGTGGGCTCTGAGGAAGGGCTTTCCCCCAGTCGTTACAGCCCAAAGGCTTCCCTTCGAGCATGACACCTGTGGATGGTGAGACCCCCCCCCCGCCCCGTACTCTTTACGTTCATAGGGTTTCTCCCAGGGTGAACTCGCGGATGCGGCTGACAGTACTTCCACACTCAGTGCACTCACGTGGGTTCCTCCCAGTCGAATTCTCTGATGTCCAGCCATGTACGAATTCCTCCAGAAGGTTTTCCCAAACTCATTGCATCCCAATGGCGTTTCTCCCCCGTGAATTCTCTGATGGCGAGCAAGTCAACATTGCCACCTGAAAAGTTATCTCACGTGTCTTGTATTCTTTTTTTTTCAAAGATTTTATTTTATTTTTAAAGATTTTATTTATTTATTTGAGACAGAGAAAGAGAGGGAACACAAGCAGGGGGAGTGGGAGAGGGAGAAGCAGGCTCCCCATTGAGCAGGGAGCCCGATGTGGGGCTCGATCCCAGGACCCTGGGATCACGACCTGAGCCGAAGGCAGAGGCTTAACGACTGAGCCACCCAGGAGCCCCAAGATTTTATTATATTTAAATAATCTCTACACCCAATGGGGCTCAAACTCACAACCCTGAGACCAAGAGTCGCACACTCCACAACTGAGCCAGCCAGGTCCCCCAATTATATTCATAAGTTTTTTCCCCACTATGAGTTCAAAAATATCAAATGAACTCTAGCTTTCCTTGGAAAATGCTCTGGCATTCATTATGTTTACATGAATGTTCTCCATATGAATTATCCTAAATGGAGTATGATGTAAATTATTTTGGCCACACATGACATTTTCACCTAGCTCACTGGTAAAGATTAAAAAAACATTATGATAAAAATGTGTTGGTGGGGAACATGAGCAATTGTTCCTTGTTGGAGGAATGCAAATTGGTACAAATCCTGAGGAGAGCAAATTGTTCCAAAGGAAAAACGCATTTACCTTTTGACTGCACAATTCCACTTCTAAGAATGTATCCTACAGAGAGACCTCATCGTGCGTAAAATTGTAAGTGTACAAGGTTTTTTAGTGCAACATTGTTCATAAAAACAAATGTATCCATAGGAAAGTGGTTAAATAAATTATGATACATCTACAAGATGAGATACCTTGCTGCCATGACTAAGAATGAGGAAGCTTTTTATACAGCGATATGAAACTATATGAAAAATAAAATCAAGGTTCAGAACAACAGATATAGATGAATCCACTCCTATAGTTGGAGACTTCAGCTCCTCCATCAGAAATGGACACGGGGCACCTGGGTGGCTCAGTAGGTGAAGCGTCTGCCTTCGGCTCAGGTCATGATTTCAGGGTCCTGGGATCAAGTCCGGCATCGGGCATCCTGCTCAGTGGGGAGCCTGCTTCTCCCTCTCCCTCTGCCCCTCCCCCCTGCTCATGCTCTCTCTCTCAAGTAAATAAAGTCTTTAAAAATAATAATAATAAGTCTTTTTACAACACTGTAATTTAAAAAGTTGTACTCTCCCTTGTTCTATTTCCCTGCTTTCTTTTTCTCCATAAAAGTTCTCACCATCTGACACACTGCATACTTTACTGCTTTGCTTTGTTCATTGCTTTCTCCCTCCATTAGAACATTCACTGAGAGCAAGGATTTTTCTCTTCCCCCCCCTCCCCCTCCCCGCCATATATTTAGGGCCGAGGACAGTGCCTGGCCCAGAACAAGAATGCCGTACACATCGGTTGACTAAGAGTAGAGCTAGGTTAGACCTAACTGTTAGGTCTAACTATCTTCAGTGGTGGGTCTTAGCTTCTCAGCTAATCAGCCACCACATCTTGCTTTTTTATCATTTTTTTAAAGTTTTATTATTTTTTTTTTATTTGTAAGTAATCTCTATGCCCAACATGGGGCTCGAACTCATGACCCAAGATCAAGAGCCTTGGGCGCCCCTAACCACTGTATCCTCATCCAAACACCCGTATTGCCACGACCTCGGCAGCACTCCTCACGGTGACCACTATTAAACACGCAGTTCCCAGGAACGCTGTGTGTCGTAGCTCAGGCTCCTAGCACAGAATACCACAGACTGAGTGGCGTAACAATACGTGTTTGTTGCTCACGGGCTGGGGGCCGGGAAGTCCAAAATCAAGGTGCCGGCAGATTCGGTTCCTGGTGAGGACCTCTTCCTGGCTGGGAAGCAATCACCTTCTCTCCGTGTCCCCCCGTAAGAGAGCTCATAAGGACACCAGCCCTGGGCGCCTGGGTGGCTCAGATGGTTAAGCGTCTGCCTTCGGCTCAGGTCATGATCCCAGCGTCCTGGGATCGAGTCCCGCATCGGGCTCCCTGCTCCTTGGGAGCCTGCTTCTCCCTCTGCCTCTCTCTCTCTCTCTCTCTCATGAATAAATAAAAATCTTTAAATAAAAAAAATAAATAAATAAGGACACCAGCCCTGTGGTGAGGACCCCACATTATTAACTATAATCATTGTGCTGTACCTTAGCTCCCAGAAGTTATTCACCTTATAACTGGAAGTTTATACCCTTGGACCCCATTTCCCCCACCCCTGGCCCCTGGTAACCACCACTCTACTCTCTGTTTTTAGAAGTTCCGCCTTTTTATTTCTATTTTTTAATTCTAATTTAATTCTACTTTATTTTTTTTAAAGCAGGCTCCATGCTCAACACAGGCCTTGAACTCAGGACCCCATACACTCTACTGACCGAGCCAGCCAGGCACCCAGCATTCTCAGATTCCTCATATAAGTGAGACCATACAATATTTGTCTTTCTCTGTCTGACTTATTTTCCTTGGCATAATGCCCTCCAGGTCCACGCAAGCGGTCACAAATGGCAGGATTTCCTTCTTTCTCATGGCTGAAGAATATTCCCTTCTATACCTAAGCCACACCTTCCTTATCCATTCATGCACGGAGGAGCACTTAGGTTGTTTCCGTATCTGGGCTGCCATGAATCACGCCACAATGACCATGGGAGTGCAGGTATCCCTTCAAGATTCTGTTTTCATTTCTTACGGACATATATCCAAAAGTCGGACCGCTGGATCTTTGTTTCCAGTCTTCGTGCATCGGCCAGGACTTCAGAAAATTGCATTAAACAGTAATACGACAGCGAGCCTACCTGGATGCCAAGAGAAAAACCTAAGCAAATACAATCACCCATGGTAGCTCGATTTTTTTTTTTTTTAATTACAGGAAACAAGTTTGTGAACCTGAACAGGAAAAAACAATAAAAGAAACACAAACAAACAAACAGAAAAAAAAAAAAACCCTGAGCAAAATCTGGCTGGAATGAACTAGTATCAGATCAAATGCTACCTTTCAGAGCCCGGATGGTGGGACAGGAGCTCTGCCTCCCCTTTGCACAGAGGCGCCCCCTCGTCTGTCACTGCTGGGGTCGCCCAGAACAGAGACGGGTCCAGTCTAGGTTTCCGACTGGAAAAGGAGCTGGAAGAGGGTTGTGAGGCCTCTGAGCCCCCAGGGGACAGAGTGGGATAAGGGCCACCCTGTGTAAGCCTGTCTCGCAGGGAGGCGTTCCTGACGCCTTCAACTCAACCGTTCATCCTTTCACTCGGTTTCCGCCTCATGGTCAGCTCGGTGCTCCTGGCTGGTACCAGACACGCTCCTGCCTCAGGAACTTTGCACAGCCTAGTCCCTCTTCCTGGAGCGCTCTTCCTCCAGGGCTCTTAACCTAACTAACTAACTCTCTCACCACCTTGTGTTTTACTCAAAAGTCTGGGCGCCTTACCCAGTCCGTCCGCATCCTCCCTCCCTCCATTCACACACTTTATACCCCCCTCTCCTGCTTTGCCTTTTTCTCAACAGGTATCATGTAAGGTACAGTATATTTGTTTACTTACTTTAATGACTACTTTGTCCCCTCCTCTAGGATGTGGGCTTCATAAAGTAGGGATGATTGCCTGCTTTTTTTTCACTGCTCTGTCCCCACACCCAGAAGCGTCCCATCTCGGTCTGGACACACACGAGTGGGTGAGTGAGCGTCTGCAGTGAGCGCGGGCGGGGTGGGGGAGATGCCCAGAGGCATGAGAATAGTCCTTGCCCAGCGGGAGGGACAGGCCAGGCACACTCAGAAGCATACACGGGCCAAGCAAACGGTGCAATCAAGCGCCAAGCCGGTGTTATCCGAACTAGACAATGTCAGAGGAGGGAAACGAGTGTGGGCTGAGTAGGGGGAAGCATGAGAGTGTCTGCTGAATGAAGAAGCCGTCCGGGCTTGCTGGCTGTCGCCGTGACCAACTCAAAGCAGCCAGTAGTCAGAGGCGCTACTGAAGTGTGAGCCATGGGGATGACGAGGCCACGTGGCATCGCTGATGGGTGAGTTAGGTTTGGGGCACGTTGACATAATACGTATCTCCCTGACTCTTGCCCCCACCTCCCATCATAGACCCACAAATCCAGGCAAATGTCCCCAGGTAGCTGGGGGGGTCCCCAGAGGATGTCTTTCATGGACCCGTGGACGAGTCCCGTCCCCCGTGGACTGATGCCAGATCCTCCACACACCTCTCCCTGCTCAGGACTCCCTCCACCGGGTACCCACTCCCCCTGGCTCCCAGCGATCCATAAATGTCAGCTCTTGTGCCCATTAAATGTACCAAACTTTGGAAAGCTGCAAAAAACCCCAGTTCGTATACAGTCACCAGATATGAACGCCACAAGAGACCTTACAAATCAGCTCCTCCAAGCGTCAGATTCGGCCGCTGCATAAAACGAGGCACAAAGCCTGGCGCTCTGCTCTCAGCTCCTCCAGTAAGTGTCCGAGCCCAGACCAGGACCCCGACCCCCGCCTCCTTCTCCGGGTCCGATACCCCCACCAGAGTTTGCCTAAATGTACCTACGCTGGCCTGGACACTCCCCTGCACTAACGTGGGGGCAGCTCAGGCTCACGTTCGGGACAGACACCAGCCGTCGTCCGGCTCAGGAGCCTTGCGCACGTGCACTGGCCACTTGCGATTCCTCCCACCCTCCCCATTCCCACTGTCCCGTAATATGACCCTTATCAACCTCACAGTTATGGGTCCATCTCTAAAGTACCTCTTTTCTCTTCCTAACTTCCCCGAGCTCGCGGGAGAGGTGCCCAGAGCTGGGAGTTTGCTTGCCGCACGGGAATGGGGCAAGGACAGCCTGTCTGGTCTGCGGGAGCCCCGGGGACACCCCGTGTTGACAGACGGGCCCCTATGGTGGCATGGCGGTTCCCAACGCCGTCTTTCTTCATTTTATGGGCCGTGAACTCTAAGGCTTGGGGCCCAAGATTTATTTTTAAATGTTTACTTGAAATGTTTTCTTTTAAAATTATTTCAAAATATTTGTTGTCTATTAATTGTTGTCAGATAAAGACTTTGGGGGAGAAACCTATCAACATTTTATTGGCAAGAAGGCAGGATGGAGGGATGGAGGGAGGGAGGGAGAGAGGGAGGGAGGGAATTGTGTCAGCACCAAGGAAAATCCTTCACAACGAAGGTGACCTCACACCGTGCACACACGTCGTCTGGGGCGTGCAGGCATTTCCCTCGGCACCGGCACCGGGGCAAACGTCAGTGTGCACCCGGCGTTTGGAAGCTCCTGCAGTAAGAGAGAGGAGAAACAGGGCGCACACAATTGGAAATGGTGTATGTTTCCCGTGCGTCGGAGCACCGGTGTGTGGGGAGGGCCACGATCCTCTGGGCAGTTAGGTCTGACTGCGGGCTGACTTCCCTCACCGAGGGCAAGGAGACAGCTGTCTTCACCCGACTAGGAGCTGCTATTTTTACCTAAGGCCCAGACTCCTCTTTGGTCGCTGAAAACCACCATCTGATTTGTCGGGCGGGGGGGGGGGGGGGGCGCGTATTTTTGTGGTATTTGAAAACTGACCATTACATTACCTTTAAGGGGCGCCTGGCTGGCTCAATCAGTAGAGCGTGTGACTCTTGATCTCGGGGTCATGGGTTCGAGCCCCATGTTGGGTGTGTGTATATGGGTGTGTGTGTGCATACGGGTATATGTGTATATGGGTGTACGTGTGTGTATAGGGGTATATGGATGTGTGTGTGTGTGCACGGGTAAATATGGGTGTATATGCGGATATGGGTGTGTGTATGGATATATGGGTGTGTGTGGGTATATGTGTGTGTATGTAAGGAAAACAGATGAGTGTGTATATATGAGTACACACATGTGCACACACATATATTCTTCATTTATTAGAATTGTTGATGGTGATGGTGACTGTCTCTGGGGGATAGAACTTGGGGTCCACTGTAGTGGGGAGACCCACTTTTCACTGCATATATATATCCTTTCATATAAAGTGATTTTTTTACCATGTTATTTTCAGAACAATTGCTCTAGTCTCTTTATTTCCCTTCATTTAATCTCTTTATTGATTGGGCAGAGATCATTCTCACCTCTCCAATCTCCTGCCCATCTAAACAATAAAACAATAAAATAATACCGGAATGAAGGAAAGGAAAATCGGCATGGATATCACCGGGCCACAGACTTCTCTGTGTGGGCGGGCCGGGTTCGCATCCTTTGTCACCTGCCCCAACACGAGGGATGACCCAGCTTCTCCCACCACCCGTTTTCTGTCTTTTCATTTCTCACAGCGTTTTCAGGTGGTTTGGGTGTTTTTAAATATTCATTTAACTTGTTATTATTTGAATTTTCAAACATACACCGGAGTCGAGAGGCTAATACAAGGGACCCCCGGTATTCATCACCCCCATCCAGAGACTATCAGCTCACGGCTTACCTTATTTCACTGATAACCCAAACCCAGGGGGGAGCGTTTCCTCCCTGACGGCGGCAGTGCTGGACTCTGCTTTTCTTGGGGGGGGGGGACTTTTCTTTAATAACTTTATTGAGATATAATCCACATACCATAAATTTCACCCCTTAAAATGTACAATTCAGGGACACCTGGGTGGCTCAGTCAGTGAAGCGTCTGCCTTCGGCTCAGGTCATGATCCCAGGGTCCTGGGATTGAGCCCCGCGTTGGGCTCCCTGCTCAGCGGGGAGGGCGCTCCCTCTACTGCCGCTCCCCCTGCTCGTGCGCTCTCTCTCTCTCTCTCAAATAAATAAAATCTTTAGAAAAATGTACAAGTCAATGGTTTTACCACCATAATCTGATTTTAGAACATTTGTACCCGTTAGCAGTCACTTGCCCGCCATCCCCACCCGTCGCAGCCCCAGGCCACCACTCATCTGCTCTGTGTCCAGAAATCTGCCTGTTCGGAACACTCCATGTAAATGGGACCATACCCTATGCTGGGATTGCTTCCTAGGGTCTTTCACAAACCCAGCGCCTCAATGATTTAGTCAGATGTCAGACGCTCAAAGAAAATCTGCGCTCTGCACCTCCTCCGGCTGTGTTCACAGGTGGATGCGCGGTGCCCCTCCCCGGGTGCCACATAGTCCCCCCTGAGCCCCCACGGTCCCTGTTCCACGCTCCTCAGCTGTAGGTGGTGCTCCTGCTGATGGAGGTAAACAGCAACGTTCATTTAAGGGAAATACGAGCCCGGCTCAGGGATGCACCGACCAGTCTCCCCAGCCACACCCTTTTCCTTCTCCTCCCCATCCCCCTTACTAGGCTGCACGGAAAGCAGGGACAGGTCCCCCGCCTCCCAGCTCCTGGGACTCTCCAGGCCTCCGCATGGAAAAGCTTATTATTTGTTTGTCAGAACAGAAACAAAAGCAATGTCCTTAAAAGGAGAGGAGCTATAGCAAGGGGAGGCTCGGGGAGGACGATGCTCCCCAGGCAGCCTCCTCCTACCCGCTCCGGCTCCAGCGTGCGAGACAGGAGCGCAAACTCGGGCCCTCGCCTGGGAAGACTCCCAAGACCCCAAGACGGGTGTCTGTGGTCTGTCCCATCCTTGAAAGAAAGCAGGGCTGGGGGAGGCTCCCTGGCCCCCGCACACGCCCTCCCGCACCGGGTAAAGAGAGGTTCCAACCTGGGACCTTCGATCAGGAAAGCTTCTAGGACAGCGGTTCTCCGCGGTGCAGGGTGGGAGCGGGGGCCACAGGTCAGCGGGCACTCGGCTCGGCCGCTGTTAAGGGCACGAATCAGGATCCGGCCAGCGAGTCTCTTTCCCCGGCAGCCCCGACTGTCCTCCAACGTTGACCTTAATTCCCTGCTCCCCCCCACCCCACCCCCGTTCACACCTCAATACCGTTCACGAAAATCCGTGTCAGCCTGTGGAAGGAAACTCCTCTAGACCAAATACCTTTGATGAGGAGGTGATGCTTGGAGGGTGAAAGCTCTCCCCATGAGCCTGGGCTTTTGCGAAGGATCAGAAATAAGGCGAAGAACACTTACATCCTCCCGGCCATAAAATGTAAGGGAAATCTGTACTTTGTATCTCGTGCTGCGAAACTGGGTTTCTATTTGTTTCCACTTTCCAGAAGTATCGAAGACATTAACGTTGGAAGAGTTGTTTTCGTAATTCTAAGACCTGTGCCTTTTTTTTTTAAGTTTTTTTTTTTTAAAGTAAGCTCTACACCCAATGTGGGGCTCGAACTCACGACCCCGAGATCAAGAGTTGCACGCTCCTCTGACTGAGCCAGCCCAGTGCCCCAAGACTTTTTTATTTGTTACCTCCAAGTCTGAATGTTGTAGGAATCTACATTTGTTTGAGCGTCTGGTGGAGAAGACTCTGTCCCGGTAGGCTGTGAACTGTGATCCTAAGATGATGACCATGGGGCGCCTGGGTACCGCAATCGGTTGAACACCTGACTTGGTTTTGGCTCAGGTCGTGATCACAGGGTCGTGGGATCGAGCCCCATGTCAGGTTCCATGCTCAGCGTGGAGTCGGCTTGAGGATTCTCTCTCCCTCTCCCTCTGACCCTCCCCCTCCTCTCAAATAAATAAATCTTTTAAAAAATAATAATAATAAGACACTGACCTGACTCGGGGATCTGGCTGTCATCAACACTCTAGGACATCGCCAATCTGCCTCTAACCCCAGCAATATAAAAACCTCCGTGACCTCTCAGGAACCTATCTCAAGGCATCCCTTCTTGGAAAAACAAACACACATAATAAGTAAATCTCTAAGATGAACCAGAAAACACAATACACAATCTCAGTTTTCCAAACTCAAGCCAAACTAAGTAATTCACGCAAATATCCAGGACGATAACAGCTCTCTGGGAGGATTTCACAAGTCACCAGTGGTTCGGTCCCAGTAGATCTGGGGGCTGGGGAGGAAGCTGCTAAGTGAGGGAGGGAGCAAGTCTCATTACCTGACAGCATTTCAAGTCATGTTCCTGGTGTGACACACGCTGGAGGAGACGTGGGCTGGTCACTGGCCCTTACGGTGTGCGGGGCACGGGGCTAAGTGCTCCCTGACTCAACGCAGCCTCCGGAGGCCACGTACTCTTCTTCCCACTTACTGCTGGGGAAACCGAGGCACAGAAAGGTCACGTGACTTGCCCAAAGTCACACAGCTAATGGGTGGCTCAGAGTCCATGCCGCTGGCCAGCGGCGTTTTACTGATAAAAGGGAGTCAATTCTTTCGGTCAACAAACATTTGAGCATCCACCATAAATTAGGTAATAAGGAAGGGGAAATTGGATGGGGTAATTTAGCAGGAGAAACGAGAGAAGCACATAAGTCAATAATAACACAGAAGAAGATTAAGTATCCTAACAAGGTATATACATCTTTGGGGGGTGGGTTTCAGAGGAGAGAAGAGAAAGCCTCCCCTCACATCCGGTTGGGAAGATGAAGAAGGTTTCACTCAGGAAATAGGATGTGAGTTTAATTTTTTGGGGGTGGGGGGAAAGAGGGGCAGAGGGAGAGGGAGAGAATCCCAAGCCGACTGCACACCCAGAGCAGAGCCCGACGTGGGGCTCGATCCCACGACCCTGAGATCATGACCTGAGCCGAAATCAAGAGTCAGATGTTTAACCGACTAGGCCACCCAGGCATCCGGATTTGAGTCATATCTTAAGGAAGAGCAACATTTTGACCAGGAGACACTTGGGGAAGGACAGAAGCCACTCCAGGCGGAGGAAGGGGTGGGACAGGTTGGGGGGTCCCATTTGGCCAGTGGGTTCTCATTAGGGACACCTCCAAAGGCTTTGGGCTCCTCCAGGACACCCAAGGCCTTTGGCTCTGAGGCTGAAGGCTGGCTGGGTCTCGGCTCCTCCCCAGTTTACTTCCATCAGCTGGGGATGCCTCTAGCTCTGGCCAGCTGCCAGGAAGAGTGATTTACTCTCAAGTAAAAAAAAAGTAACAGCCTCAGTTTCCCATCTGTATTACTCTTCCCGTACTTATCACACCCACCCTGATTGCGGCCTCAGGGTGGTTTCTCTCTCCTGCTACCCAGAGGAGAATCTGGGTCCGATTCAAAGGGTGAAGGAAGCTCAGCCGGGAATCCCAAAGAGCCCAGAGACGGTGGGGGTGGGGGTGGGGGTGGGGGTGGGGATGACAAGCCCCGAAATTCACAACTGCATTATCACGTGGTAAGTGTCATCACAGAGATGTATCCTGGGGAAGCTTGGAAAGAAGAGGGTCCCTGACCCAGACTGAGGGAGCCAAGGTTTCCCGACACACGGCAGCTAGGCTGAGACTCACTGGAGGTAAGTAGGACGTAGCCAGTCAAAGGGGCAGCGAGGCTGGAGGAGAGAAGACACAGAGGCAGGAAACAGTGTGGTGTCTGCAAACAACTGTAAGCAATTTGGTGGGAGGCACCGAGGGCTGGAAGGAAGACGGGAGACCAAGGACAGGGCCGGGCCCTGTAGGATTTTATGTAGATATTTAACATCTCGGTGTCGTCCAAAGTACACAGCAAAATGCATCTATGCAGTAGGCCCTCCCTAAATATATTTTAAAAGAAATACAGTAAGGTGATGGGTTAAAAGCTCTCTCAAGTTCCTTCTGTCCTTGCAAATTAGAGCTGCTCTCAAGGCCTCTATGTCTGAGTTCTAAACATTGTGAGTTTCTTTTTTTTATTATTATTATTTTATTTTAGAGAGAGAGCGTGTGAGCAGGGGTAGGGGCAGAAGGAGAGGGACAAGCATACTCCGCCCTGAGCATGGAGCCCCACTCAGGGCTCGATCCCACGACCCCAAGATCACGACCTGAGCCGAAACGGAGAGTCGGACGCTCAGCGGACTGAGCCACCCAGGTGCGCAGAAGGCAAGTGCTGGAAGATAGAAAACTCATCCCTGTTGACCTTCCGCTGCGGGAGGTCTCGGAAATCAGGGAGGGTTTCTCCCAGGCAGAGCAGGGGAAGAACTGAGGGCATTCACGGTGCCTGCCCAGGGCCAGCCCAGTCCTCAGGCGGGTGCCAGGATTCCGTGTCCACCCTCCTAGCCACCGGCAACATGAGAATTCAGAGAGGTTATGAGGTCTTCCAAATAGGACTCCTAGCAATTGTCGAGGGTTCTGGGTGTTTTCTGGCTACCAGGTGAAGGGATCAGGGGAAGTGCAAAATCAGGACCTGGACACGGGGAATCCTGACCACGGTCCCCACCCCGTGGACTGGGCAGTATGAGGGAGCGTGAGGAGCCATCCATCCTTGTTGACTGCAGAATGAGAACAGCCCTAGGCCCCCCAACTCCCTCCCTATCTGAGGGCTATTCCCCCACGATGCCTATTCCCCGGGGGGGGGGGATGCTGCTGTAGGGTTAGGGCGGGCTGAGCCGCTAACTCAAGGGGGGGTCAGGTCGTCCCTTCTGCAAATCCAAGCGGAAAACCGGTCCCGGACGAAGAGGAGATCCCCGCAAGTCCCGCGCCTCTGACCCGCGAGGCCCCAAGCCTCAACCCTACTGGCTCCGGCCACGCGGGAAGCGCAGCCTTCTGCGCGTGCGCGCCCCGCCCCTGGGAGTCTCGCGGGCGCGCATGGCCGCGGGGTCCCGCCCCCGCCGCGCGCTCTCGAGGCTCTGTGAACGCGCAAGCGACTGCAGCCCGCTGGGGAGCCTGCGCCTTGTCTCCCCCTGGCGGGCAGCAGCGGAACAACAGCAGGACCAGAGGGAGCCGTTTCGGTGGGCGCAGGTGCCAGGCTCTGCGGAGGGCTGAGCTGGAGAAGAGCTTTGCCATCAGTCACCCCGGAGCTGACCTCGTTGTGCGGCGCACCCCCTTCTCTCCCAAGGCTTCATTTCCAATTCGGAACAAGGGAAAAGGGAAGGCAGCAACCGTGGGCTCCCCATAGGTGCCAGGCCCTTTACGCGTATTATCTCATTAAATCCTGCCAAGGGCGTCATTGGGCGTTAGTCCCGTGTACAGAGAAGAAGCGGAGGCTCGACACAGCTAAGGCGTGACGCGTATGTGCCCTCCCTGGTGGGGACCCGGCCCTGACCTTGGAGAAAGGGGAGCTGCTTCTCCTCTGGAGCTGAGAACGCGCTGCAAGAACGAGACCGCTTTTCATGGACATTTCTAAGGAAGCTTTGCTGGTTAAGCCTGAGAACTTTCCAGGCTTGGGACACCTGGGTGGCTCAGTCGGTTAAGCGTCTGCCTTCGGCTCAGGTCATGATCCCAGGGTCCCGGGACCGAGCCCCGCATCGGGCTCCCTGCCACCCCCCCCCCCCGCTTGTGTGCTCTCTCTCGCTCTCTCTCTGACAAATGAATAAATAAAATCTTTAAAAAAGAGAACTTTTGGGCGCCTGGGTGGCTCAGATCGTTAGGCGTCTGCCTTCGGCTCAGGTCATGGTCCCGGGGTCCTGGGATCGAGTCCCGCATCGGGCTCCCTGCTCCTTGGGAGCCTGCTTCTCCCTCTGCCTCTCTCTCTCTCTCTCTCTCTGTCTCTCATGAATAAATAATAATTAAAAAAATCTTAAAAAAAAAATAAAAAAGAGAACTTTTCAGGCTAGTTCATGTGCCTGGGGCACCAGCTCGCAGCCACAGGAGCCCAGGGCATGACCTTCCCAGGTATCTGGAAACATGTTCCCCCTCCAGGGATTCCGGGGGCAGTGGGGGGAGCCGAGGTGCACGTGCTCGCTCATGAGGCAGGGACAGAGCGGGTTAATGGCAGCTTGGGTGGGCTTGGGTCGGGGTGAGAGAAGCCGTTGCTACAACACCCATCTCGTGACCAGACCTTTAGAGGACATGTCCTATCCAGATGCCAGTCTCCTCCTGCCTTCCAAGAACATGCACAATGAGGCAGAAGCTGCTGGCCTTGGGCCTGGAGGGAGGCAAACACTGAGCAACCCTTAAGGGGTAGCTGGGTATGTTAACGAAGCGGCACAGAGTATGCGGGCCACAAGGGAGAGCCTGCGAGCCAAGTTAGGTTAGGTGGGATGCTTAAAGCCAGCCTGCCTTGGGTAGCATCCCCTCAAACTCTACCGGTACGGGAAGCAGGACCCCGGTGCCCCCCAGGGTCTCAGACTCCACATGAGGGGGCGCAATGGTGCAAGCCGGGATGGTGATCCGGCAGGAGTGGGGGGTCTCCGGGGAATGGCGAATAGAAGCCGCCCAACGTCCACCCCTAACCAAAACGTCATCACGGAGCCACTGACATTAAATCTTTAAAAGGGTAAAGAACGATTTCAAAGGAACCAAAGTAGAAGCTAGGAAGTATAGAAAGCTTTGAAAAAGGTTTTCTTAAAGAAAGTTTTGGGATCCCCAAATGTATTCAAGATCCCCAAACTCCAGGTGAAAAAAACAGAAAGTCCCAATGAATAACTAACGAAAGGAAGGAAGCCCCTCCAAGGAGAGACATGAAGACAAGCAAACGAAATTTCCAAGGAAACCGAGGATGAAATTGAAGAAATGTCCAAACTGAGCAGGCGAGAAAGATGGCCAACTGTCTGGGCGGCTTCAGCCTGTGATTCCGGGGGGAGGCCCACAGATAGCGGCTCCCGTGTCTTCAGGGGGCAGCTTTGGTGGAGGCCAGAAGCAGGAGGCAGACTCAGGAAATACGTGAGCACACCTAAGGTGGGAGGACATGGTGGCTTCTGGAAGGAAAAGTGACATGTGACATCCTGGTGTGAGTCAGGTCACCAGGGTTGGAGCCCTAACTTTGTCCCTTAAGAACTGTATGACCCTGGGCAATCCATTAATCTATTCAGACCTCAGTCTTCCCATCTGAAAAATGGACACGAAACAGACCGACTTTACAGGGTCGTCTTAAGGACAGCATGCATGTGGAATGCGGGCACGTGCAGCAGGTAGGATCAGTGGGCACTTCTCTAAATAAAATCTAAAGTTCATCACATTTTAAAAGATTGATTTGGAAGGACGAAGTGGATAAAATTGGTAGATACTACACATTTATATAGGGCAGTCTTCAGGTGAAAATAACCCAACTGTATTTTAAAATAGTGAGCTCGGGGCACCTGAGTGGCTCAGTGGGTTAAGCGTCTGCTTTCGGCTCAGGTTCTGGGCTCAGGTCCTGGGATCGAGACCCCAGTCTTCGGGCTCTGTGCTCAGTAGGAGGCCTGCTTGTCCCTCTGCCCCTCCCCCAGCTCATGCTCCCTCTCTTTCTCTCTCTCAAATAAATAAAATATTTTTTAAAATAATAAATAAAATAACGAGCTGTCAGGGTGCCTGGGTGGTTCAGTCGGTTTTGTGCCCGACTCTTGATTTCGGCTCAGATCATGATCTCAGCGCTCAGCGGAGAGTCGGCTTGAGATTCTCTCTCTCTCCCTCTGCCCCTCCCCTCGCCTGTGCTCTCTCCCCCTGAAATAAATAAATAAATCTTAAAAAAAAAAAAAAAGTGAGCTTTCGCATCTCAAGCACCACAGTATTTGTGCGTACCACTCGGCTTGCTCTGACCTGCAGGGAATGCTGCATTCTATCATTTTCTTGCTCACATTTAGTCTCCTCGACCAGATTACAAACTGCTCAAGTAAACAGTGTCGCCAAACTATCCATTACATTCCAGAGCTTCGGTCACTGCCAACGGGTCCCTGAAGACCTGGCAGTCGCAGCTGCCAAAAGAAAGGTAACCAGCATCAGGGTGTGGAAACCAAGAGTAAACATATCATACCCCCGCCTGGAGTGGTGGTTTGGCTGCAGCTGAGATAACGTCCATGGTTTTGGCTGCTAGTGCCTCAAGACTGACATCAGGAAGCTGTGGGCAAGCAGCTCACTTTTTCAAATGGGTGGAACTGTTTTCCTGAGAACAGGATGAACACAGGGGGATTCCGGAGTGTGGCAAGGTGCGGGCAGGGCAGGGGTACAGTGTCACCTCCAAGACCTTTCCCATAGGGCATGGCTGTGGGCTTGTCCCTCCAAGTTCAGCAGCATCCTTCCTGGACGGTCTTAAAACAAAATACTGCTTGGAATGCTGAACACACCCTGCCGAAAAGCAGGGGACACGAACAGGACAAAAATAATCAGGTGCAGGAAGCTTGACCAACGCGTTCACTGTTCAATAGCCAACAGAATTCCGGCTACTTGGGAGACCTTCCTGACAGTGAGGTGATTGGGTGGAGCTGAACCCCACCTTGCCCCCCAAATCCTCCATGTGCCGTTAGGAGCAACAGGTTGGGCACGGACGGGTGGGTCTCCCGCTGTCCCCCCCCACCCCATCCCTCCCTCTCTCCTTTGTGCAGGACCAAGGGTGGAGCTGGGGGCAGGGGTAGAGCGCTGGGTAAGCTAAAACAAAGGGAAATAAAGGACTCAGGCACTCTGAAGTGGGAGTCACCATGTGGAATGTTCAAGAAACCAAGACGGAACTGGTCTCACATCCTGATCTGGTTTCGGGGGTGCGCACCTGCATAAACACTCACTGAGCCGCACGCATAGGATCTGTGCATTTTACTTTGATAATCTACACCTCAGTTAAAACCCAAACCAAACCACCATCAGCAACAAGCTCCCTGTGTTTGCTATCCTTTATTGAAGGGCCCCACATCCTCCTGAGACCCCAGCAAAACCAGAATCCAGACAGGTCCCCCAAATATAGCAGGAGGCCTGGAAGGGGAGGGGAATGACTTGCGATCCCGCCACGCCCCACCTCCCTGGAAACAGAAGCCCACCACATACGGACAGACAGACAGACAGGGGCCCGGAAGAGAACTCGCCTCACCCCAGGTCCTCTCCCCTTTGCCCCACTTGAAAAGAAAGTCACACACTGGCTACGCAGCACCCCAGCCCCCCACCCCACCCCTAGCAGCATTTGTGGGACCGCCCCCCCGCGAGGGGCGCCCCGAGGCAGCTCCCATCCTCTTCCTTCACTTTGGTTTGCTCCGGGCAGCTCCGTGCGCGCTTCCTTCCTCCAGCCTCCGGCCCAGCCTCTCCCACGCCGTCCAGCACCTACTCGGACCTTCTCGCCCACCTGTCGCCTCCCTGCCCCGGGCTCCTGGGGCAGCAGCGGCTCCGGGGGCTGCTCCGCTCCCGGCTCGGCTCCCCCCTGCCGCCCCCCGCCCCCGGGCCGGGCTCACACGGCCGCCCCGCTCTCCTTGAGGTCGGGGGCCGAGCGCTGGCGCCTCATACGCGGGGGAGTGGTGTAGGGCGGGTAGCGGGGCCCCGGGGGCCGCTGCGCCGGGTACGGTTGGGGCTGCTGGGGGTAATAGTTGTGCTTTTTGGGCTGGAAGTGCTGGGGTTCGGGCTGAGCGGACCCGCCTCCCCGGGACCGGCCGCCTCCGTCCAGGGAGTTCCTGCGGGGCCGGTGGGACCTCCGGGGACTCGGGGGCCGGCGCGCGGGGGCGGCCGGAGGGGGCGCGACCTCCTCGGGGGGTTGGGGCGCCGTGGGGGCCTCCCCGGCCGCCGCCCCCGGCCACGACTCCCGGTGCTGGGGGTTGCTCTTGAAGGGGAAGCGCAGCTTGCAGTCGTGAGGGGGCACGAAGCGGGCGGGGGGCCGGCGCAGCCCCCCGCCCCGGCCCCCCGCGCCCTGCAGTCCCTGCAGCCGCAACTGCTCCTGCTTGAGCCAGCGCAGGCGACCCCGGCGGAAGGCGGGGTCCTCCTCCATGAGCCGGGACACCCGCTCCCAGCTGGACAGGGGCGGCGACGGGGGCCGCGCTGGGGCCGGGGGCGCGCGCTCGCCGGGGGCTTCCTCCTCCGCGGCCTCCGACCCCGGGGGCGCGGCCCAGGTGGCCTCCCCGGCCTCTTCGTTCTCATCCTCGTGATCCTGTGGGGAGCGGGGGAAGAGGGCGACAGAGAAGGGCCGTGAGGAGAGCCGAGCGCTGAGCAGCCGAGGGCAGGGGGTCGCAGAGGGGCTTGGAGACAAGGGGCCTGGGACAGTGGTCTGAGCTGATCCTGGCCTGCCACTTCCTGTCGCTGTGGTCTGCGCCCTGGCCAGTAACCTCCCCGTGCCCAGATCCTCGTGTGCATGGCCACAGTACTTAGTGCACAGGGCTGGTGGGAGAATTAACTGTTAACCCCGTAAAGCGTGTAGCTCAGGGTCCGGGCGGGAGCAGGGACCCCATAATCCTGCTGACTAAATAACGTGCGCGCGGGGATGGAGTAGTCAGAAGGTAAGAGAAACACCTGCCATCATTTAAGGGGAGAGACACAGCTGATCAGTGATTGAGAAAAATACACGGTAGGGTACATATCCTATCCTTCCATGAAAAGTTAAGTAGAAATGCATACCTATATCATTTAACATATATTATTTACATTAACAGAAGCATCTATAACAGGATATGATGTGCTTTATAGAAACGTGCACATTTAGAGGCACCTGGGTGGCTCAGCCGGTTAAGCAGCTGCCTTTGATTCAGGTCATGATCTCAGGGTCCTGGGATCGAGTCCTGCATGGGGCTCCCTGCTGGGGGGGGTCTGCTTCTCCCTCTGCTCCTCCCCCCATTCATGCTCTCTCTCTCTCAAATAAACAAATAATCTTAAAGAAAAAAAAAAGTGTACATTCAGGTGAAGAGCAGGGAAGGGGAGGAGGGCCAGGGTGAAGGTGGCCGCCACCAGGATCCACTGGGAGGCTGTCACGGCAGTAAACACCTGGAGGAAGTGGGGGGAAGGCACTCTAGGCGCAAAGGCTCGAGGCAGCAGGTGCCCAGCGAGATCCTGGACCAGCAAGGAAGCCGGGAAGGAGAAGGTAAGCCGTCAATGACCCCGAGCCGTGGCTGCCACCATGCGTCAGGGAAGGCAAGCGGGAACACCGCACAAAGCGTCTGCTGAGAGTAACCCCAGCAGCCAGCGCCCTGCCTGGTGCACAGCACGCGCTCGGATGTCTGCTTGTTCAGTGAATCCGTGCACGCCAGGGTTAAGCGGTCACACGCCCCTGAAGGGCTGTTGTCGGGTTAGACGAGGGGGTGCGGGAGGAGCGCCCAGCACGGCGGTTCCCGTGGGGGTGGGGGGACGCTCCCCCGGGACGCACGTGCACGTGAACCTGCGTCCAGTGGCAAGTTAAGAACTGTGCGCTTCCTACGGGGCTTCTCAAGCTCTGCTGTACTTCTGAGACCCCTGGGAACCCGAGGCAAATGCAGATTCCTCCCCAGACTTGGACCGAGCAGGTGTGGGGTGCGGCTCAGAGATCTCCATGTGCGGTCCGCGCCCTGGGGATGGCGAGGCCGGGACTCCCAGCCTACACTGAGCAAAGCGGCGTCTTTACAGGGAGCGGGGGAGGCCTGCTTGGGGGGGGAGCCCCGCTAGCCCAGGGGAGGAGCGGAAGCAGGGAGTGGAGGAACACGCGCGCGGCCCGGGGCCCTCCCCACCTGGGTCAGCGGGATGACCCTCTCCATACGCAGCATGCGGTCCCTCAGGGCCTGCAGCTCGCGGTCCTTGCAGCTGTTCTGAAGCTTCACCTCCTGCAGGATCCCCGTCAGCTTGTCGATGTGCGCCCGCAGGTCCTCCACCTCCGCCCCGCGGGCCCCCTCCTCGCCGCCGCCACCGCCACTTCCGCCGCCTTCCTCCTCGCCCACCGTGTCCCAGACATCCCGGGCCACGGCCCTCCAGGCGTCCCCGGGGCCCTCGGGCTTGCCGTAGGTGCGACACAGCTCCCGCATCTTGAGCGCGGCCAGGGCCTCGATCTCTGCCCGCCCGTGGCGGAAGTCGGCCAGGGCCACCTCGTAGCAGATCTCCTTCACCGCCTGCATCTTCAGGTCGGCCATGGTGGCCCAGCGCGGGTCCTTGCCCTGCAGCCGCCGCCGCTGGGGGATCTGATAGACCCTCCGAGGGGCCCTGCGCTTGCCGCTGCTGGGCAGGCCACAGCGCTTGACGATGGTCTGCACGGTGGTCGGGGGCAGCTGCTCTCGCAACGAGGAGATGAGCCGCCAGCTCTCCTCACAGGAGCGCTTGTCCGAGTCATCCCCGCTGTCCGAGTCCGCATACTGGGGCCGCAGAGAGAACGGGCGGGGGGTCAGGACCGCCCGGAGCACCAGAGACGCGCCCGGCGGCACCGCGCGCCCGACCCCCGCCCGGCGGCACGAGGGAAGGAACAAGCCTCCCTCGCAGACACTGGCGGAGGATTTAAGGACGCCAGGCGCGTGGACAGCGGCTGGCAGACGCGACCCTCAAGCAGGAGCGGGGCCTACATCGAGTCTGCGTGGCCTGCAGAGGTCAGCGCTCAGGACCAGACTACACACCAAAGACCAATCCGCTTACACGACAATCTGAAGTCAATGACGGCACAGGCCGGACTTGGATACCGTAAAAACCAGAAAGGTCGAGTCCAGGAAGCCCTCCTCGAGTGGGGCGGGCGGTACTCCCTGTACCCAGTCTGCCCCCCCAGTCACCGTCCTGTCTCCTCCTAAACGCCACGGCCACCCCCTGACCCCATGCCCACTCCCCACTCTGGCTCAGATAACATGAACCAAAAGCACAGTCGAGCTGAAGCACCGCCAGCCTATCTCTGCCTCTCCAGGCCCGGCACCTCTCTGTCACCCCCCGCGCCCTCATCACGCCACTCTGCATGCCCTCTGCACAACCCCCCACTGCCCATCCAGTCCCTCTGTGTGTGTGTCCCCCCATGCCCTGCCCCCCAATGCAGTCCCTCTGCATCTGCACGAGTGCCCCTGCCCCTCCTCACCCTCCACCCCTCCTGTGCCCCCTCTGGTCCTTCTGAGCATGTGCCCCCTGCCCCACCTGCTCCCCCCCAATCCAGTCCCTCTGTGCGTGAGCCCTATGCCCCTCCCACGCCCCCCTCCAGTCCTTCTGCATATGCACCCCCTGCCCCTCCTGCGCCCCCCTCCGGTCCCTCTGCACGTGCGCCCCCTGCACCCCCGTCCGGTCCCTCTGCACGTGCGCCCCCTGCACCCCCGTCTGGTCCCTCTGCGCGTGTGCCCCCCACCCCCACTCCCCTGCCCAGCCCTCACCAGTCGCTGCTGCTCAAGCAGAAGATCAGCCTCCTCCTTCTCCTTCCGGTACTGATTCTCCAGGTCCTGCAGCCTGGGGTTGGGGAGGGAGGGCAGAGGAGCTGCTGGGGGCTCTGGAGCCACCTCAGTGGGGTGACCGACAACTCGGGTTGGGGGGACGGTCCAGAGAGCACCCTCTCCCCGTACCTCTTCTCCATCTCCAGCTTGATGTCAATGCCCTGCTGCTCCAACAGTTCCTTCTGGGCGAAGTTCCAGTCGACGGGCTCGGAGGGCGGCCCGGGGGGCGGGGGCACCCCTCGCTCCCGCTCCAGCCGTGCCTGCTCCGGGTGATTGAAGCGGAAAACGTGGTTCTTGCCCATCACGATCCTATTCCCTGCAGGGGAAGCAGAGAAAGGTGGGCGCGCTCCCCCGCAGCAGCAAGCCCATCCCCACGCCCACAGGTCCAGGGCCCTGCCCACAAGCCCAGGAGCCCCGACACCATCTCTCCCACCAGCCCAAGTCTGAGGGCAGTCAGTCCCCTGCTGATCCTCGTCCCTGATGGCCAAAGGGACTCGGGGGAGCCTGGCACCCTCTTCCTGCTTCCCCAGGCCCACAAGAGACCCCAAGAGCCGAGTCCCTCATCTCCCCTTCCTGGCCCCTTCCTCCATCACATCCCCACACTGGCTCCGGCATCCCCCTCCCCTACCTGACTTCAGCACCAGGGGCTCGGTCACCAGTCTCCCATTGACATAGGTCTCGGCTCCTTCACAAGGCTCCAAGGTGACCACCACTGCCAGAGGGAGAGAGGAAAGGGGGCCCTTAGACCCTGGGGGAGGGAGTGATGGTCACAGACGCCCATCTTGCAGTACCCCCAAGACACATGCATGCACCCCCAGGCCCACCCCCAGTACCTGTCAGGGGTGCCACGGCCCCTCTGGTGGCAGCACAGGAAAGGAAGAGCAGAAGGAAGGTTAGAGCCCCAGCTGCAATTCCAGAAGCCTCTGCAGGGGCTCCCTGCTGCCCCCCATCCTCCCCAGCAGGGGCTCAGCAAAGCCGTCTCTCTCCGAGGGCTGGGTCTCCCGTGTCCAGCACGCGGCAGGCTGCGACTTCTGCCCCCCCAGACACACCCTCCTTCCTTTCCCGCGAGCGCTGGCCCAGGCTCCTGCGGCAGCCCCAGCCCACTGCGGTCAGACTGTCCCCCTGCCTGCCCTTCTCAAGCCACAGACAAGACAGAGCCAACCCGACTCAGACGTCTACCGAGGTGCTCCTCAGTCCCTACACCCCCCGGAGCCTGCTGCTCGCTGGACACGGGGCACGGGGCAGCTCCCCGCCCTCCAGGAGCGGCGCCCCACTGTCACGGACCCTGGGCAGCGCCTGAGCGGGGGGCTGCTGGGCAAGCTGTCTGACCTCCGTGGCTTCTATAAGCCGCCATGAGTAAGTCCTTCCTTACAGAACGCTTGAAAGGCTCAAAGAAAGCACTAGGTGAACCCGAGTTCCTGTGGCCACTGCAAGTAACAGACCAAGCAGGATGGACGTGACGTGAGGCCGCGGGAGAGAAAAGCACAGAACGCAGCTTCGGGCGGAGGAGGGCTGGTGACAGGACGGGGGGGGGGGGGGGACGTCGGGGCGCAAGCTCGAAGGCAGGCTCACATCCATCACCGGGTCACCTCGAGGGCCGGGCAGGAGGAAGGCGACGGCAGAGGGGAGGGCGGGGGTGGCCGTGGGGTACCGGTCTCCCCCACCCTGTCCCACCACGCCCCCAAATTCATTCACTCACTCCACAAGTACTCTGGCCCCCACCACGTGCCAGGCACTATCATAGATCCTGGAAATACCCTGGAGATAAAGCCCCAAGTCCCGGCTCTCACAGAACTGACTTAGCTGGTCAGACCAGACCAGTCAACCAGTAGATACTCTAGCGGGGCGCAGGGATGGGCCTGAGGGCGGGAAGCGGGGCCTGGCGGGGAGAGGGCTTTGCTCCCGCCCGGCCAGGGTGGCCTTGTCCCTGTCCACAAGCCCACAGCCCTCTGTACTGAGGCAGAGCTGAGAGCAGCCCCCGAGCCGGCCACGGGGCGTGCGGACCCACACCTGCCGGCGTCTGGCTGCGTGCTCTCGGGTGAATGCCCCAAGCCCCTGAGCCTCGGTTCCCTCCCCTGGGGGCTGCGTGAGAACGGGCAGCAGCACGAGCCGGAGGGTCGCTATTCTTCGCCGTCCACAGCCCTGCTGTGCTGCCCAGTCCGCTCTGCGGGCCTCCCATCTCCAATCTGCTGCATGCGACCAAACCCTTTCTGCCCCTCCCTCTGGGGCCCAGAATCCGCGGCTGCCTTCACGGCCGAGGAACCGTTCGGGCCTGCCTGTCTCCCCAGACACGCTCTGCGCTCGGGGGGGGCTCGCTCTGCAGGCCCTGTGTGGTTTTGGCTGTCACCTGGCACGTGGCTTGAGGTGACCGCAGAACAGGAACTCGGCAGAAGCCCCCAGGGCTGACCTGATCCGAGCTGGCAGCCCGCTGCGTTCAGCCACCGACCCCGAACCCCGCCAAAGCGCACCAGGCGTGCGTCCACCTCAGCGGCAAGCCACACGACGGGGCCTTCCCCGATCTGACAAACGTGCTGACCACCGGTGCCCCATCTCCCCATCCCCCCCTTCCGCCTCTGAGGCCCGTGCGCAGGCTCAGCCGAGGGAGCACGCCCACGGACAGCGCCCTGCCTCCCCGCCCCACGCGCTTCCCAGGGCTCGACTCCACTGGGGCCTGAGTAAACCCAAATTGTTCCATTTCTTAAAACAGTGACTGAGGGGCGCCTGGGTGGCTCAGTCGTTAAGCATCTGCCTTCAGCTCAGGTCATGATCCCAGGGTTCTGGGATCGAGCCTCGCATCGGGCTCCCTGCTTGGCGGGAAGCCTGCTTCTCCCTCTCCCTCTCCCGCTGCTTGTGTTCCCTCTCTCGCTGTCTCTCTCTGTCAAATAAATAAATAAAATCTTTAAAAAAAAAAAAAAAAAACGGTGACTGAACCGGGACAAAATGGTGACCTCAACACACAGCCTGGGGGCGCCTGGGAGGCACAGTCGGTTAAGCGTCCGACTCTCAATCTCGGCTGAGGTCGTATCTCAGGGTCGTGCGATCGAGCCCCACGTTGGGCTCGGCAGAGTCTGCTCGAGGCCCCCTCCCTCTGCCCCTCCCCCCGCACTTGCACGCATGTGCGTACACACTCACTCTCTCTCACAAAATATTACGTTAAAAAAAACCAAAAACGACCCCGAACTGCACAAGTATCGTTTTGTCGCTGTATCAGACAGACTACCACCTTCACCGTTAGGTCTCATGATTCCTAAACGCTTCCGCTACTTTGACCAAATTAGGGCTAAAAATCCCTGAAAGTCTCGGAACCAGAGGGATATGTGGGCCGGAAGCCTCTGCGGTCTGGATACAAGCGGGTTTTGCAGAGATAAACTCAGATTCCCACCAAAACAAACACAGCTTTTCATGGGAAATGACCAGGGTGCTATTTGAGGCTAAAAAATCTAGGCAGAGAGTAGGACCTCCTCCTCACCAACCCCCCCCCACGCATGCCGCGGTGCTGTGGGTCGGCCTCGGGGACGCCGCCCCTCCCTGCCCGCCATGGCGGACCGCGTTCCCAGGCCAGGCGCAGACAGCTAGAGCTGCACCCGAGCGCGAAGCCCCGCTGAGACCAGGGACACGGCCGCGCTCCCAGGCTGCAGACCCTCCGGCTTCTGTATCCAGCGTGGGACGGGACTGCGTTCAGTGGCCACGCCGCTCACCCTCAAACGTTACCTTCTCCGTCCGGCTGAGGGATGCTCCGGAACACACAGTGTTGCTCCCGAATGAACTGCCCGGTCAGCTTGATGTCCACATCTACCTGGCCGACCCTGGGTTCGGAAGCAACGGCCGACATTTTCTGAGCACGGGCCAGGCACCGGCCAAGCCCCTTCCCAGCGCAAGTTCACCCCACGCCGTAAGCCGGTTATTCCCACCTCACGGATCAGGGAGCGGAGGCTCAGAAGAGTAACCGGCCCAAGGTCACACAGCCCCGCGCTAGTGAAGCTGGGATCAGACCTGCCTGACTCGGGAGCCCGCGTCGGACTCCCCGTGTTACACAACGTGGGGAAAGGGAGCCTGCAGCGGGCGGGCTCCCCCAGCCCGAGGGCTCACTCAGAGCCCAGGATCGTCACGCAGCACAGCTACACGTGCTCGTGGTGGGAGAAGGGGCACCCTCACCCCTTCGGCTCCGGGAGGCGACCTCGGAGGCCCCGAGCCCCAGGGTCTCGTTGGCGTTAGCTGGCAAAGCCACCCGCCCTGCAAGCACTGCTCCCCACCGTGAAGCGGGACCCTCACTGCACCAACGGATGCCAAGGGCTACGGACGTGGAAGTCTGAGTTTCCGGCCGCTCCTCTGCCCCGGTAATTCGGGGAGCTATCCCTCCGAGCCAGGCTGGTCCCCAGAGGCGTCTCACCCACCCCAAGGTGGTGGGTGGAGCGGATGGCTGATGCGCGGCCAGGCTCACAACTTGTCAGGAAGCCAGAGGGCGAGCTGGGCCGTGCGGGCAGGGGGTCTCCAGGAAGGTCACCGGAAAAGGGGGTCCCTGGCGCGGCCGTTTGTCTGCAGCCACACCCCCCGGGAAGAGGTCGCCCCACAGACGGGGGTACACGCTACCTGGTGATGCCATCTTTGATGTGGTAGAGCAGACATTCCGACATGAGGGGGTCTTCGTTCAGGTTCACCAGGTGGGGGGTCTGAGGGAGGAGGGGAGGGGTCAGGGGCGTCGGCGGGGGGGGTGTCAGCCCTGCCGGCCGCATCCCCCCCCAGGGAGCTCTCCCACCCCCACGAGCCCCACTTACACACCTCTCCACACACACAGGGGTCTACACACCCACCCCACCCGTCCGGCCCCGACGGCCCCAAGTCTCCGCGCAGGCCGACCCACCCGTGTCCCTGACGGAGACCTCAGGACGCCCCGGCCCTCGCCCCTGCTCTCCCCGTGCCCGTCTCATTTCCCTTTGGCATGCCTCTTGCCTCACGTGGAGAGTGCGAGCGGGCGCGGGGTGAGGGGACCCCACTTCCCACCTCTCTTTCCAGCTCGAGTTTCTTAGGGACACAGACGACTTTTATAATTGAAGAACAGGAAGCGTCAGCTCGATGCAAAAGCAAAGGAAACCAACAGACCCGCTGCTCACAGCAGACGCCCCGCTCTCCCTGGCCACCGCCGCCCCAGGCTGCCTCACCCGGGGCCTCCCCGACCGACCCATCCCGCACACCTGGCTGGCTGAGCAGGACGCTGTTCTGCACCAGAAACCCAGCCCGTGCCCCTCCCCAGAAGCACCTTTCCCGACTGCAGTATCCCGGCCGACACCCCCGCCCCCCCAGGCACGGAGCTCTGGGCCACGGCCCTGACCGCCAAGCCCGGGGAAGTCTCCCTCCCTTCCGTCCGCTGCCCCTTCGGCCCTCCCCACCCCGGGCCTGCCCCCGCCCGCACACAGCACTGCCCAGTGGGGCCCTTCTCCACCCAGACTTCTCCGGCCGGCACCCCATGGCCATCTGACTCGAGCCTGCTTTTGATGTGGGTACCCCCGGGCCTCCAGGTCAGGGCCCCCAGGGCAGGGCCGCAGCCCACGTATCCCAGCCCCGTCCCAGGGCCCCCCTCGCCTTCTGTGCTCCTGCCCTGTGGGCTGCAGAGCGTCCACCCCAGAAGCAGGCCTCCTGCATCCCTGACCGCTCTCGGGAGCTGCTCCCAGGTTCCCTGGCCTGGAACAGCCTCCCTCCCGGCCCCACCCCAACCCGTCAAAATCATTCACTTCCTGTCCCTCAAGGTCTGTCTCAAATGCCACTTCCTCCACGAAGCTTCCCAAAGCCGCCCACCGGAACACGAGATGCCCTGCCCGCGTTCTGCGAGGATTTACTGTGGCCTTTCTACCTGCCAGACCCCAGGAGGTGCCGGGGACCCGCAGATGAGCCCCAGCCAGACGCTGCTGGCCCCTCAGCAGGGGAAACAGAGTCACCTTGGGGTGGAGCCCACGACACATGGGAAACGGACACCCCACGGAGCTTCTGACCTTTTCACGCCCTCCCTCAGCTCCCTCGTTCATCGTCCCTTTGTCCCCAGGGAGGCGCTCACGGGAAAGAGCCGTGAAGGACGCCCGGAGCTCAGGGAGTTGGGAGGACAGCATGGCAGCTGGTCCTTGAGGACAAGGGGCACGAGGACAGTAGAAGGAAGAGTCAGGACGAGGGCCCCGAGGCGGGAGAGCACAGGGTGGAGGGACTGGCTGGGAAACAGCCACAGTCCCGGCCCGTGGCTCTCCGGGAGCGCCGTGAACAGAGAGCCCACAGCGCATCGTCCGTGGTGCATACGATGCGTGTCCGTGCGTCTGCCCCAGCCCGGGCACCCAACCGTCACTACCACCCTCCTCCCGGCCCGAGGACACTCATGCCCTCCCTCACCGCAGCCTCAGGCCTGCTCTGGGAACGGCAGACACGGACGGGCTCCGGAAGCAGAAAGCGATCTATCCCTCGAGAGAGGAGACACGATTTAGGGCAGTGCTTTTCCATCTTTGTTCGGCCCTGGAACCCTTTGTTTGGGCGAAACTATACCTGGGAGCCTAATACGTCAAGCAGATAAGCAGAGAGATGCTGGGGCCAAGGCTGGGGACAGGGGACCCAGAGTCTGGCCCTGTCCACCCCCCGCAGCCCCCGGGAAGGAGGTCCCAGGCCAGGTCGGAAAATCAGTGATTTAAGACGTCCTTGGGGCTGGTGGTGGGAGTCCCTGGAAGACTCTCCGCTCTCTCAGAGACAAACTAGCTTTTCCCGCAGGACCCGATCCCTGCCAGAGCGTTCCAGGCTGGAGCCAGCCCCACCAAACCCAGAGCCTAGCCGCTCTCCACCCCGCAGTACGCTCGCTGTTTCCCGTGAGAACGCGTGCAGTCTCGCCACCCTGAGCAGACGCGACAGTGAGTTACCCTAACACCGTCTTCACCAGCAAGACCAGCAAAGACCGGAAGGCCGAAGAGAGTGAGCGTCAAGGGGCACAGTTACGATCTTTGGAGGGCACTTTAGCAAAATACGCCAAAATCTTACATGGCAACCGTTTGACCCCAAACCCCCACTTCTGGGAATTTGTTCTTAAGATGATAAACCCACCCGTAAGACAAGGCAGCGGAACGTGGCTTACAGCGTCAAAGGACGCGAGACAACCTAAGTGCCCACTGGCAGGAGGCTGGTTAAACACGATCTCACATCCGCTCGAATATTCAGACACCACGAGAAAGAACAGACGGAACGCCGACACCCTGTCCCCTGGAGAAGCGTAGGGAGGGAACCACCGCTGGTCCAGAGACAGGCGGCGTGCGTGGACACGGGGACAAGTGTGCTTGGCTCACGCCTGTCCGCGCACAGACCAGCCCTGGATGAATGTGTCAGGAACGGAAAACGGCGCAGGCCCGCGGAGGGGAAGGAAGATCTCCCTCCCGCCATACCGATCTCTCGTACCACGTGCACGTTCCCCTTACTGGAACAATTCAAAACCAAACCCAACCTAACCCGTCGCTGGTCCCCTGGCCTTAGGGGGTGGCACCCATCCTTGTGCAGCGTGACGCCCTCCAGGAAAGAAACACCCCCATCAGGGGCACCCAGCACCCCTGCCCGGCTGCAAACCACACGGAGAGCCATCTGTGGGCCCCCTGTCGCAGATGCAGACCACAGAGGGACCTCAAAGTCCGAGTGCCCAGCCCCGGACCAGACCCCAGCCACCCCCACCATGCCCACTCACTCCCTGGCTGTGCTTCAGGCTGGGCAGGGCAGACCCCTCTCCTCTTTGGGGATCCCCGTTCGACGATGCCTGCGTGTTGTTTCCTAGACGACCCCGACCTTGAGATCGGGGGGTTCTCCTGCCAACAACCACCCACCTCTTCCAGGCAGCCCCGTCCGGCTCTGAGCACAGCACCCGACCAGGGCCTGATCCCGCGAGCTTCGTGCCGGGGACCAGACAGATGAGGCTGGCCCCCCGGAAGGACCAGAAGTTCCCACTCTGCTCCAGCAGGCCTCCAGGACGCGCTCCACGACCCCCAGCCCCGCCGGCGGCCTGCAGCCTGCGTCCTGACTGGCCCGTCCCTGTGCCGTGCTGGCCGGTGAAGACCAAGGGCCTCGCCTGCCTCCGGGCGAGCCTGACCACCTCCTTGCGTCCCCTGGACACACACCCCACAGCAGGTGGGCAGGCGGGCGACAGGGGTGGTGTGCCCGGCTCGGCTGACGGGGCCATGGCGCTCAGCCCGGCGCGCACCCGGCTCCCGTCACCCATGTCCTGTGCGGCCTCCAAACCGCGTCCCCGGGACGCCAGTTTCCACGCGTCTCCAGCTGCACGGGCCCTCGCATCCGACAGTTCAGCGCCCGCGCCCCTGCCCTTATGGCATCTGCCGGTGCCTCTCAGGAACGCGTGTCTGACTGCGTGTCTAAGCAGCTGACACACGCACGGGGCACAAAACTCGACACGGAAGAGCGCACAATGAACACGCGGCCATCCCAGCCCGCCCCCCAGCCTCCCGCGTCCCCCCCACCCCTGGGGTAACCCCTAAAGCCCGTTTCTTGGGAATCAGAGACGAATGCCACGTGAACTCACATACACACGTACATCTGTTAACACGTAGACTCCAAGCAGCCCTAGAACCCCCTCCCCGGAAGGGCAGGGACGCTGACATCTGTCCGTGGCCCCTAGAGCCCCCACCACGGGCCCCTAGCAAGACCGGCCACGGGCTGACTGCCGGGAGGAGGTGACGGGCGTGGGACAAACGCGGGCATCAGAGTTGGGGCTCACCCCATGCCCCCCAACCCTCTGCTCTAACCCTTCCAGGATCTCCTAGGCCTCAGCGGACCCTCACTCACCTTCTTCGGAGAGAAGACGCCCACCGTTCCCCCATCCTCCCGGACGGCCACCCCCATCTCGGCCAGCAATGCTTCTCTGGAGGCAGAAAAACAGATGGTCTTACGGGGACCCGTGAGCTCCTTCCCTGCAGGGCCCAACCCCCCCTCCCCACCGCACCCCTCCAGATTCCGGCTGTCAGCCCGCCCCCCGCACCTCTCCATCCTCAGAGCTTCCGTCTTGCGTAGCTTCTCCTCCCACGTCTCGTTAAGCTCGGCGATGATCTTCTCCGTCTCCTGGGGGCACGTGACAAGCGGGGCTCAGGGAGGCCGGGGTCCTGCCCGTGGGGTTCCTCCTTCCCCCTGGACTCTGGCCTTGGAGAACTAGACTCCCAGCAGCCCCCAGCCTCCCCCCCCCTCGCCAGCTCAAGCTGCCTACCTGCAGCCTCTCCATGGCCTCCTCAGGCCCAATCTGGGGCTCAGCGCTGGGGGAGAATGAGGGGTCCAGCTCGCCGTTGTGTGCGGGGGGATGTGAGGGTGAAGCTGGGGCGGGGGGGGACGACAGAGCGGGCAGGGCACCTCCGGAACTCCCCTCGTCCACCTTCGGGCCTGCCGGGGAGAAGGAGGCCACAGGAGGCTGAGAAAACGTGGAGCCCATCAGAGACGCAGAGAAGGTGTCACGGGGACCAGCCTGCAAGGACTCCGGAAGACATCCGGTCAACCTTCTCCAAGCAGGGCGCTCCCCTGCTGCGGCCTTGACACGTGGGGACCCGGTGTCTGCTTGTTCCCCTCCAGGCACGGAGGGCTCATTACTGAACAAGGCCGCGAGGGGACTCCCACCATCAGGTTCTCGGCCGCGACCTGCCGCGCGTCACGGGTGCCTTCTGGGGGGAGCGGGACTACTGCTTTCCCTTCTGCAAGGCTCCCTCCACAGGCAGGAGAGAGGTGTCATGTCTACCTCACCCCGCTGCTCCCGAGAACGGACCCCCCCATTCTTCGCCCCCGGGCCCCTCGGCCCCCGGGACTGGATGCAGAGTCCAGACGTGACGTGGCCAGCACGGGCCATGCAGCCTCTAACCAGGGCACCATCTGGCGCTCGCGAGGCTGAACGTCCCGTTGTAGAAACCACTCCACCGCTGACTATCATCACGCTTACGGCCGGCGGGACCCGCGACAGTCCACGCCACAAGACCGTCTGCTGAGGCAGGTGCCCTGCGGCCTCTCCTACGTGATCTACTGCTTGAACCACAAACGCAGGGCTTGCCATCCTCCCCAGCTCCTTGGCTGCAGCAGTCCTCAGGGCCCCTGAACCCTCACCCCCCCGGAGAATCCGTGCTCCCGGCTCTGGAACGGCTGAAGGCCTGCGATGTACCCTCTGCGTATCCGCGTCCGCGCCACCAGGCACATGAAGAGCTTCGTGGTTGGCGAGCTCTCTCCGGCCTCAAGACCAGGCGCGGGCAGCCGGGGCACAAGGTGGGCAGAGGGGCGTCTCTGAGCGGCATCCCTGAACGGCCCTCCCCTGGAGCCCTACCTCCCAGAGCCGAGGCCGACAGCCCCTGAGCCAGCAGCAGCTCCCGCAGCCGGGCCACCTCCTCCTGCAGCTCTCGGATCAGCCGGGCGTTGGGGTCCTCGTTGATGACCGCGTTACAGCGGATCTGCTTGGTGCGGTCAGCGTACCTGGGGAGGAGGGGACTTGGGTGGGTGCGGCCCGGATGCCCCTGGGTCTGCAGCCTGTCCCCTCCCTCTCCCAGACTGTTAGATACTGGGTCCGGCTGAGGCTCGGCCTGTCTCCCGGCCAGGGTCTCGAGCTGCCGGCCTCTGAGCTCCTGGCCCCTTCCCGGCCGCCCCGCTCCCGCCGGAGCCCCACCTGAGGGTGCTGAGAGTCTCCTCGTAGTTGATGTCTGCGGGGCTCAGCGCCGCGATCATGGCCGTGCGTGAGTTCCCCCCTGCGAGAGGTGCAGGGAAAGCTCAGGTGAGCTAGGGCCTAAGAGCAGTCAGGCTGGGTCTCGGGGTCAGGGGTCTGACAGGGTCACCATCCGAGATGGGGTGAAGCTACGAGTCATGGAACTCCCCACGGACGCCGGCGGTCAGACGGGACGGGTGAGGTCACGTACACGTCTGATGTCTTCAGGACAGATCAGCGCAAGGAGGACAAAGCCCGCGGTGGGCACGGGGTCAGAGGGGGCCCGTGGCTCGCCTCAGCATCGGGACATCTTCCAAGGATGTCCCCCGGGATGGGGACGGTCAGGGGGCAGTCAGGGGACAGCTGGGGGATGACTGGGGGAATCTGAGATTCTAGGGGTAGCAAGGGGATCCACCAGACATATCAGATGGGGGAGGGTGGCAGGGTCCGTAAAGAGAGAGAGGAGAAGCTCCTCACCCAGATTCTCCTTGAGCAGCCAGGTGAGCACAGAGTCCCTGTAAGGGATAAAATCCGACTTCCGCTTCTTTGATTGCTGGGGATGGAAGGGGAAGAGAGTCAGGATGAGCCACCCCTCTGCCCCCGCCCCATCCCAGAGCCGCTTCTCTTCCCAGCCCCCGGTCTTACCAGATCCGCCAGGGCTGAGATCACCTTCCCGAGAGTCGTCAGGGACTTATTGATGTTGGCACCTTCCTGGAAAGAGATGAGGAATATGGGCAACGGGGGCCCCCTCCCTGACTCCGCTCTGCCTCCCCCCAGCCAGAGACCGCCACCCGCAGCCCAGCACTGACCTTACCCATCCCTCCTAAGCCCCCTACCTTCAGGCGCATGCCCCGGGCCCCCGAGGAGTCAGCCCGCTCACTGCCAGCAAGGTCCACCAAACTGATCTTGCTGACCTGGGGTTGGAGGAAAAGGCAGGAGGTAACGGGGTGTGGGAGGCGGGAGGGGCGGGCAGATCAGGGGGATGCCCGGCAAGGGAACGGGGTAGGTAGCCAGGGCTGGAGGAACCCCACCTTCTCCGAGTCCAGCCCGGTGAGCTGATCATGGCAGCGTTGTGTGAAGACAATGGTGAAGACGGCATGTGAGCGGCTGCTGGTCTCGTTCATGTTGGTGGCGGCCACAGTCCTGGGGGGAAGGAGCGGTCACTGCATCCGGCCTCTCACCTGCCTGGCCTGGTTCCCTCTCCCTGCGCTCCAGCCGCCGGCCTCACCGAGCCTTGTTTCCACAGTCCATGAGGTCGGCAATGTCTGCGTAGGAGGTCACGGCCAGCTTCGACAGGTCCTGCACGTAGGGGCCCAGGATGGGGTGCTCCCGGACCCGCAGAGAGCCCCGACTCTTGGGGTTCAGGAGGTCTCGCACCCGCTCACAATAGATCTCCATGTAGCTCACCTGAGCGGGAGAAGCAAATAAGAAGCGACAGGTGTGGCAGACGTACGGATAACAAAACTTGCGCCCAACTCCCCGGACGGAACATGGGTGACGGCATGTCGCGGACACCGAGCACTCACGCCGCCCCAGGCGCGGTGCCGAGCACTTCGCCCATGCGGGCTCGCTGACCCAATAGCCCTAGGAGGGGGACCGGTCACTAGCCTTTCAAGAGTGAACAAACTCAAGAGCAGGGAGATGAAATCATCTGCCCAAAGTCTCTGTGAGCAATGGGGCAGAGCCGCGGGCAGGCCCGAGGCTGCCTGAGTCCTAAGATGCCCGTAGTCTGGTCCCTGCTGCCCCTCCCCTGCCCAGGGCCCCACCAGGACCCAGGCTCACCTCCACGGAATAGGAGAGCTGAGCACTCTCGTTCTTATTAACGCGAGAGAAGAGGTCCTCGCAGAGCTGGAAGGGGACACAGAGAAGCAGCTGTTCCCGGCGCCCCTGCTGGGCCCCGGCCCGAGTGGCTCTGTTTAACCCCCACCACAGCCCTGAGGGGGCGGGTGTTCCCATTTCACAGATGGGAAAGCAACCTCCCAGGGGTTCATGCTTGCCCAGCGTCACCAGCTACCACATGGTGAGCCAGGAAGCAAACGCCGGCACCCTGACATCAGAGCCCATGGGCAAGGCCACTGTGCGGCACGGTCAGGGAGAATTACGGTCAGCTCCCGGTTATCCACATCTGCTTTCTCTACGGTCCGCACCCTGACTGGGGAGGCATGTCTGCGGGGAGCCGCGCTCGCAGACGAGGTAAGACCGCAACAAGTGGCAGCACCAGGGTTCAGACCCAGGATTCTCCGGCAGCAAGGCTCTGGCTCCAGCTTTGCTGCTTCCGGTGGGGGCAGAGACCCCTCCCCACGGGGCCCCACATAGTTGCCCGCCCCTCCCCCCTCACATTCCCCACCAGCACAGCCTCAGAGACCCAGGTCTCTGCCCCATAGCCCGTGGGCCCTTCCTGCCCCGGGGGGCAGCTGAGCTGCTCTGCCCCAGCCGCCCCGCCAGCTCGCGGGTGTGTACCTGGGGCACGATGCCCTGCTGCCCTGGCTCCTGACGCCCCATCATGGTGTACGACTTCCCAGCCCCGGTCTGCCCGTATGCAAAGATGCACACGTTGTAGCCTTCGAAGGCATGGAGCAACATCTCTTCTCCGATGTCCCGATACACCTGCTGCTGAGATGCGAACTGGGGGTCCTCGGCCTAGTGAAGCAGAGACAGAGCAGGAGCCCTACATGACTCTGTCCTCAGGGCCTGGGTCCCGAGAGTCTTGTCCCCATCGCTGCTGATCACCCAAAAGTCCTATGTGCCCTGAGCAAACCCCACGCATGGTTCTACTCTCCAGAGACAGGATCTTATACGGTCTCCTGCCAGACCTAATCACCCCGAGGGATTCTCCCTCCCTGCATCCTGGTCCCAGTCACGTGCACTAAGGGTCCTACTCACCCCCACCCTGGGGTCCTGGTCCTCCCATCCCGATCCCTATTACCCCAAACATAAAACCTGCCCTATTTCCCAGCAATGCCCCCTCCCCAGTGCCTAAACCCCTGTTCCTCATTGCTGAGCTCTCCCTTCACCCCAGCGACCTCACCGAAGTGTGTGACCAGTACGAGTAGTCAAAGGTAAAGCTTTTGGGGGCATCTTTGCTCTGTTTGGGGTTGACGATGGCTGACGGGGCAGGAGAAGGAAAGACAGGAAGGCCAAGGTCAGGTACTCCCGACCTCTGCCCATTCCCCCACATTGCGGGAATCCAGGCATCCCACTCCCCACCTCTGTCCTAGTTCATCTCTCCCCTTTAACACTCCCCACCCCCTCCAGCCACACGGCTAATTTTGGCTTCTCAGGACCCGCCCCCCCCACCGGGCTGCCTCCCCGATTGGGCAATGGAGGGCTCCAGGCCAACATTCCCCCTCCCAGGGACTGGGAACGTGGAGAGGCCAGCCTGCCCCCACCCTGCCCCCACCCTTCCGACTAGCACCTGCTCCGCACCCAGCTCAGTCCTCCTCTTGGTTCGGCCCGGCCAGCCAGGCCAGCGTGGTGGGCCCGCCTGCCCCGCCTGTGCCCCGCCAGGCCCCTGGGACTCACTCACAGGTGGTGCTGCCCTGCATGCTGACCACGCACTGGGCATCCCGGCTGGTCTCACGGGCGTTGAAGGGCCGAACCCTCACGGCCACCTTCACCGAGGCGCCAGCCATGGCTCCCGAGACTCTTAGCCTCCTCAGCTGAAGGACAGAGACAGAAGAGGTGGTCAGAGCCCGCTGGGGCGACCCGGACATTGCCTCGCGTCTTCTCCCAGGACCCAGCGTCTCCACCCGCTTCCCCAGCTCCCCAGCCCCTCCAAGACCTAGCTCCTGGCCCTCTGGCCTTCCTCCCAAATGTCACTCTCCTCAGTGACTCCCAGTGGTGTTCCTGCCTCTCTGCCCGGCCATATCCCAGCTCGCAGGGACCTGGGCCATCATCCCAGTTACCTGGCGTCCTGGCCCCAGACCAGGGGGGCTGTATCAGCTCTGGCTGCCACCGGCCCTCGTAGGGGAAGCCCCATCCTACCCTTGGGGCCTGGCCACGCCAGCTGGGGCTGTGGGGGAAACCCTGGTTGTGGGGGAAGAGTGGTTAGGAGGCACCTGGGGCTCCAGAGGTGGGTCGGGGTTCCACGGCTGGAGGGCAGGGGCAGGGGGCAAGGTTAGGAGAGCGGAGGACTGCGGTCCCTCCCAAGTGGCTGAAAGCAATGTGAATCCAAGGACAGGGACCGTGATATTTTTATTCCTCGTCACTCACGAGTGTACTGGACACCCAGATAGAGAAGAGAGAGAAAGGCTGGACAGAGGACAGTTCAGAGGAAGGGACGCAGAGGCAGAGACACTGGCAGGGACACGAAGAGGGGCAGAAGAACGACAGAAAATCACAGACGCTGAGAAAGAGAGAGATCCAACACAGGAGGAGGCAAGATCCAGGTCATGCCATGGAGGAAACGAGGGAAGGAGAAGAGGAAGGAGCCACAGAAGATCGCGGACACAGAAATCGTAGACAGGGAGGGCAGCTCTGGGGCGACAGCACAACGTGGGAGCCCAGGACAGACAGGAGAGAAAACCCCAAACATAAAACCTGCCCTAAAATTCCCCCACAGTGCCAGCCAAGAAGTAGAAACTAGAGCCCACAGCCTCCACACAGGGAGGAACCACCAGTGGCAAAGTTCAAGGGCTGGAGGGACAGCCCAGGCCTGGGACCCACGGGCAGCCTGTGGGCCCCAAACCCCCCGCCCAGCCCCCAGCACTTCCTCCTCAGGATCCTGGACAATGGGCAGGGGAGGGTGGGGTCATCCTGCATCCCTCACACCAACCCCAGGGCTCCTCTGTGGGGGGCTCCCTGCGAAATACCTGTGACCTTACTGGGGGGCGGGAAAGCACTGGGGTCTCCCCGAAAGGAAGCAGGCAGGTCCCAGCCCCAGCCTGGGGCCAGCGCTATGGCGTCCACTGCCCTGGGGAAGGTGCCAGGCTGGAGCCCAGGAATGTGGGTGCCCCAGTGCTCACACCCTGGGAGGAGAGGCTGAGCAGCCCACGCCCACGGGCAGGAGGGTGGAGGCTCCCGAAGGCAGACGGGGATGCTGGGGCCCCTTCTGTGGCCCCACAGGACCAAACGGCCAGTCCTGCTGGGCCTCACCTCCGCAGCCTTCCTGGGCAGGGCACGGGAAGGGGGACAGGGCTGGTGCGTCCCAGGACAGGAAGGGAGGAGCTCAGATCCCAGAGGCTGTGTCAGGAAGCACAGCGCCGACCCCCCAGACCCTGCCCAGGGCAGGGGCCACGACGGGGAAACGCCGTGGTCACGCCGTCGCGGCTCATGGGGCAGGGAAGAGGCTGGCGCGGCCGACGCTCGGCCGGGGGCACCTGCCCCCAGCCCGCCCGGTGATCCCGGCGCGGACCCCGGTCCCGGCCTGTGCCGGCGGCCATGCGGACCCGGTGTTCCCTCCCGGCCGGCCGCCCGACGGCCGCCCCGGGCCTGGCACCTCTCTGCGCCTCCGCGGGACAAACAGCACATGACCCCGGCTCCCGCGGCCGGCCGGGACCCCGGCTCCCCGCCCCCCCAGCCGGCACATTCCTCGGCGGGCGTCCCCCTCCCTCCCCCGCCCTCCCCCCCCCCCGAGAGCTCACCTCGTCGCGGCGGGGCTCCCCGAGCGGCTCGGCTGAGGGCACGGGGGCGACCTTCCCGGGGCCGGGGGGGCGGCGTGAGACAGCGGCCGGCTGATCCGGAGCGGGCTCGGGGCTGCCCCCGCCCCTCGCCGGGTCCCCGGGCGGCGGGCGGCGGACTCGCGCCCCGGGGGCGGCAGCAGCAGCGGCGCCAGCGGCCGGCGCCCGCCCGGGCAGCGCGAGCTGGGGCGGGAGCGAGGGGCGGGGGACCGGCGGGCGCGCGCACGCGGGCGGGCGGGCGCGCGCCGTCCCGACTCGGGCCCGGGAGCGCCCCGGGAACTGCCGTTAAAGGGGCAATGCGCTCGGGTTGTGGGGCCCACCGGGCGCGGACGGGGAACCGAGCTGCGGGCGCAGAAAGGCGCGCAGGACGCTGGCTGGCGGGAGGGTTGCGGCGCCCGAGGAACCGGGCCGGGGCGAGGGGGTGGAGGGCGGCTGGAGGGCTGGGGGGCAAGGGGCGGGCCCTGGAGGGGACCCAGGCCCCGGACCCGCGCACGTCGCCGCCGTCGGAGGCGCGCCCAGGGGCGGAGCCGCCCGTCGCGCCCCGCCCAGGGGTGGTCCCGCCCAGGCCCCGCCCCCGGGTGCGCGGCGCGCCGGCTCCGCAGCTGCGCTCCCGTCAGCGCCTCTCCGCGCGGCGCCCGGCCTGGCGTTCTGGAACCCGCCGCGCCGCCGCCTCAGGTGCGGGGGCCGGGCGCGGGCGGCGGCGCTGTCCGCTCCCCTGCCCGCTCCCCCGCCCGCTCCCCGGCCCGGCCCGCAGGTGGCGCAAGCCCGGCAGCCCGGCCGCAGCCTCAGCCTGGGTGCCGTCTCGGGCCCGGCCTCCCCCCGACGCACAGGCCGGGTTCCGCCCTCAGGCCGCCGCTCCCCCAGGCCCGGCCCGGCGCACCTGCCCAGGACCCCCGCCCCGCGCTGGCACGCTCAGGTGGCCCCGCAAGGCCTGGGCCACCTCCCGTCCCGCTTCCTTCAGCGGCACCCCGCCCCGGAGAGCGGGGGGGGGGGTGCGCCCGCTTAGACCCCCTGAGCTCGGCCCACCCGCCTTGGGCCCGGGGCACCCCGCTCAGACCCCTCCTCTAGCGTGCCCGGCCGCCCCTGAGTCTGGCCCTGTGCAGCTCCCTGCCTGCTCACCTTTACCTGCACGCGGCCCTGACCGCCCCCTCCCTCCCGCCCTCCCCGGAGCCGAGGGACCGCTCTGCCCTGTGCCCATGTGACTTTCGTGAGCGCTCATACCTGATTTACTTAACAGCCCTCAGTTGTCTAACTGCCCCCAAACAACGATTCTGTACCAACGACCCCGAACCCCTCTGCCCTATCCAGTCCCCGCCTGTCTGTCCTTCCATCATCCCAAGTTACCATCTGCAGGTCTCACTTACTCTGTACGTTTGGCTCCAGAAAATTAATTTCCTGACTTATCTTTGAACGTCCACATTCCCTATGCCCGCTGTCTTTAAACTGTGTGTATGTTCAGCTCCTAAACATACCAGCACTAGAAATACCCCTGAAGCTCTCCTTCCTTTCTCCCGAACCACAAACCCTCTTCGCAATCTCTAGATCTTCGGCTGGTCTCGTCCCTACAGCCGTGACATGAGTGAATGATTCATTTTCCATTATCCTCCCAGCACCAATGAGGAGACTAGGTCCAGCCACCCAGCCTGGTCCAGCCACCCAGCCCAGTCCAGTCGTGCAGGAAGATGGAGACAACCTCATCCCCTTTGCCAAGTGAGTCCTCCCCACCCAGTGGGGACAGGATGGAGGGAAGATGGCACCCCTGGCTTCTTCCCCGACAGGAGTAGCAAATAAGGAACAAGAAGCTCAATGCCTGGTCTCAGGGGACCAATGATTCATTAATTTGTCTCACAAATAGGTTTTGTCTAGAACTACAATGTTCTAGACATGATATTCAGCACCAAGGATTCAACAATGAGGAAGATAAGGAATAAACATAAACAGATAGAACTTACTTTCTGGAGGAAGGACACAGAATGTCCAAATGTAAATATAATTTCAATTAGTAAGAAATATAAAAAAACAAAACAGGAGCATAATATAATGCAAAATAGAATATTCTGGAAACACAAGTTTAGATAGGGTGATTGTGGAAGACGATTCTGGGGAGCTGAGTTTGAATTGAGATCTGAAAGATTGAGAAGCAGCTGGTCTGATAATAGCCCGGGTGGGGTGGGGGGGTGAGGGGAGAAGAAGGGATAGTGAGGGGGGGTAAGCCCCAAGAAAGAAATAAACTCAGTATCTTGTAGGACCAGGAAGCAGGCCAGTGAAACTGAGACTTCACAATCATGGGAAAAGTAGAGAGTAAAGTCGGACAGTCAGGCAGAAGCCAGCTCATACAGGACCTTACAAGCCGTTGGAAAGGTTTTGGATTTTATCCAAAGGGCAGTGGAAATCAGTGGAAGGTTTTCAGCAGGGAAATGGCACGAGCAGACTTTTTTCTTTCTCCCCAATTTCTTTATTGTGAAAGATGTCAAACAAATACCTAAGTAGAGAAAATACTCATCATGAAGCCAGTGTGCCCTTGCCGGCAGCTTCAAAAATTATCATTCCAGGGACGATCATTTCATCTGTGTGACCGTCCAGCCTCCTCCTACTCAGATTATTTTGAAGTAAATCTCAACCTGTCTGCATTTCACACAACCATGTTTAAACGGTTACTCACACTGCTCTGGGCAGAAGAGATGATTGGGAGGTTAGGATGGAAGCAGGGAGAGCAGGAGGAACCCATTGCAACAGTCCGGGCGGGGGCAGATGAGCCGAACAGTGGCGGTGGAAGTGGAAAGGGTAAGGAGTAGTCAAATCGGGTGTATTTTTTTTATTTTTTATCTTTTTAAAATTTAAGTGAAACTTTTTTTAAAAAATTAAAAAAAGTTTTTTTTTTTTTTAATGTAAGTAGGCTCCACACCGCCCAACGTGGGGCTTGAACTCACAACCCTGAGATCAAGGGTAGCATGCTCTACCTACTGAGCCAGCCAAGCCCGCCCCCCCCCCCCCCGGCCTTTTTTAGTTTAAGTGAAACTTTATTTTTTAATTTTTTCATTTTAAGTAAAATCTGGGTATATTTTCGATGTAGGACTGACACGACTTGCTGGTAGACTGGATATGGGAGTTGAGGGAAAGTGAGGCGTACCAGGTTTGTGGGCTTTGGCAGCTGGGCATCTGGGGTGCCTTCCTGTGAGGTGGGGAAGGCTGGGGAGGAGATGTGGACTCCATGTGTGGAGTCCAGGGGGGATAGGGATTTGGGAGTCCTTAGCACATTGGTAGTATTTAAAGTCATGGGCCTGGGTGAGATCCCATAAGGAGAGGTGGAGATGAGAAGAGAGAGGGTCCAGGCCAACCCCTAGGACACTCCCCTGGAGAGCAGGAGGCCAGTCTGCATGTAGTCTGGGGACTTTGGAAGTGCTGAGCCCTGTCCTCAAACCCCTCTGCACACCCCTTGCTACTTAGAAGGATAGCAGTTTATCTGCATTAGGGGAGACAAAGCAGGAGTGAGCAGAGGTTCTGCTCGGCTGGGCCCTTGCGCTGACCAGCCGGAACCCGCCTGTCACATCAGCGGGGCCGCTGGGGCCTTCCTCTGTAACAGCTGAACGCGGTGTTCCCTGGTTGCGGGGCACAGACGTTTGAGATTTGGCATGAGATCCAAGGCTCAAACAACTGCAGTCTCCAGTCTCGCAAATCAGAGATCTCACTACCTCCTCAGCTGAAATGGCTACGAGAGCACGTGGCCGGAGGGTCCCACGGAAAGACGGGACCCCTGAATCCCTGGAGTGAGCCAGCCCCAAGCCTCCCTTGTCCTTAGGTGTTCCAGAGTGGTCCACCGCTCGGCACCCCCCAGCTTGCCTCCCCAGAGCCTCGGACTGCTGCCCCAGCGATCCGGAGCCCTCTTCTGGGAGAATCTTAGCCAAAGGCCCAGGTGGGTAGACACAGAGAAAAGGAGGCGGAAGTAAGGCTGTGGAGTTTTGCACTAAGCCTTACAGCAATAAGCCCTCGTCTGGGGACCACTGGCCGATGGACACCGTAGCTCCTACTGCCAGACGGACAGGTGCTTGGGAGAGGCGGTCCAAGAAACAGTACAGATGAGGGTGTCCTCTGCACATAGCTCCCCTTTTGTGCTTTACAGCCCCACCGGGACGGAAGAACAGTACACCCCACCCCTGCTGGTATGACGAACGTTGTGCCCTTCAGCACTCCTTGGTTAAAATCGTACCCACTGCTATCCTATCCTCAGCTAACCTTACCACCTCTTCCCTCTGCTGTCCCCCAACCAGTGCACGGGCCACACCCTCCTTTCTTTGCATCAGTCACCCTGTTTCCATGATCTGGGCTTCCCAACACCCCTGACTCCCTGTTTTAGTCCAAGCCCTCCTTGAGAGGCCCAGTTCTGCCCTCTGGCCCCTTTCCCCCCATTCTCAGGCACAGAGAGCCACTGGATGCTCCCAGCCTGGCCTGTACCCCCCTGAGGGGCTCCCACCACCAGAGGTGCTTTGCAGAAGAAAGAGGAGGAGGCCATATTTGGCAGGAATGCAGCAGGGACCTGCGGGCATCCCAGCCCGGGTGAGGGCAGTCACTTATCACCTGGAGGATCTAAGGAGGCGACAGAGACTCATCAATGAGTAAGGAGAGAGACATCTGGGCTCTGGGAGCCAAGCAGGGTTTGGGGGCAGGAGGGTTTGAACTAAGGAAGGGGTTGAGAGCTTTGAAGGAATTGGAGGCTGTACGGAGATGGGGAGGGAACTGGGGGTGGAGGATGAACCACAGGAGCTGCAAGGAGTGGAAACAGGGTCACTGATGACAGGAAAGCCGTCCACAGAACTGGAGGGTCGTGAGTAGCCACAGGTCACCTCTGAGTCCCTGGACTGAGGGTGCTCCAGTCTGAGGGGAGCAGGAAGCTGGGGGTGGACAGTTGGAAGTCCAGTGATAACACCCCTGGGTCCCAGCAGGAAGTATTTCAGGGCAGAGAGGTGAAGAGTGGAGAGACAGGAAGCCTGGCCTCCAGGCTCTGCGTTCCTAAGCCTCACGTCACCACAGACAGAAGAAGACCCAGTGGGGCAGCTCTGGGGCTGCATCTGAGCCCCTGGCGCTTGCCGATGACCACCGTGGAGTCCCCAGTGCCACCGAACACCGGGGTCTGGAAGAGGACAGGGCTGCCTATCCACAGGAAGAGGGCCACCTTCTCACCGCTGGCCGGCCCCAGGTCTGCTGGAGGAACCTGGTAGGGTGGAGGAGGGTGCGGGGGCTGCCTGGTCTTGCGAGGAGGGACAGCGGGAGGCCGGAGCCCCAGGTTGGGTGGCTGGCCTGGAGAGGAACAAAACAGAGAGGCTGGGGGGTGCCTGGGCTTGGGGGCTAGGAAGCCCAGAGAGACCGCCCTTCCCGTTCTCATCCTTACAGCTGCTCTGGTCTCCCTGGAGCCCCCTGGGCCACGGGGGGTCTTGCCTCCCCAGGCGGCTGGGCTCCCTGGCCTCCTTCAGCGCTGTCACAGCCAGCAGGAAGCTCCTCTGCAAGCCCTGGGGGATGGAGGTGCAGTCTGAGGAGTGAGGACGGACCCCATGCCCCCGATGCCCCAGACGCCCTCCGCTGCCCCCGCCCAGCGGGCCCCAGGCTGGTTGGCGGCCCTGGAGCCTCCCCCACTCGTGACAGCGAGGCGTTTCCCCCTCCTCAGCCTCTCCCAGCTGCCCCCACCCCCAGCACTGGGCGCTAACAGCCCCCTTGGCCTCCCTGGTCAACCCGCTCCTCGCGGGGCTCCCCGGGGCCGGCTGCCCCCCGTCCCCCCCGCCCCCCCCCCCGCCAGGCCCGATCCCCGGCCTCTGTTCTGACATTAAAAAGCAAGCAAGTCGAGCCCAGAGCGTCTTTCTGCCCGGGGAGCAGTGATGGAGAGGCTCGTGGGGAGGGAGGGCGCCGTCCCCTCCTGCGGGACCAGCTAAAGGGAAGTCGGGCTGGGTCCCGCCGGGCCCCGGAAGCCCGCCCCCCGCCCCGCGGCCGCCGCCCCGCGCTACCCGGCCGCCCCCATCCCCTTAACGGGGAGGCCCCGCCCCGTGCGCAGTGACGTCGGACGCCGCTGTCAGCGGGCGCCGGGGGGGGGGTCGGTGTGGGGTAGAATGGCCGCTGCCGCCGTCACCCGCGGGACCCCGGGAGGTAAGAGCCGGGGCCTCTCGCCCGCCTCTCCGCCCCCGCGCCAGGGGGCGCCGCTGCGGGGCCGGGCCGCGGGCGCGCGCCGCGGGGACCCCCGCCCCTCCTCCCGGCTCGCCCCCAAGCCGGCTCTCGTCCTCCTCCCCCGCGCCAGGGGGCGCCGCAACGCGCCGGGCCCCGCGGCGGACCTGCGGCGCCGGCACCGCCGGGGGACCCCGCGCCCCGGTCCCCGGCCCGGCCCTCGCCGCCGTGCGCCCGCGGGCTCTGCGCCGCGTCGTCTCCGGAGCGCCCCAGCGTGCGGGCGGGCGGGCGGCGGGCCCTCCCACGTCGGGGCTTCTCTGGGGACCCCCGCCCCGGGCCGCTCGGCACCCTGGCAGGCTGCCGGGCCGGGACTGCGCACCTGCGCCCAGGGGCGGAGTCCTTACCCCGACCAGCTGCCCTGCACACAGCTAGCGCGGACGGGCCTCCTCCCCTCTCCACCCCGGACACCTGGCGGAGCCCGCCGCCCGGAGCCCGCGCTGGGAGCATCCTCCAGCTTCCATCTGTTCCCTCGGGAGGGTGGGGGCTCAGGCTGGAGCCAGAGTGGTAGATGGGGTACCGTGGGCCTGGAGGCCAGGGGAAGCGGAGGCGTTTGGGGAGAGCGCTGGTGGAGGAGGGGTGGGGAGGGCCGGGAGCCTCAGAGTGGAGGATGGGTCGTCCTGGGGGGATGGGAAGCCGAGGCCTGGATACCCACCCGGCCCAGATCCGACCGGGCCCTGACCGACCTGGAGGGGAGGGAGGAGGTTACGATCAGTCGTCAGATCTGCCCTTCCCCTTGCAAGTATCAAATCGAGAAGGAACCCAGGGTGTGTCTTGTAAGGCCCAGCTCTCCAGCGGACTTAGATCTCCAGCCCTCCCCCCAGCATCTAGGCTCCCATTTGCCGAACCGTCCTCCAAGGACCAGGTCCCCGAAGTGCCAGCCCCCAGGCCCTGATCTCTCCGTAGCCCCAGCTTCCGCGACAGCCCCTGCCCTAGGGCCTGGGAAACGCCAGCCCGGCCAGCCTCCCCCTCCCCCACCCACTGGTCTCTTCCTGATGACTCTGTCGGTGGTGTCTCCCCACCCGTGCTGGTTCCTGGCACCGGGTCTGGATTCTCCCTCTCCTCCATGCCCAGCTCTACTCACATCTCAGTCTGGCCCCTTCCCCCTGCCTCCTCATCTTTCCGGGCTACCACGACACAGTTCCACACCCCTCTCCCAGCTCCTTCTCCTCGTCCTGGGTCAATGTGGGGGGCTTCTGCCATGACCTTGTTCTCTCCCTTCCCAGCACAGACTCCCCCTCCCCCCGGCCCTTCAGGCCGGGGGTGACCTTGCCCCCTGGAGCCCTCACCATGAATTCCAAGGACACCACCGAGGTTGCCGGTGAGTTCACAGCCCAGGTTCCCAGCCTTTCTTTCTCCCGGCTGTGGTGACTCTCAAGTTCTTGCGTCCCTGCTCCCCTTGTCATGGTTCAGTCCCCCCACCAGTGCTTTGGATTCAGCCCCTTTGCCCTGGGCTGCCGGACGGGTCAGAGGCAGCACACTGAACCCTCCCTTCTGATTCCCTCTAGAGAACAGCCACCACCTGAAGATCTTTCTTCCCAAGAAGCTGCTGGAGTGTCTTCCTCGCTGTCCGCTGCTGCCGCCAGAGCGACTTCGGTGGAATACAAATGAGGTTTTCTGGGGGAGCCTTGGGTAGGGCCTGGCAAGGTGGGTTGGAGGCTGGTGGATGGGGGTCTTCCTAAGTGCAGAGCACTGCTCTAAGCTCTTTGGGGGCCACAGAAGAGGTGTAGAGACCTGCATCTTATAGGCGCTCACTCCTGGGCACATCCACCCGGGTAAAAGTAACAGCAAGCAGCAACAAAATACTTCTTACAAACCGAGCGATGCGCTCAGCACCTGAGCTAAGTTACCTCTCTCAGTCCTTTAACGGCCCTATGGAGCAGACACAGTTGTTCTCCCCATGCTATAGGGGAGGAAACGGGTCTACCTTGTGTAGTTTATTTAACTCTGGAGCCTTTGCTTTTAACCACCGCTGACGCTGGCTCCTTCTGGAGGCATGGTCCTCGTGTTACACACCTTCCGTGTCCTCCCCCCTCCCCACACGCACACACAATGGTTTGTGCGTACTCAGCGCTTGATTATTTCATTAGATGAGAATCGTCAGCGAGAGGACATATGCGTGTGTAATTGCTGTAAATGCAGGAAGGGCCGGGTCAGGGAGCGGGGCTTGGCGGAGATCTGGGAAGGGATGTGATCTCTGGGATGACTAGGGTGTCCAGGCTGAGAGAAATGGGTGCATGGCATTCAGGCCTGAGGGGGGACAGTAACATTCAGGAGCTCATGGCTCAGGGCACGTTCAGAGGAGAATCCATGGCTGGTCTGGCAGAGATGGTAGGTGGAATATAGGTAAATGGTGGGAGCAGTTTTATCCCTGGTCTGAGAGAAGCTCGGAGTCAGGTTGAGGAATTCGGAAATCCTGGCAGTGTCAAGCCATTGAGGTTTTCTGAGTCAGGAAGTGGCACAAACGGGATTTGGAAAGTAAAATCAGAGGCGGCACGAAGCATGGAGGATGGAGAGTTTGGACTTGGCCCCGGCTGAGGAGGAGGGAAGGAGAGATTAGACCCGGGTCTGAGATGGAGCCTGGGACCCAGGAGGGCAGCGGTCCTTGCTGGGAGCCTCCAGTAGCCGCCAGAGCTCAGCGGAGCAGGAGGCCAGCCCCAGAGTCTACGCGGGGACCCCCAGCTGAGTGCCCCTTGTCCTACAGGAGATCGCATCCTACTTGATCACTTTTGAGAAGCATGATGAGTGGCTGTCCTGTGCCCCAAAGACAAGGTGAGCGGGTTCATGAAGGCGGGCAGCGATGGGGCTCCTGGAGTCCCGCCGCAGAACTCAAGGCCAGCCCTCCCCTCGTCAGGCCTCAGAACGGCTCCATCATCCTCTACAACCGCAAGAAGGTGAAGTACCGGAAGGACGGGTACCTGTGGAAGAAGCGGAAGGATGGGAAGACCACGCGAGAGGACCACATGAAGCTGAAGGTCCAGGGTATGGAGGTGAGGCAGGTGTCCAGCAGTCAGCCCCGGCCGTCAGCCCCGGCCGCCCTCCTCCGTCCTCAGCGGGGCTCTGGCCCACCTCCTCCCACCCTCCCAGCCACTCCCCTTCTCACTGCCGTGGCTCAGCCCACGTGCCGCCTCCCACGTCCCTCTGTGACCCAGCTCTCTAGGACTCAGGTGCCCCCCGAGGCCGCCCAGGCCCGTTCCCCTCAGGGGTCCAAGTCCTGAACCTCTGAGCACGGGTTTCCCTCCCTCGAATCACTGCTCCTCATCTCGGATGTGCCCTCGCCCTGCCCTCTGATCTCTAGAGAGTCCCTCCCGTATGTCCCGTCTGCTCCGCCTTGTGAGACCCCGGCCCCAGTGTCCCCGTGGCACGGGGTGCCGGGATGGGGAGTAGGTGGGGGTGGGCAAGGGCTGACGAGGAACTGGTGGAAAGACTGGGATTCCTGCAAAGGGGCTGAACAGAGGAAGAGTTGGGGAGCAGACTAGCCCTCCCCCCACCCCAGCCTGTCTCCTGGCAGTGTCTGTATGGCTGCTACGTTCACTCTTCCATCGTCCCCACATTCCATCGGCGCTGTTACTGGCTGCTGCAGGTAAGGGAGGTGGGGTCTGAGATGACCCACTGGGTTCCGAGTGGGAGGAGGAGCCTGGGAAGAGGGGAGGGGGGTGGGGGACGGAGGCGCCAGGCCTGGGAAGAGAGCGGGCCCCCACGGCGCTCTGTGTGTGCCCTTGTGCTCTCAGAATCCTGACATCGTGCTTGTGCACTACCTGAACGTCCCAGCCCTGGAGGATTGTGGGAAGGGCTGCAGCCCCATCTTTTGTTCCGTCAGCAGCGACCGTCGCGAGTGGCTCAAGTGGTCCCGGGAGGAGCTGCTGGGGCAGCTGAAGCCCATGTGTAAGGCGCTCCCAGGGGGCGAGGAGACAGGCGCCTCCCGGGGGGCGGCGGGGGGGTCTGTACCCCCAGCGTGGGGTGAGCGGCTCCCTGCGAGCCAGGCGGTGCTCCCCTGAGGGGGCGCGAGGATTCCGGCGTGTTCTGAGCTCTTGCCATTGCGGAGAAGGGGCCGAAGGAGGTTTGTGAGCTTTGAAGCTGCTGGCCGGGAGTCTCGGGGCCTGTCCTGTGGGATCCCCAGCATCCCCCCCCCAACGCTCTTCCAGTTCATGGCATCAAGTGGAGCTGTGGGAGCGGGACAGAGGAGTTCTCTGTGGAGCAGTTGGTGCAGCAGATCCTGGACAGCCACCCGGCCAAGCCCGCGCCGCGAACCCACGCCTGCCTCTGCAGCGGGGGCCTCGGTGCGTGACCCCTGACCCCGGAGCTGTCTTCCCGCCAGCGCCCCGCGCTTCCTCGGGCCTCTCTGTCCTGCTAGCGTTTGCATGCTGATTTGCACGTCTTTTGCATATCCCAGAAAGAGGGCCGGATGAAGAGGCCTTCCCGCCTTCCCGCCGGGGCACGCTGGCCCGGCCCAGGCTCTCGATCTGTCTGCTGCCCTTAGCGGCTCTGGGCCACCCCAGCGTGACCGTTCACACCCAGCCCCAGCTTTACGGCTAGTTGGTACCCCCTCGGTTGTGTTCTCACATTCCTTCTTTATGCCTTTGCCTGCTGGTCTCAGCTGCTGTCCCCACAGAGCCCCTCCGGTCCTGTTTAATTTGGGGGTGCACGCCTGCCTCCCAGTGGCCGCAGCCGATAGTACGGCTGTCGTCCGGGGGCCGGGTGCGGGAAGCTGGTGACGCTGCGGGGAAGGGACGGTGGAGAACCGCGATCCTCCCGCCCCTTCCCACCGCAGGTTCCGGGAGCCTCACCCACAAGTGCGGGAGCACGAAACACCGCATCATCTCTCCGAAAGTGGAGCCCCGAGCTTTAACGCTGACCTCTGTCCCCCACCCCCACCCCCCTGAGCCCCCTCCGCTGATAGCCCCTCTTCCCCCGGAGCTCCCCAAGGCACACACTTCTCCTTCCTCTTCTTCCTCCTCGTCCTCCTCTTCCTCCGGCTTTGCAGAACCCCTAGAGATCAGACCTAGCCCTCCCACCTCCCGAGGGGGCTCATCCAGAGGAGGCACCGCAATCCTCCTCCTGACGGGACTGGAGCAGCGGACCGGGGGCTTGACGCCCACCAGGCACTTGGCTCCCCAAGCTGATCCTAGGCCTTCCATGAGCTTGGCTGTGGTCGTAGGCTCTGAGGCCTCTGCCCCACCAGCTCCTCCCAGCCCTGCCTTTGACCCGGATCGTTTTCTCAACAGCCCCCAGAGGGGCCAGACATATGGAGGGGGGCAGGGGTTAAGCCCAGACTTCCCCGAGGCAGAGGCCGCCCACACCCCCTGCCCTGCCCTGGAGCCTGCCGCTGCCCTAGAGCCCCAGGCTGCTCGGGGTCTCCCTCCTCCGCCAGGAGCAGGTGGGAGAAGAGGAAATCGCTTCTTCATCCAAGACGATGGCGGTGGGGAGGAGCTCAAGGCCCAGGGGGCCACTCCCCCCGCACCTTCACCCCCTCCTTCGCCCCCACCCTCACCTGCCCCCCTGGAGCCAGCAGGCAGGGGAGGCAGAGGGGAGGCCTTGTTTGGAGGAGCTGCTGGGGCCAGCGAACTGGAGCCCTTCAGTCTTGCATCATTCCCAGACCTCATGGGAGAGCTCATCAGCGATGAGGCTCCAGGAGCCCCTGCCCCAGCCGCCCAGCTCTCTCCTGCTCTTAGCACCATCACGGACTTCTCCCCAGAGTGGTCCTACCCGGAGGTGAGCCTCGGGCCCCAGACCCTCCTCCATCCCACTCAGCCAGTGCTGTCCCCTGTTGTCCCCTGCTCTCCCCTGTCTGCGTGGCAGCTTCGCTCTCGTCCTGCCCCTCTCTGTATGCAGAGCAGAGCATAGCTGCTTCCCTTGTCTCTGCAGGTAGCCTCTCTCCCTCCCTCCCCCACCCCCCGCGTGCTGGGTGTGGTCGTGTGAGTCCCCCAGGTGCCCCTGTCGCGGACTTGGGGAAGCCGAGGGTCTGTCCCCTGCAGTGAAGTTCTGCTCTCTGCTGCCCCAGAGAACGAGAGGAGGAACCTCGGTGGGAGGACAGTGGGAGCCCAAGGCAAGGGCTTTGGCCCATGACCACTGTCTGCCAATGAGTTGGCAGCCTTGGGGGAAGCAGTGAGTTCCCTGTTGCTGGCAGGACTGTTGGGAGGAGGGCCAGGCTAGCTGACCTCACCCCGCTGGGTCCTGCCCCATCCCTGTACCCCAGAACCTAGCCCAGGGCCTGCTGTACCGCACATGCTCCCTCAGGGTCTGAATTCATGATGAGTGAATGAGCGAATGAACACCCAACCGAGTTCCAGTGGCATGACTCTGGGCTTCGTCTCTGCAGGGTGGTGTCAAGGTGCTCATCACAGGTCCCTGGACAGAGGCCGCTGAGCATTACTCCTGTGTCTTCGATCACATCGCCGTGCCAGCCTCGCTTGTCCAGCCTGGGGTCTTACGCTGCTACTGTCCTGGTACGGGGGTGGGGCGCGCTCAGGGGAGGGGCCGGCTCGTGGGCTGGTGAGCTCCGTGTTCCCCCAACAGGCACATGAGTCTGGGTGCATGTGTCAGAAGGTCTAGGCTCTGGCGTAAGCAATCTAGTCCTTAGCTGACCGGCGGCCTTCCGGGTCTGCGGCCCCCCGTCCTGGGAGGTCAGGCATTTGACCCAGCGGGCCTCCACTGTCCATCCAGGCCCTCTGGCTTGGTTGCAGTCAGTTTCTGGTTCCAGTCCAGGGAGCTCTCAGGAGCATGAGAAGAGAGACACGTTGGTCTCTCTCGGCCAGTCTTGGACTTAAGGACATTGCCTCCTAGACCTGGGCCGTCTGGTAAGGTAGCCGTTAGCCACGTGGGCCCGTGGAAGTTCATTAGAACGAACTAAAACGTAGGACTCGGCACCTCCCTCCCAGCAAGCACACGCTGAGGGTTCAGTAGCCACCCTGCTGGACAGTGCCGATCCAGGACGCGTCCGGCACTGAGGAAGCTCCGTCGGACGGCACGGCCTAGAGCTCAGTGCCGAGGCTCCCCTCTGCCCTCTGCCTCCGACCTTGCTCCTTACCTGCACCCAGCAGTCAGCTGCTCTGGGACCGCGGGGACCACCAGAGTGACGGGGCGACAGATTGGCTGTGAGCACGCCCCATCGCAGCAGCCTGGTCCGGGGGTGCATGAGCGGCAAGGGCAGACCAGGGAAGCTGGGTGCTGGGATTCGTCTCAGCCTGTAGTCTGGGGACCGGGGCCTGGTGGATTCGTTCTCAAGGCCAGAGACACGGAGAGCCCGGGACACAGCTCTCACTGGACCCTGCGGTGAGCAGCTGCTTCTCCTTCCCCGACCTCGGTGACCGGCTCATGCCCTCTGTGCCCAGACCTTGGGGGATCAGGCTGCTTCCTAAGCAGAGGTATCTGTGGACCCTCAGCTCCCAGGCCTGGTGCCGACTTCACCGCAGGGTCCACAACCCCAGGTGTCTCAGGCCCAGCCCCCAGTAGGTATTAGGTCCTTGAATGGTCGGAATCCCGCCAGCTTTGAAACGTCGTGTGTGGCTCTCACGCGGGGCCAGAGGAGGAGCCAGGGAGAGAGCCCGTGTCGCTGACCCTGCCCCCCCCAGCCCATGAGGTGGGGCTGGTGTCTTTGCAGGTGGCGGGGCGGGAGGGGCCCCTTTCTGCCTCTGTGCTCTTTGAGTATCGAGCCCGCCGGTTCCTGTCACTGCCTAGTACTCAGCTCGACTGGTTGTCACTGGACGGTGAGTACCCCGTGTTGGGCCCACATTGCAGTGGGACGCGCTCCCAGACCCCCCAGGAGTCAGGCGGCCACCGCCCTGCCCCCGATTTACCACCCTTTCCCCAGCTGCTGCTTCATGGGTCAGTTCTAAAGGCGGCAGCGACTGTCCCTCCCGTCCTCTCCCCCAGAAATCTTGGAGCCGTCTCTGTCCCAGCCCTTGGCCTGTCCTGTCCCAAAGATGGGCTGTAGGCAGGCGGGGCCAGGAGGCGGGAGCAGTGTACGTGGGGTGTACGTGGGTGTGCATAAGCACCCGTGTGTACTGATGGAAGTATTGCAATTTCCTTGCTGCTTTTCCCTCTACTTTTGAGGACAGGTGTTTGCTCTAAGAAATTTGGGAATAACAGAGAAGCATAAAGTAGAAAATTGACCATATCACTCCTCAGTGACATTCACCTTTAATACACTTCAACACACTTTCCTATACAAACAGCCGCGCGTGCACACGTATGTGTATTTAAATCGAGAACTGTGTGTTCCTTCGCTGGTTCTCCTTCCCGTGCCTCCCAGTGCGGTGTCCCCACGGCCCCTGCGTCCAGCTCGGGGTCTCCTCCTCTGGGTTTCTCTCCGTTGCGCTGCCGTCCCTGCTGAGCTCGCCTCCCTCGCTCCCTCCATCATGCCCCTGCTGTTTCACCCCTGGGGGGCCCCTCCCAAAGCCCTGCTGTCTGGAGGCGGGGGCTCCTCCCTCCCCCTGCTTCCTGGTTCCACTGTGCCTCCTTCCCTTCTGTGTTGCTTGTTTGGCTCATCTCCCCGCGGTCCTGTCTCTCCTCTCCTTCACCTTGTTGACCCTTCTGCTCGGTGTCTGCCCTCCTCCCCACCGTCCCCTCTAGGCCCTGAGCCCCTTCCGCCCTGGCATCTCAAGCGGGACATCCACAACCTCCACCCTGCTTCGTGCCTGTTTTCCCGTGGCTCCGATCCCCTGCCGCCTCCCCTCCTTGTCCTCGTGTGATCTCAGGAGGGCACAGAGCTTGGCGTGTGCGTGTGCGCGTGCATGTGCGTTCTTGTGCACGGGGTGGGGGGAAGAAGAGGAGGAATGGACATGGTGATCTATCTCTGTCACCTTCCAGCCTCGCCATCCTCTTTGTGGACAGCTGCGGGGCGCTGGGTGGAGGGGGTGGTGCTTCTTAAATCACAGCCCCCAAGCTCTCTTGGGCAGTGGATAACAGAGAGGAGGGGCCCTGGAGTCCTTCAGCCCCAGCATGGGGGACAGAGGTAGTGTCTGGGGCAAGGAGAGCTGACGGAGGGCTCACCTAGAGGGCCGGGGGGGTGTGAGCGTGAGCGGGTGTGAGCGTGAGCGTGAGCGATCTGGGGCAGCACGGGGCCGCACGCTGGAATCCCTACCACGTCTGTGTCCTGAAGGACATGGTTTTAGTTCCGGATTCTGGTCCCAGGTCAGCGGGACGTGTTAAAAGCTCTAGTTTAAGGACTGCGTCCTGGGTGGGCTGCATGTAGGGTGAGGGGTCAAAGGGGGCCTCCCCTCCCAGGTGGTGGCACAGGGCCAGTTGTGGTGTTGGGGGCATCTCCCAGACCCCGCCCGCCACTCAGCCTCCCGTACCTCTTCCCCCTCAGACAACCAGTTCCGAATGTCCATTCTGGAGCGGCTAGAGCAGATGGAGAAGCGGATGGCGGACATGGCAGCAGCCGGGCAGGCTTCCTGCCGCGGTCCTGACGCACCTCCAATCCAGGTAGCTCCGCGAGGGGGGAGGTCTGGGTGGGGAGCCGAGGAGGGTCCTCCCAGAGAAAACGGCTGTGCTGTGAGACTCTCTTGTCCCTCGTGTCCCCAGCCTCCTCCTCCCTGACGTCACCCTGTGGCAGGAGTGGCTATTCTGGGCACCCTCTTGGCATGACAGGCTTCAGACTATTTCTGATCTGAAGCGGGTGGGGGTGAAGGCAGGGGTGGGGGAGGGGATGGGGAGACTGGGGGCCGGCACTCATGGGCCCGGGGCTCTGAGGACAGGGACAGGGAGAGGACGCAGGGTCATCTGTGGGCATGGCGCTGACCAGAGCCCGTGTGCGGGCGCACACGGGCAAAGCCGTGTGGGGTCTGGCTGCCAGAGTGGCTGGAGGAAGCCAGCCGTGGGAGTGGGGGAACGCCCAGGAGCCCGAGCTGGGAGAGCTGAAGGCCCACGGAGGTCTGGGCGGTAGGAACCTGGAAGGGAGGTGTGGGGAGAGGACAGGTGGAGGTGGCCAAGGCCATCCCAAGGCAGGGGGCCAGGCTCTCAGGTCCCTGCATAAGGGGGTCTGTTCTACAGGACGAAGGCCAGGGGCCCGGCTTTGAGGCACGTGTGGTGGTCTTGGTAGAGAGCATGATCCCACGCTCCACCTGGAGGGGTCCCGAACGTCTGGCGCACGGAAGCCCCTTCCGGGGCATGAGCCTCCTGCACCTGGCCGCTGCCCAGGGCTACGCGCGCCTCATCGAGACCCTGAGCCAGTGGCGGTGAGCAGGGCTGCGGGAGGGGCACCCGTGCCAGGGGACTGAGGAGGGAGCTGTGCTCACTGTGGGAAGGGGGGCTGGGAGAGGACTCACACTCGGGGAATTCTAACACCCCCCGACTTGGGGCGCTGACTTTCGGAGCTCCTCAGGCTCTGCGTCTCTTCGAGGGCCTCGCCCCCTGACCTTAGTGCTTCTAGACTAATTGCTTCCCGGCCCCTTCAATTCTGATGCTCCCGCGGCGCCTGCCCTTACCCTGACCAGACTCTGGTGTCCCTGCCCCAAATCCTCCAGGAGCGTGGGGACTGGGAGCTTGGACCTAGAGCAGGAGGCTGACCCGCTCAACGTGGACCACTTCTCTTGCACCCCTCTGGTGAGCGCACGCAGGGTGGCGGGGGGCCAGGCGTGCTGCCTGGGGGGGGTCTTGGGGGGATGCACAGGGCGGCCCCAGGCCTCACCCGCCCCCCCCCGCCCCGCCCGCAGATGTGGGCCTGCGCCCTGGGCCACCTGGAGGCCGCGGTGCTCCTCTTCCGCTGGAACAGGCAGGCGCTGAGCATCCCCGACTCTCTGGGCCGGCTGCCCCTGTCCGTGGCGCACTCCCGGGGTCACGTGCGCCTCGCCCGCTGTCTGCAGGAGCTGCAGAGACAGGAAGCTTCAGCCGAGCCCCCGCTCGCCCTGTCGCCCCCCTCCTCCAGCCCCGACACTGGTGAGGGCCGTCCCCAGTTTCCCTGAGGAGGCTGTGGGTGGGAGGAGGACGGCCAGGGCTCCCGCTACCCTGGCTCCCCTCCCCTCGCAGGGCTGAGCAGCGTCTCCTCGCCCTCGGAGCTGTCGGACGGCACCTTCTCCGTCACGTCGGCCTACTCCAGTGCCCCAGACAGCAGTCCTCCGCCTGCGCCTCGGCCGGCCTCCGAGATTGCCATGCAGGACATTGTCCCTGGCCAGGTCTCCTCGGGTGCCCCCGAGGCCCCCCTATTCCTCATGGACTGTGAAGCCACCAACCCCCAGGGGCCAGCCCCCTCACCACCTCCTCTCCCACCAGCCCCGGACGGTGGGGCTGCCCCGGAGGACACGGACGGCCCGCCGGCTGTGGACGTGATCCCGGTACGCAGCCCGCCGTGGAGCTGTGAGGGGTGGGGTGGGGGGGCGGAGCGTCCCACGAAGCAGAAGCAGGGTCTGGCTTCAGTTTGGGCAGAAGGGGCTGGTTACCCTTGTTTTGGGGATGGGCATGGGAACCCTTTGCTTAGCTCCCGCCAGAGATTGGGACTCAGAAATCATGAGGCATCAGAGGTTGAACATCCTGGGGAGCAGCCTCAGCTGGAGCTGGGTTGTAGGGGTTCCCCACTGATCCATGAGGACACAGGGTTCTCGGGGAAGCGGGGCGGCGTGATGGAGTGAGGAGCCAGGAGGCCAGCACGGGGTTAACAGTGAGGAGTCTGGGAGCGCAGCAGGGCACTGCTCTGCCCAAACCCAGGACCTGCCTGCCTCAGAGAGGCCACCGGACTCACTGCGCAGCACAGAAGTCCAGACACAGAGTACCGCGCTGCGTGTGGCCGGCACAGAGTGCACAGGGGGGCGTGGAGGGGGGCTCGAGGATGCTGGGGTTGCGGGCCCAGCCTCCCGAAGGGCAGGTGCTCCATTCGCTCAGTTCCTGAATCCCCATCTGGAGCAGGTCCTTCCCGTCCCATTTTCCACGTCTCCACACACAGGGCTGTGCACCCACGTGGGAGCCCAGGGGGTGTAAATACAAGAATCGGAGCGTGGGGAGCAGGGACAGCCGTCCGCAAGGCCTCAGGGTCTGGTGGTGAGGGGAGTGATGGGACAGGACGTGGACGGTGGCTACACTGTGGCGGGGCGGGAGCACCTGGCAGTCGGGGCGGCTTGGGACTCAGCAGCTTCTCCTTCATGCAGGTGGACATGATCTCACTGGCCAAGCAGATCATCGAAGCCACGCCGGAGCGGATTAAACGAGAGGACTTCTCGGGGCTGCCCGAGGCCGGAGCGCCCATGAGGGAGCGGACAGGGGCCCTGGGGCTCAGCGAGACCATGTCGTGGCTGGCCAGCTACCTGGAGAATGTGGACCATTTCCCCAGCTCAGCCCCTCCCAGGTGACCAGCTCAAGACAGAGCATCCAGACGCGTCCACGGCACATGGGAGCGGGGAAGGAGCCTCTCCAACAGCCAGAGTCCAGTGCGGCTCGGGCCCCAGGGCCTTTGAGGGAAGGATGAACTGGCTGGGGACCTCTCCCTGGGGAGCTCTCCCTTCACCGCGGTCCCTGGCCAGAAGAGGAGGGACCTCACACGCCCCGTGACCTCCCTTCTCCCTGTTCCCCTCCAGCGAACTGCCCTTTGAGCGTGGGCGCCCGGCCGTCCCTCCAGCACCCTCCTGGGCAGAGTTTCTGTCTGCCTCCGCCAGCGGCAAGATGGAGAGTGACTTCGCCCTGCTGACGCTGTCGGATCACGAGCAGCGGGAACTGTACGAGGCGGCTCGCGTCATCCAGACAGCCTTCCGAAAGTACAAGGTCAGAGGCTGCGGAGATCGTGGGCTCGCGGCCAGCCGAAGGGCAGGTCAGGAGTCAGCCAGGTGGGCCCCTGGGGGCTGACTTCCGTGTCTTGCCCCAGGGCCGGAGGCTGAAGGAGCAGCAGGAGGTGGCTGCGGCCGTGATCCAGCGCTGCTACCGGAAGTACAAGCAGGTGAGAGCCTGGGCTCTGGACGGCGCACGTGCGCGCGCACCCGCACACCCGGACACACACGCACCCGCACACAGTGCCCCCCACGCACCCGCACCCGCGCACCCGCACACACACGTGCCCCCCACGCACCTGCACACCCGCACACGGGTACCCGCACCCGCGCACCTGCACACGCACACACACGTGCCCCCCACGCACCTGCACACCCGCACACGGGTACCCGCACCCGCACACGCGCACACACGCACCCGCACACAGTGCCCCCCCACGCACCTGCACACGCGCACCCGCACACGCGCGCGCATGCGTATCCTCACTCCAGAGCGCTGCTGAAGCCCTAACTCCCCTTCTCTCTCCACAAGCTGACCTGGATTGCGCTTAAGGTATCAGGCACGAGGTCTGGGTGGGAGGTTGTCCGTGATGATTCGGCCTTTCCGTGAGCGTGGGGATTAGAGACTTACACCAGCTGAACCTGGGGGTGACCCGCAGGGGTCCGGGTCTCTGTCCCTGCAGTTCAGCCCCCGTCCCCTCCCCCCCATGTCTGCAGTTTGCACTCTATAAGAAGATGACCCAGGCGGCCATCCTGATCCAGAGCAAGTTCCGAAGCTACTATGAACAGAAGCGGTTTCAGCAGAGCCGCCGGGCGGCTGTACTCATCCAGCAGCACTACCGCTCCTACCGCCGCCGGCCGGGGCCTCCCCACCGGCCCACGGGCAGCCTGCCCGCCCGCAGCAAGTACGGCCGCCCGCAGCCCTCCACGTCCCGGCCCGAGGCCCCGAGCCCAACTCCGAGCCCAGCATCCTGCCCTGCCTCTCCCTGCTGGCCCCGGGGGTCTGAGCCCAGCATCCTGCTCCTGCCTGTCCCTGCTGGCCCCGGGGGGCTGAGCCCAGCATCCTGCCCCTGCCTGTCCCTGCTGGCCCCGGGGGTCTGAGCCCAGCATCCTGCCCCTGCCTCTCCCTGCCGGTCCTGGGGGCTGAGCCCAGCATCCTGCCCCTGCCTCTCCCTGCCGGTCCTGGGGGCTGAGCCCAGCATCCTGCCCCTGCCTCTCCCTGCCGGTCCTGGGGGCTGAGCCCAGCATCCTGCCCCTGCCTCTCCCTGCCGTCCTGGGGGCTGAGCCCAGCATCCTGCCCCTGCCTCTCCCTGCTGGCCCCGGGGGTCTGAGCCCAGCATCCTGCCCCTGCCTGTCCCTGCTGGCCCCGGGGGGCTGAGCCCAGCATCCTGCTCCTGCCTGTCCCTGCCGGCCCCGGGGCTGAGGGCAAGGGTGCTGGTGTGCCGCAGCTCCTCATCCTTTCTTCTTCCACCAGAGGCTCCTTTCTCACCAAGAAGCAGGACCAGGCAGCCCGGAAGATCATGAGATTCCTGCGGCGCTGCAGACACAGGTGCTCCCTTCCCAGGCTGGGTCCCCCAGGGCACCTCCACACCCCCCGCCCCAGCCTCGCGGCGGCCCCATCAGCTCGTCTCCTGACTCCGTCCCCGTCTCTCTGCAGGATGAGGGAACTGAAGCAGAACCAGGAGCTGGAAGGGCTCCCCCAGCCCGGACTGGCCACCTGACCTGCGCCCCGCTTTCCTCACCGCCCTGGGGGCCGCTTCTGGCAGTCTTAACAGGGAGAGGACTCTCCGGGGGAGGGGAGCCCCCTGTCGGCAGCTGTCCCCCTCCCTAGGTCTCCGCCCTGCCCCACCTCAACCCCCTGAGTCGTGCCCCCACTCTTTCAGCCCCCCGACCCGCGAACCCCACCTCCCTGCATCTTCCGCCGTGACCTCCGGAGCCCTGCCTGCCCCTTCTCCACGGCCTCCTCTCTGCCTGCACCCGTCTCGACCCTTCCTGACTTGCCTTATTTATTTGTTGACGCGTCTCTGAATGTATCCGCCTCGGTCCCCCCTCCGCCGCGCGCCCCTCGTGTCGCAGGGCCGACCGCGCCCCCACCCGACTCCGCATGTTGGCGTGTGCCCCCTCCCTCTGCGGCCCGCCTCCCCTGTCGCCCGCCGGCGGCCCGCGGTGCCCGGGCCGGAGGGGCTGTGCGGGGGCGCGCGCCGCGGAGCCCGCCCCGTCCCCCCCGTCCCCCGAGGGGAGGGGGCCTGTACATACTGTAACATACAGAGTATAGTGAAGAATCTATTTAAGGCGCCGCGGGGAGGGCTGCACGGCGCGGCGGGGGCCCCCGGCCGGCTCCACGAGCACTTTCTACTTGTGCATGGGCTTGGTTTCTACGAGTTGCCATTAAACATCGCTGCACCAGCCAGCCTCCGGCCTCTGTCTGCGCGGCGCGGGCGGGCGGGGCCTCGGCCGGCGGGGGGCGGCGGGCGGGGCGGGCGCGGAGCTTTCCGCCTCCGACGTGTTTCCGGCCTTAAAGGCATTTCGCCCTTCCCTTTAAGACGCACCGCCCCTTCTCAGTCACTCCCAAGATGGCGGACCTACTGGGCTCCATCCTGAGCTCCATGGAGAAGCCACCCAGCCTCGGGGACCAGGAGTCTCGGCGCAAGGCCCGAGGTGAGGACCCCAAATCCACAACCGCCTTTCTTCGCCCGGTTCTCAGGACCGCACTCTTCCCCCTTCGGACGATGCCGCCTCCTCAACCTTGAAAGACCCCCTCACAGGCCCCTATGGAGACCCCCAGAGTCCGTAAAAGGACTGCCGGCCCGCCCGCTGTTCTTAGCGGCCGGTGATTGGCTGCCTGGAGCCGAGCTCCAGCCTCCCGCCTCTTGCCTACTGGCCTTCCGCAGTCCTTGTTTCCAATTCGCCGGTGGGCCCGCCCGTCCGCCGCTGTCGTGCTCTGATTGGCTGGCTGCCTCCAGCCCCTTGGCGTTCTTCGCCCCCCTCCCCCGCGCCCGGGCCCGCCTGCCGTCCGAAGAGGGCGTGTCCAGCTCGCGAGCCCCCCCCCTCGCGCCCTATCCCCATTCCGATTGGCTCCGGGGCACGCCCGTCCGCAAGCCCTTCGCCCCCATTGGCCCCCTCCATTTCGGGTTCTGCCTACGACGTCTGGTCCGACCTTCCTCGGGCCCACCCCACCCTCGGCGCCTCGGATTGGTGGCCGGGCCCGCTCTGTACCTTGCGCCCCTCCTACCTGCTTTCCCCGGTGCCTTCCGCGTCCCCGCCGCCCTTCCCTCGTGGGCAGCCGCCCAGTCCCGGCCGCACTGCCCCAGCCCCCCGGCCGTCCGATTGGCGCCCTCCCCGGCGGGCGGGCTCAGGTCCCTGCGCGGGGTCGGGCCGGGCCGGGCCGGCGGGCTGGGGGCCGCGCCCACCGTCCGGGAGCCCGCAGTCTGGGCCGCGCACGGAAGGGTCACACCCAAGTTTGACAGCCCCCTGGATGCGCCCCCGAAAGGCATTGTCCGGGGTCCAGACCCGCCCTGCAGGGGGCTGACGGCTGGCGGGGGGCCCTTCAGCGAGACGGGAGCCCCTGCCCCTGTGGGCAGACGTGTGTTCGAGACTTCCCGGGAGGGAGGCGACACGTGGGAACGGTAGCGGCCGTGGCTGGACCAGGAAGCTGAGGTTCAGGGTTCAGTCACTTGCCTGAGGTCACAGGGTTACTGAGTGGCAGGGCTTTAAACCGGCCTGTGATCGGTAAGCCTGCGCTCTTTTTTTTTTTTCCTTCTGTGTGGCCTACGTTCTTAACCTTAACCTCGCGCCGCCACCTCAGATGCGGAGGGGAGATTCACAGACCAGTTAGAGAACATCAGTGGTCAAGATAAGACGCACTGGTGGTAAAGCCCCTGAGATCAGACAGAGGAGAGACCCCAAGCTGTCCGCCGGGGTCCGCGGGGCGTAACTGGAGAGGAGGTGGACAGGCTCCCTCGCCTGCTAGCAGCTCCCAGTCTGCAGGGAGACAAATAAGGAGTTACACTCTGTGGGTTTTCAGCGCACGCTAGAGTGAGTCTGGGAACCCCAAGTGCTTGGGCCCCAGGGGAGGCAGTGAGCAACTCTGACTCTCGGTGGGTCTAGGTTTGCAGGAGGAGGAACCCTAGGTGGTGCAAAGTGGTTAGGGAAACGGGAAGCGGTCCAGTGCAGCTGGAGGACCCCGATCGGTGCAAGTGGGCCGGAAGGACAGGGGGATTCGAAGTGGCCTGACAGAGGGGAGGGGGCGCCAAGACCTGAGCTGGGGGAACACCCTCACAGCTCGCCTTGGGCACCTGCAGTCCCCAAGGAGCAGGGTGTCGGATCAGTCACTTCAGCGCCCTCCTGTCTGTGGGAGCGAGAAGTGGGGGTGTTACAGAATATAGGAAGTTAAGTAATTTCCCCTTTCCTGTGTAGACAGTGTGACAGTAAGCTCTTGGAGGCCAAGGCTGAATCTGCTCTCAGCTCCCCAGCGGTCCCAGGTCTCTGCATTGTGAGAATGGAATACGTGCTTGTGAATCACAGGGCCAAGCATGGTTCTCCTCCTCGCCACTCCCACTAAAGAGGGAGCTCTTGAAGGGAATGCTCTGTCTCAGTGTCTGGGCCACAGGGCCTAGCACAGTGCCAGGCACACAATGAGTATGCGCCGATGCTTGGAGAACAGGCACTGATCTACTCTCCCAGGGCACGCCAGACCTCGTGAGAAGCCTGACAGACTCTCCCCACCCCTGCCTCCAGCCCCGGTCTCATGCTGCCATTTCTCACCCCCAGAGCAGGCTGCCCGCCTGAAGAAACTGCAGGAGCAAGAGAAACAACAGAAAGTGGAATTTCGTAAAAGGGTGAGCCCACTGGAGATGGCAAAGGCAGCCTCAGGAAGGACTTCCAAGAAGTTAGAGTTGGAAGGTTGAGGACTCAGGTTTTCCCAAATGTCTCCAGTGAGAAGCCTGGAGGCCAGTGGCATGGAGGCTGGGGAAGGTGTGGGGGGCAAGGCCCGCTGGCCCGGCTTGGGAGAGGGGTTCTGGGGTGGAGCAGTCACCTCATGTCTTCCTCTTCTGTCTCCCAAGATGGAGAAAGAGGTGTCAGATTTCATCCAAGACAGTGGGCAGATCAAGAAAAAGTTTCAGCCGATGAACAAGATAGAGAGGAGCATCCTGTGAGTGTCTGTGGGCTAGGGGAGATGTGAACGGGCCAGCAGGGGACCCCTAAGAAGGGGGTGCTGGGCCCCTGGCGGCCCTACATACTCTCCCCTCCGGCCTCCCTACCCAGACACGATGTGGTGGAAGTGGCCGGCCTGACGTCCTTCTCCTTCGGGGAAGATGATGAGTGTCGCTACGTCATGATCTTCAAAAAGGTGAAAGGCCCAAGCCCCCCGCCCTCCTCTCTCCTTTTCAGCCTGCGCCCCCCAGGGGAGAGGCCTGCGTGAAGCCCGTGTGTGGAGCCCCGACCCCATGGTTCCTTTGTCCCCAGGAGTTTGCACCCTCCGATGAAGAGCTGGACTCCTACCGTCGCGGGGAGGAATGGGACCCCCAGAAGGCCGAGGAGAAACGGAAGCTGAAGGTGAGCTCCGCCTGGCAGCCCACCCCCGGGAGGGGTGGGGACAGGCCCCCGAGCGCTGGTGCCTGGCCTCTGCACCCCTAGGAGCTGGCGCAGCGGCAGGAGGAGGCGGCGGCCCGGCAGGGCCCCGTGGTGGTGAGCCCCGCTAGCGACTACAAGGACAAGTACAGCCACCTCATCGGCAAGGGCGCAGCCAAGGACGCGGCCCACATGCTGCAAGCCAACAAGACCTACGGCTGCGGTGAGGCCCCGTGGGGGGCGGGCGCGGGGGCGGGGGCGCAGGGCTCCCAGGCCCTGCCCACACTCCTCTCCCACCCCCACCCCCCAGTGCCCGTGGCCAACAAGAGGGACACTCGCTCCATCGAAGAGGCCATGAACGAGATCCGGGCCAAGAAGCGCCTGCGGCAGAACGGGGAGGAGTTGCCGCCTACCTCCTAGGCACCGCGGCTCCCCGGGCCGGGGCAGGGGGCGGGGGGACAGGCTGCTGCTACCAGACCCATCCTGGAGCCCCACCCCCGCAGCCCTTCCCGCCGGCCTCACTCGGGCTGGGGGCGGTGGTCCCCGCGTCACTGTCGGAGCCTGGCTGTGTGCGTGCGTGTGTGCGTGTGTGCGAATGCGCAGGTGGGTATTTAACGTGTATCATTCTCCTTTCTCCTTGGAATTTCCTTCCCCGTGGGCTGGGATGACTTTACATTCAATAAACACTGTTGACCCAACGTCCTGGTTTGTTTGGACAGAGAAAGGTGGGTCCGGGGAGGAAGAGGATTTTAGGTCGAACAGTCTACGATGGTCGTGCCGGCCAAGGATGGCCAAATACTGGCACTTTCCTGGGGTTTATAGGAGATAGCATTCAAAGAGCACACTCGCTAGAGACAAACGGCCCGGCTGTGGCTCCTGGCTCCGCCGGTAAGGGAGACTTTCTCTGCCTTGGTTTCCCCACACGTAAAATGGGGAGAAAACAGTCACTCTCTGATGGCGCCAGTTCACAGAGAGCACAGGTCGGTATGTCAAGCGTCTGCAAGGGTTCCAGATCCTGAAAGCTTCGTGAGCGTGGGGCGCTCAGACCCCTGTCCCCACCCCCCGGCTCCCCCTCAGCCTCCTTCCGAAGTGTGAAGCCGTCCCTCCCCTTCCCTCCGTGTCCCAGCAGGTCACCCGAGTGTTCCTCCCTTCCTGCCCCCACCTCTCCACCTCCCGTCTTGCCCGGAGACCGGCATCCCCTCCGTCCCACCAAGGAGCACACCACCGTCTTGCTTGCCACCAGTGTTTATTCCCCCAGGGAAGGGCCTGAAGGCCTAGATGGGTCCTGTGAGGTCTTGGGGCCTGCGGCTTCTCACTTGGCCTTCGGGTTACGGAACTTGCGTCCCGCGAAGACAGCCTTGTCCCCGAGAGCCTCCTCGATCCTAGAAGGCAGGCAAAGTCAGAGCTGCACCCTTCAACCCAACAGCGCCAGGCTCCCCTCATCTGGGCCCGCCGCAGCCCCTGTACCTCATGAGCTGGTTGTACTTGGCCAGACGCTCTGAGCGGCAGGGAGCACCAGTCTTGATCTGGGGAGGAAAGGGGAGTTCCCATGGTTGCATGAGGCTGGAGGTGGGAGTGGCCTGTGGTGGCAGGAATCCAGGGACCCCAAGGAGACCCGTGGGTACCTGTCCCGTGCAGAGCCCCACAACGAGGTCAGCGATGAACGTGTCCTCAGTCTCCCCGGAGCGGTGGCTCACCATCACCCCCCAGCCGTTAGACTGAGCCAGTTTGCAGCTGGGCAGAGAGGACACTCAGTAAGGTGGGCCGGGGCCTCCGAGGGAAAGCCAAGGGCTGGGTGCGGCTTTTCCCTTCGGTTTGGGGGAGTGGGCTCTTTGCGGGTAGGGAACTAAGTTCTTTGGGAAGCAGGAGAGAAGGGGAGAGTTGATTTTGAATGTGGGCTCCTGAGATGCTGGTGGGAAGGAAGGGCAGAACCAGGGAGAGAGGAACCGCATGGGCTGGGCGTGGGGCATGGCAGGGTCACCGGGGCAAAGCCCTGGGGTCAGGAGGGTGGGGACGGGGCAGGAGCCGGGGCAAGTCAGACGCGGCAGGCCGGGCAGAGCTGGGGCGGAGGGAGGCTGCGGCCGCCCCAGGGCCAGCAGGCACTCACGCCTGGATGGACTCGGTCACTGAGCCAATCTGGTTGACCTTCAGCAGCAGGCAGTTGCAGGCCTTCTTCTCAACGGCCTGGGCAATCCTCTTGGGGTTGGTGACCGTGAGGTCGTCCCCCACGATCTGGATGTTCACCCCCGAGAGGAATGAGGTCCAGGTGGCCCAGTCATCCTGGTCGAAGGGGTCCTCGATGGAAACCACTGGAGGGGGTGAGGCAGGAGCCCGGGTAAAGGTCAGAGGGGCCTCACGGGGCGACAGGCCGGAAGAGTCGGGGTGGGGATTTCCGCGGGGCTGAGGACCGCGAGGGCCGCGGCGGTGGCAGTCACCGTGTTGGGCGGCCGCCGCCGGGGTCTCGGGCAGGAGCGACGGACCAGCTGGGGGTCTCACCAGGGTAGTTCTTGATGAAGTTCTTGTACAGCTCCCCCAGCTTCTCCCCAGTGATGTGCCGCGCGGGGTCGTCAGGGGACTTGAAGTCGAGGTCGTACTTCCCGTTGCGATAGAACTCGGATGCTGCCACGTCCATGCCGATGACCACCTTGTCGGGGTAGCCGGCCGCCTGGATGGCGGTCTTCAGCAGCTCCAGGGCTGGGGGAGGGGCGACAGGGCACCTGAGGCTCCGGGGCCCCCGGTCTCTGCAGCCCGTCCTCCGCGGGGACGCGGGGGGCCCCGGCCCTCAGAGCGCTCACACTGACCCTCGTTGTTCTCCAGGATGTTGGGTGCAAAGCCACCCTCGTCGCCCACGTTGGTGGCATCCTTCCCGTACTTGGCCTTGATGACCCCCTTGAGGTGGTGGTAGACCTCGGCGCCGATGCGCATAGCTTCCTTGAAGGAGCTGGCTCCCACGGGCAGGATCATGAACTCCTGCATGGCCAGCTTGTTTCCAGCATGGGAGCCCCCATTGATCACGTTGAAGGCCTGGTGAGGGGGAGGGCGGGGGAGGGGCGGCTCAGACCCCGCCAGCTGGGAGGGTCCAGGCGGAACCCTGGCTTCCCGAATTACCAGCCGCGGCTCTAGAGGGAGTCCTGTCACTCCTCAGAGTCTCTTGTCTCGTTTGTGTAAGACGGGGATACCACCCGCTTTCCCGCGGGATCTTACGCTGAAAGTCAGACAAACGGACTGAAAATCAGGCCCCACGTGTGCCTGACCTGCGACAGCTAGCGGACAGCACTGACGGCAGGCCAGGCGCTGCCTGGGAGCCTTCCGTGGGGTCCCTGGGCTCCCTCCCTGCCCCCGGCACCCCTGTTAGCCCGGTCCTGTTACCACCCCCACTTCACAGACAAGGAAACGGGGGCAGAGAGCGGATGTGCGGACTCGCCTAAGATCACACCCCAGCAGACAGGCCAGCCGCGCCCCGAGCTCCCGCGCGAACGCAGTCCGCCCAGTTAGGGCGCAGTAAGGGGTCACGTTACTCCCGACACGCAACAGGGGCTTGGGTCTGATGAGAATTCGAGGAGATACAGAGAGAGGCCAGACCCTCGCCACGAAGCAGCTCCCGATCTGACTCGGGACTGGGCCTAGCGCCGGAATGGGAAGGAGCGCGGGGTTAGGCCAAGGGAAGCAGCGGGGAGGCTCGGATTGTGGGAGAGAGGGCGGGGCCGGCCGCAGCTGGAGAAGTTCCATCTCGGGAAACCGTGTCTTTGGAGCTGGGTCTGGAAGGTAGACTTTCCAGGGGCCGCTCGTGCGCGGCTCACTGGTGGGGCGGCTCGGTCACTGTGGCACGGGGCGAGGGCGGCTGCACTCACAGGGACCGGGAGGACCAAGTGCGGGTTCCCGGCGAGGTCCGCGATGTGCCGGTAGAGCGGGACCCCCTTCTCTGCTGCGCCAGCCTTGCACACGGCCAGGGAGACGCCCAGGATGGCATTGGCCCCAAACTTGGCTAGAGGAGGCAGGCACAAAGAAAGGGTGAGGGCTTCTCCCGCAGGGCTTGGGGTCACCGCAGGAAGCATCCGCAACGCCAGACCACTGGGCATGAAGGGTGTGCTAATGGCGGTCTCCCCCAGGAGCCCCCGCCCCAGGGGAATGTGTCAGCTTCAAGTCTGTGTCCACGGCCCGGCCAGGCCTGGCGGAGGACAGGCACCAGGAAATGCCTGTGGAATGAATACAAACCCAGCCAGCCACGGTGTGCCCCACACTGTGGGACACAGAAGTAATCCTAACCAGAGCTCCGACCCAGGGTCCCTCCCCCTAGCCTTGCACTCACACTTGTTCTCAGTCCCGTCCAGCTCGATCATAAATTTGTCAACTTTTTCTTGATCCACGACGCTTAGTTTCTGGAAGGAGAGGTTGGGGGCGGGGGGGTGGGGGGGAAGAGCAGAGGTCATATTTCTCAGGAGTCAGGGCATGTGCGGGAGGAAGTGCAGGTATTTGGGGGAGACAGGCTGGCGGGGCAAGCAAGGCCTCTCCCAGGCGTGAGCTGCTGGGGGTGAGGTGACAAGGACATGGGGGCAGGGAGCAGGCTCCCTCTTGCCTTTTCCAGCAGAGCGGGGCCTAGGGTCTTGTTGATGTGTTCCACGGCCTTCAGGACCCCTAGAGAAGCCGGGGGGGGGGGGTTCAGAAATCTGATTTAATCAGGCTCCTTAAGAGCATTGGGTTCCAGTCCTCTACACCCCACGAGGCTGCTGAGGGCCCAGGTCCTGACCCCACCCACACACACAGGCTCGTCCGGCCACCGTCTTCCCTCACCTTTCCCCATGTAGCGGGATTTATCTCCATCTCTCAGTTCCAGGGCCTCATAGATACCCGTGGAAGCTCCGCTGGGCACAGCTGCTCGGAATCGGCCTGGGTGGGTTGAAAGGGAACATCACACAGAGTCCCCTGCACCCCCAAAGGGCCAAAGTATGCTGAGCCCAGGGCCGGGGGCCAGTGCAGAGGGAGACTCCTGCTTCTCCGGACCAGGGAGCCAGGATGGAAGGGGAAGAACTCTGGGGAAGGGGATCCCCGAGAAACGAGAGCATGTGGGGCAGAACTGGGAGGGAGGGGGCAAGGACCCGCGGGGCTGGAGTCTTCCAAGGCGAGGCCACTCCAGAGGCCTGTGTTACCCTTGGCCGTGTGCAGGTCCACCTCTACTGTGGGGTTGCCCCTGGAGTCCAGGATTTCCCGGGCAAAGATCTTCTGCATGGCCATGGCTGCAAGGCAGGAGATGTGACTGAGTGTGGACAGTTGATCCCTGAAGGAACCCGAAATCCCTTGCCCTTTAAGAGTCTTCCCCACCCCAAGAAGGCAGGTGCGGGAGCTAAAAATATCCCACAAAAAGGTCACAGACCAAAGAGGCTGGCGCAGCCCCCTCCCCCACTCAGAACAGCTCCTGTTGCACCCCCATCCTAAGGATCCAGGGACCTCTTCTTTAACTGCACCCTCTGCACGGCTCCCAGGCCCCCGCCCCATAGCCCGCAGAGCTGCCCTGAGGCCCTCTCCCTCGCCCTCCTGCTTGCTGGCCCTCAGACCCTCTCCTGCTCTGCCGGTTCTCCTCTTCCTGCTCCTCGGTCTCCTCCAAATCCGTGGGGACCCCAAATTCCCCACCTGGCTGCAACTCTCACTCCCCTTCTCCATCCACCTCTGCCTGCCTTTCTTCATGGTCTGGTTCTCTGCCCTGGGTACCCCCCATCCTGCTTGCTCCAACCCTTCCACGTCTTTCTCAAGCACCCCAAGTCCCGGGAGGAAGAAAAAGCTGAGAGCTCCCCCCACTCTGTCCAAACCAGCACCACCCTCACCCTTCACCCCTTCACCACCCCCATCCTCTGGGACTGGAGGGTTCACCAGACCTGGGATGTCTTCGCTAGGGGCTCGGGGTGAGCTCCGAGTCTAGGTGGCAGCTGGGACAGTGTCAGCTCACCCCCTCTCAGGCTGGGCATTTATCCCCTAGCCACCCCGCGCCCCAGCCAGCCCCGCCTCTCTCCCTCTCCATCCTCCCCCTCCACACTGGGCTGGCAGCCAAGTGCCCACTACAGCCGAAAGCAGCAACCTTTGTCCCTGGGCACCTGCCCCCTTCCCAAAGGTCAATGACTACCCCTCCTTCCTCTCTGTCCCCCAATAAAAGCCCCTACTTTTAATTCCAGCTCTGGGGAGGGGCAGGGGAGGGCCTTCAGATCGGGGGTCTCTCCCTTCGCCAGGATTATATTTCCCTTTTGCAAAGGTTGAAGAGGGACTAGTGCCCTTTAGCAAAGGCCAGCGGTAACCTGAGCCCTGCAGGGCTGGGGAGGGGGCCTGGAAGAGGGGCTGCAGGATTGACATCCACACGTGCTCAGCTCACTTGGCAGGCGCCCGGCTGCCTCTGCCCTCAGTCGGAGGAGGGGCCGGGGTCCCGGGCAAGCTCTGAGGCCTCAAATGGAATCCTCCACTCGGAAGGCGAGAGGGTCTCACCTCTCAGGGTCCTCATGGCGGCCTCTCTGGGCCCCTCCCCCCCCGCCCCGGGCCAGCAAGGGGGTGGGGGAGGGGGTAGGGAGCCGAATTTAGACGGGCCCTCAGACTTGGCGCGGCTCCCCGCTGATTGCGCCGGGCCAGCACTTGTCGCCCAGGGTGCAGATCGGCAGCCGGGAGCCCTTCCCGGCCGACCGCGGGCGCCTCGGGCCGCGGCCCCAGCCCACCAGTGAATGAGGTTCCTCAGCAGGGCACAAAATGAATGGCAGGAGGAGGGGTGGCCCCCGCGCGCGTCTGAGCGCGGCGGGGCGGCTCTGGGGGGCCGCGCCCCGACCTCCGCCGCAGCCCCAGCCCGGACACGCGGGCACCTGGAGGCTCGTCCTCTCCCCCGCCCCGTCCCCGGCTCCGGCCGCGCCCTCGGGACTTTTCCACCCCGGGGTCGGTGTGCGGCGGGCCAGAGGTCAGGAGCCGGCCGGCCAGGAGCGCCGCCACGTGCCCGAGCGCGGCCCCGCCCGGGCGGCCCGGTGACTCAGCCGCGCGGCTGTCGAGGAACGGGATCTGGGGCCGTCGGGGGCTGGGGGCGGCCGCCCCGCACCGCGCCCCGATGCCGGCGGGGCGCCCCTCCCCCAGGACCGGAAGCGGCCCAGCCCCGCGGCGGCCCTGCGCCCTCACCTGGGCCGCCGCGGGGACCCCGGCCGCCCCTTCCCGCCGGGCGGCGGGCGAGCGCGGCGCGCGCGACTTCTTAGCCTAAGTTTTACCGAAAAGAAGAAAAAAGAACCCGAGGGCCCCGAGCAGGAGGGGACTTTCCCCGTCTTGGAAAAGTTGCAAAGCTTGCAACCCCCCGGTATTCTTCCGCCCGGGAAAGTAGTCCCGCCCCTGTCTCCCGCGCCCAGTGACCTCTGCCGCGCCGGGCCAAGGGGCACGGCCGGTGACCCGAACTGCTGGCGGGGTGCGTGTGTTGGTGGTTGGGGGGAGGCCGGGTGGGGCCGGGACGTGGGGCGCGGAGGCCTGCCTGGGGGCTGGAGCTGACCCAGCTTGTGCCCCTCGGGCAGATCCTGGGGACACGAGTGTCCCCCCGGTGGGCGCCTTCAACTCTGAAGACAGCCGGGGTATTCGGCCACCTCCCCCTGGGCTCCCGCATTTCTCGACTGAAAAGAACCGGGGGGGGGGAGCCATGGGCCCGCGCGCGCCGCGCCCCCGCCCCTTCCGCCCGGCGGGAGACACGTCCCCGGCCCGCCCGCCTGCGCGGGGGGTCCCGCCGCGCGCGCGCCCTGCGCGCCCGCGCAGCCGGCCGCCGGCCCTAACCGCCCCGCGCCCTCCCGCCCGGCCCGGCCCGGCGCAGGCGCGGGCGCACGCGCCGCCGCCGCCGCCGCTCCTGCCCTCCGGCGGAGGTGGGGGAAGGGGGAGCCGTTCCGTTTAACCCTGAGCGCCCCGCACCCTCCTCGACTGGCTCCGCTCGCGGCTCGCCAGTCCTTCTTCCTTTCACTTTCCTTCCTCCCTCGGGCTCGCTCCCTTCCCCGACACCAAAGTCTCATTGGTATTCAAGGCGAAGCGGAGCGAGCCCTGACCCTAACTTCCCCCAGCCGCCACCGCCCCCCATCCTTTCACAGAGCTTTCCACCCAACTCTGCAAATTTTGCAATAGGGGGAGGGATTTTTAAAATTGCCTTTGCAAAGTTCGGTATCTGGGCAGGCGAGGGGGGAGGGCGGGAACGGGGAGCAGGCCCCGCCCCCCTGCCGCCCTTTGCAAATAAAAATCTGGGGGGGGGGAGGAGCAGGAAGTGGCGGTGCGAGGGCTGCTGCACAGCTAGCGGAGCCGCGGTCCGGACGGCAGCGCGTGCCCCGAGCTCTCCGCCTCCCCCCGCCCGCCAGCCCGAGGCCCCCGAGCCCAGCCCGCGGCCCCAGCAGCAGCGCCGAGAGCAGTCCCAGAAGCAGCGCCATGGCCGGCTGGAACGCCTACATCGACAACCTCATGGCGGACGGGACCTGTCAGGACGCGGCCATCGTGGGCTATAAGGACTCGCCCTCCGTCTGGGCCGCCGTCCCCGGGAAAACCTTCGTCAGCATCACGGTACTGCGAGGCCCGCGCGCCCCGGGGCACCGGCCGGCGCGGACGCGGAGAGGGAGGGACTGGGGTGGGGGCGGGCGCGGTCCGGGGAGGGCGGCGAGGGGCCGCGACCGGGTCCTCGCCCCTGGAGGCGGCGCGGATGGCGGCCGCACGTGAGCGGGCGCCCCGCTGCGCCCGAGACCCCGCGCCCCGGGGCGGCGGCGCCCATCCCTCCCGCCGCCCCGCTCCCCGCGACGGGGCGTTACATCCGGGGCACAGGGCGGGGAGGGGCGCGCCGCCCGGTGCGGAGGCCCACTTCCGCCTCGTCCAGGGCGGGGCGGGCACGCGCGGCGGGCTCGGCCGGGCACGGACACCGGGCGGGCGCGGGGGGACCCCCGGCCCCGCTTCCGGCGGCCGGCTCGCGCCCCGCCACCATTGTTCCTGCTCCCGGCTGCGGGAGGCAGCCCCGGTGGTCCGGGGTTCCCCGCCCTCCCGGCTCCGTTAGAGAGGGCGAGGCCGCCCCACGCCCCCCCGGGTCGGCACGCTGTGCGCCCCGCATTCCTGGGAGGCCCGTCCCGGAAGTCCCCTCGCCCTCCCTTCCCGCCATCCGGCGGGGCCCGGAGCGGGGGAACTTTGGGAGAAGTTGTAGGGCAGCGCGAGTGAAGGAATGAGGGATGACTGCCGCTGTCCCCATCACCACCTCCCCGGTCCGCACTGCCCGGAAGTGGGGAGGGGGAGCGGAAGTTCGGGAGGGGGGGAAGGGGATTTCCGGGCGGGAGGGGACCGGATGTGGGGGTTTGGGGTGTTAGGGGGAGGGGGAGAGAGGTTCCCTGGGGTATCTAGACCTGAGAGCTGGGTGGCCGGCTCTGGCCCCGCGCCCCCTTCCCAAGTTTGCCAACTTCCCCGGAAAGCCCCCAGGGATCTGCTTCATCCTCTCGGGGCACAGCTACCTGGGCCTGGACCCTAAGTCACTCGGAGACCCAGGCGTCCGGGCCCCTAACAACTCCTGCAGAACCTTTGACCAAATAAGGGCAAAGTTGCTTCTCCTGCTTCGCCCGCCCCCTCCCTTCCCCTCTTCGCTTCTGCTTTTCCTGAAGGAGAGTGGTGTGCATCCAAAGGCTACCCATTCCAGGCCACGCCGCTCACCTCCCTGGCTTTTGGCTCCCTTTCTTGGGTTCGCTTTCCCTAATAAATGAGACCGAAGTGTCGCGAGGAACGTGTAGTCCCTTTCTAGGACCATTTTCTAGGTTGGAGGACCGTGATCTTGTGCCCAGTCTTTCAGCAAGTTTCTCAAATCCCATAGATGTGCCAAAGCGCAGGACCTACACCCCTTCTAGGGGGAGGTGTGGAGGGCAGGTGGGTCCTTGAAGCGGGCGGGAACCTCGGTGTGCTGACTTGGATGGCTGTTCTCCCTTCCCTTTCCAGCCAGCTGAGGTCGGTGTCCTGGTTGGCAAAGACCGGTCAAGTTTTTTCGTGAACGGGCTGACACTTGGGGGCCAGAAATGTTCTGTTATCCGGGACTCACTGCTGCATGATGGGGAATTTACCATGGATCTTCGTACCAAGAGCACCGGGGGAGCCCCCACTTTCAACATCGCTGTCACCATGACTGCCAAGAGTGAGTTTCCGACTCTGCACCTTTTCTCCAGCTCTGAGATCCCTCGTGTACCTCCCATTAGTCTTCCGGGTTCTTTTTCTGCCTGGTTCCAGTACGAGGGGGCTCACACCAGCCTGCTGGACGCTGGGACTCTGGATAGTTCCTGCAGTTGTCTAAGTTCCTCCTCTTGTAGCATAAAGATGAACTGTATTACCTCTTTAAGTTCCTTTCTGCCCCTGAGCCTTTTCAGAGGGGAAACCCTATTTTCTTGGGAGAGGTAGACGGGTGGTCAGAAGTTGGCACTGAGCTCTGTCTTTTGAACTCTTTTGTTAAAACGTGGCAGGCTCCACCAGGGTTATTTCTAGCCTGAATCCCAGTCACTGGTCTGCCAGCCTTTGGGCCCTGAATTTTAGCATAGCCCCCTCCAGCTGGAAGCTTGATTTCCCCCTCTTGAAAAGCCCTATTGTTTCAGAGTGACTGACAGCCTGCCTGTGTGTGTGGGGGGGGGGGGTTGGGAGAGAGGAGGTTGGGTTACAGCCCCCAGGGCTGGACAGCTGCTCAACAGCTGGTAGGGGGGGAATTGTGACACCTGGGTCCTAGCCTGCTCTCTTTTCTCCAGCGCTAGTCCTGCTGATGGGCAAAGAAGGTGTCCACGGTGGTATAATCAACAAGAAATGCTATGAAATGGCCTCCCACCTGCGGCGTTCCCAGTACTGACCTCGTCCGTCCCTTCCCCCCACCACTCCCCACGGCTTTTGCACCCCTCTCCTTCCCAGACACACACATACACCATTTTTATTTTTTGGGCCATTACCCCACACCCCTTATTGCTGCCAAAACCACATGGGCTAGGGGCTGGGGCTGGACGGACAGACACCTCCCCCTACCCAAACCCCTCCTGTGTGTGGTTGGAAAAACTTTGTTTTTTGGGTTTTTTTTTTTTTCTGAATAAAAAAGATTCTACTAACGAGGTGCTGTGTGGTTTGGCCTGGGCGTCAGGATGGACAGTCCCCGTGACCAGCCCCCTTTATCTTAGCTTTGGGTTAAAAGAGGGTTGAGGGCTCTACAGAGTCTAGGAATTTGAGCTTCCTGAGTCCTGCCTTGGGGTAAGCACCTGCCTGAGGCCCACCTGGCCAGGTGGCCCAGCCCTTCCCCACTGGCATTTCCAGCCCTAGGTCCTCAGGTGCTAGCTGAGTTGGTAGGTAATGGAAGTGTCTTCCAGACCAGAGAATGGGCCCAGGCCTGCGGGCAAGGCAGGGCCGGTTGAGTCATCCCTGTGTGGGTGGGGCTCCCCCTCTCTGAGTCACAGTAAATGCCTGCTGGGTTTGTCCCCATGGCTACAGGTTATTCTCTCCCAGCACTCCCCTGCCCCTTTATGGCAAAAAAAAAAAGGGGGGGTCAGTTCCCCAAAAGGATAAGGAGTTCACCTATGTGAAAATGATCTCACCCTTCCTTAGTTCACAAAAACAGTTTTATTAACCCAGTAAGTGAAGACCCAGTCCCTTTCCACCCCCAACCCCCTCAAAAGGGATTGAGGAAGGGAGAAACCTGGGGCAGAAATGTCCCCCATCCCTCAACACAGAAGACTGGAGAGAGGACAAGGGGCTGTGCAAAGAGGTCACGGGAGGTGTGCATGGGGGGGTAAGGGGACTATTAGACCAGGATGGCAGCTGAAGAGGAAGGGGGTGAGGGTGGGGGATCTGTCAAAGACCCCGGGAAAAGAGGGGTTGGAGCTAGGGAGCCAAAGGAGGTGGGGAGTGTGGGGCTGGAGCCCAGAAGTGGGGTCCGTTCTGAGGCAGGTTGGTCCCCTGGCTCCCCTTCCTCATCACCCTCTTGCCCCTGAGTTTCGTCCTCGTCCTCGTCCCCCGGACCCTGGTGGACAGGCTGCTTGCAGATGGGACAGGTCTTCCGGGTCTGGGTGAGCCAGGGGTCCACGCAGCGGCTGTGGTAGGCTGCGAGAGGCAGGAGGTGAGGCACCCGGCGCCCGCGGGGGTGAGGAGGCTGGGGGTGGGGGGCCAGGAAGTGAGGGCCTCACCATGAGCACAGGGCAGCACTCTCAGCTTGTCCCCATCCTCATACTCATCCAGGCAAATGGCACACACATCATACTGGTCTCCTGGGGCAGGAAGAAAGTCCTCTCACTGAGCCATCCTGGCCCAAGGCCCCCAAGGACTCTGGGAGCTGTGGAGCTGAACCCTGCCAGTTACCCTCCCCGCCTTTCACCGGGCAAGGTGAGGCCAGAGCAGGACATGAAGAATCTGGGGTTAGGAGGGAAGTGGGTTTCTGGTGGGGAGACAGTGGGAGGGGCGGAAGTGGGGGGCAGGGCTTCTGCTGTAGCCCTTATATGGGCACTGGAGGCTCCAGGGCCTAGAGACCCAGCCCCTCCTTACCTGTTTCTTCCTTCTCACACCAACTCCTCCCGACTCCTTCCATTTCACTGCTCTTTCACCACCCTTACGGGCAAGGTCAGTCCTCCAGCTCTCCCCCCAACCCTTCCGTTTAACCATCTGTGCTTTCTACTTCCCACTCTATTCCTGTCCGGCCCGCACCGTACGTAAGGTAAGGAGAAGAGGAGCTGGCATCCCAGGCTGACACCTCCCATCTCTGCCCCTTGTCTCCTGAGCTCCACTTCTTCAGCACCAGGTGAGCTGTGGGAAAGGCCCCCGTCTCTCCCCAGGCCCCTCACCCTTCTGATAGTCATGGGTAGGAATCTGTTTTAGTTGCTCTTTGGTCAGTCGGTTCCGCTGGAGCCGCTTCCGGTGCTGGATACAACGGACTACCTGGGGGAAGGGGGCACGGACGGATCCGAGTTAGGGAACAAAGCTGGGCAAATCCAGTATGACACCCCCCGGCCCCCCAACCTCCCACGCACAGACCCAGTCTGGCTTTAAAGGCCCCAGCTCTTCCCATCACCCTCCCTGAGCTACTCACCATCACTGCTCCCATGGCCAGAACCAGCAGGCCCACGATGCCTGTGAAGGGGATGAGGTAATACCCCAGAGGGAAGCTATTGTCTGGGACCAGAAGCACCCGAGCCCTGGGAAAAGGAAGACCAGGATCAGAGGAGCAGGAAAGGCAGAGGAACAGAGTAACTGGTGTTGGACGAGGCCCACGGACGGGGAAGGAGGTGGGAGGAAAGTCTCGAGGCAGAGTGAGAAGGACCTAAGGCTGAACGGCCAGGGCGCGGAGGCGTGGGCTCCAGGCTGGCATGGAAGGAGTGAAGGCAGAGTGGGAAGGAGGGACGCGTCCTACCCCTTCTCGTAGACAAAGAGGGCACGCAGGTACTCGGAGCTCCTCTCCCCAATAAACACAGACGGGATCCAGATCTGCTGCTGGATTTCCTCTGCAGGGATCAGTGCATGACGCTGCGGACCCAACCCTCCACTCCGCTCCTTTGTTAACCCTGGCACTTGGCTTTTGCTCCATCCCACCCCAAGGACTGACCTGTGCTCCCTAAGGTCTCAGCCACCCCCCGCCCACCCCGATCTGAGCTCTACCGAAACCCAGCCCGTCCAGGTGCCCCAACCTTACCGCTGTTCCACACCATGTTCAGAAGCTCGTTGGAGTTCACGTTGTGCACCACAGCTGCGCCATACCCCGCCTTCTGAGCATTTAGGACCTAGGGGGACAAGGCAGGGGATAAGGGGCCATCATGGCCCTTGCCTCCCTTCATTCCGGGTGCCTTTTGTCACCCTCAGCTTCCCAGCTCCCACTCCACATTCAGCAACCTTGAGGTCAAAGTTGCAGTCGAATCTTCGAAGCAGTGCAATAAAGACTGACCCGTTGACCGGGGCTGGGGGTGGAGGGGCAATGGGGCTGCAGGCATTGGCCGGGTGAGCCTCCACAAGGAAGCCCTGGGGAAGAGAAGCAAACAACAGTTGGATTTCACCTCCTCAGGTTCTGCTCCCCACGGGGTCCCACCAAGCATACTGGTGGCCCCACGCTGCACACACTGTCCCTCACTTCCTCACCCCTGAGCATCCCACCGCGGTCAGAAGTCCGCCTCCCGAAGAGGCCAGGACATCGAGCAACACCCCTCTCCCTGTCCCAGAGGATCCTACACCCCACACTCCCAGCTAATTCAAATCCTCCTGCCTTCCGGTTTCCCAGATCATAAACCAGCTAACTCCCCACTCATCCGTGTCGCGCCCCCTCAAGCTCCTGTCCCTTCCCCCACTCCAGCACCCCAGCACACTGCCGCAAAACATGCTCCCCTCTGTTGAGAAAATGGCAAGAGGCCCAAAATGGAGTCACTGGTGCTAAGCCCCAGAGCGCCAAACCAAGACTCACCCCCTAACTGAATTAGCTCCAGCCTCCCGCAGGAACGGGGCTAAACCAGCCCACCCGGAATGAGCCGGTCAGAACTCGCGAGGTCATCTGCCCCACAGACCCCTGCCCTCCCTTGAAGAGAGCCGATCTTGCCGCCGTCGCTCTAACCGCTAGCGTGACTTACTCGTCCCGCCACCTCGAGCCTACCAGTTTCTCATTTCCGTACAGCTCTTGGAAGCTCCTTTCTATCTGCTACACGGGATGCTTCCCGATCCATGAACTGTTGACTACAGCCAGCAAGACCTTGAAAATCCCCACACTTACACTGTTTTTTCCCCCATCGGTGATCCAACCACCCACCTAACCAACAGCTACACGCACACCTACGGACGTGCTTGCGAGACGGCCGTCCTCACGATGAAGTCCTCCGAAACTGCTTATGTAACGTGACTCGCAACTGCCCTCAGGAAACTCCCCTCGGCCCATTGTACAGGAAAGCAAACTCAGCGGCACAGAGCGAATGAACTCGCCCCACGTCCTAAGACCCTGCTGGCAAGCGGCCCTTTCCCGCGGTCATCTTCGTCTCCCGCCAGCGCCCCTCCAGAGGGCCCGGGGTTGTTCAGCAGGAGACTGCACGTCTTCTCCCTGCGGACGCCGAATCCCGCCCTACCTGGGCTCCTGCGCGTGGCTCCTAACCTGCCTCCAGCTTCACGCAAGGGGCGAGGCTCCTCAACCCCCGCCCCCCGAGAGAGAGGACAAAGGGAAGGAAATCACCTGCAGCCCCTCCTGGCTCAGGGCGGCCCCAAAGAGCGCTGGCAGGTCTGCAAAGTCCATGCTGGTATTGTGGTCCGAGGTCTGCGGACGAGAGAGCCCGTGTTCCCCGGGCGCCGGCAACCCCGCCCTCCCGCGCCCTTCCCCCACCCGCCCCTCGACTCACCGCTCGGATGAGCCCCCGCGCGGGGCACGCTCCCCACAGCACGGCGGCCACCACCACAGGAAGCGGGAAGGCCGCGGGGTGCATGGCAGCGGGCGGCGAGAGGCCGAGGCGGCCGCGGCCCGGTGGCAGGAGCAGAAGCGGGGTCCTGCGCCCTCTCCGCCCCTCCTTCAGGCTCCCAGGGGTCCAACCACCCCCAGGCCCCACTTCCCAGCTACATGGGGGCGCGGGGGAGGAACCCCGAGTCCGGGAGCGGGGGGCCCAACCCGGCTAGTGGAGCGGGGAGAGAGACACTCAATGTATCCTTCTCGGGTACGGGGACGAAACCGGGAACGGGTACCGAGGCAAGCACAGGTGACAGGAAAACTTCTGGGAGGGTGGGGGCGCTCGGGGAGGCGGGACTTCCGGGCAGGTGAGCTGTCTTCCTCACTGCGGGGAAAGGGCTTCCGGGAAGGAAAGGCAAGCCGCCTCCAGCATTGGGCGCTCAAGAGGAAGGACTTCCGGTCCTAAAAGGCCCGTTGAAAGAAAGGTTAGAGGCGGAGGGAGTGCCTTTTCAGATGCAGCGAGCGCCGAAGCCCCAGCAAACGATCCAGTCGCTCCCCCTCTCATGCCCGGGATCTTGGAGCCGCCCGATTTACAAACCTCTCCACCCTTTCTGGCCGCCGTCGCGGCTGCGGGACCTTCAGGTCTCGCGAGAGTCCTCCCCACACTTTCCCTCCCACCGGCCGAACGCTTGCGGCGCCTATCGCGAGAGAACCGCCCCCCCCCCCCCCCGGCTTCCCCCCTCCCCCCCCCCCCCCCCGCTCACTCTGTCTCGCGAGATCTCCTGACACCGTCTTTATTTTCCCGCGAATCCAATTCGGCGAAAAGTGCGTCTAAGCTATGGCTTCCTAAGCCAGCCACACCCCTTCCCGCACCCCTCCTCGAAGCCCCGCCCCCGGCCCCGCCTTCCTCCCGGCTGCCTTTGCGCCGCGCGCCTGCGCCTGCGCCGGCTTCCAGCTGGGGCCGGCCCCGAGAGCCGGAGGGGCGTGCGCGCGCGCCCTCGGCCCTGTTGCGCGCGCGGTGTCACCTTGGGCGCGAGTGGGGCCGCGCGCGCACGGGACCCGGAGCCGAGGGCCACTGAGCGGCGATGGCGGCCACGGCGAGCCCCGGGGCCGGCGGGATGGACGCGAAGCCCCGCACGTCCCCGAAGTCTGTCAAGTTCCTGTTTGGGGGCCTGGCCGGGTAAGCTCAGGCCCCAGGGTTGGGAAGGGAGGAGGAAGGGACGGGTGCAGGGAGCCGAGCCGGCAGGGGGTCAGCGCGGTCCCAGGCGTATTGCCGAGGTCCTTGATGCGCTGCCAGGACCTTTTCACCCATCGCGGGGCCCCTGCTGGGCTGCGTGCAGGCCCATTGCTTAGCTCTCCCGGGTCGTGTGGGGTTCCAGGTCCTTGCATGGCTCCTGTCGGGCTACGTGAGGCCCCAGGTCACGAATGCCCACTTCCTCTCTCTGGGGTGGACAGCGGGCACTTCTAGATCACTGCTTGACCCCCTGGGAGTTGCGTGGAGCACTTTCGTTGCACGGTCCCCCGCGGGACCATTGGACTTTTCAGACCCATGGCTCTTGGCCCCGGCGGAGACTTACACACGTAGCCACTAGCCTCCTGAACACTTGGTTAATCACGGGGCAGCCCTGGCGCTTCGTGACTCCTCGTTGCCAGGTTCCGGTGGGCACTGGAAGGTAGTCAGGGGACACTCGGCCCTGAACTCTGCTTCTGTCTTCCTCCAGGATGGGGGCTACAGTGTTTGTGCAGCCGCTGGATCTGGTGAAGAACCGGATGCAGCTGAGCGGGGAAGGAGCCAAGACGCGAGAGTACAAAACCAGCTTCCATGCCCTCACCAGCATCCTGAGGGCAGAAGGGCTGAGGGGCATTTACACTGGGTACTGCAGCCACTGGATGTGGCGGGGGGTGGGGGTCGGGGTTGGGTTGGCAGCTCCAGACCCCGGCCTGACGCACAGACCCCTTCGCTCCCCAGGCTGTCGGCTGGCCTGCTGCGCCAGGCCACCTACACCACCACCCGCCTTGGCATCTACACGGTGCTGTTTGAGCGCCTGACTGGGGCTGACGGTACACCCCCTGGCTTTCTGCTGAAGGCCCTGATTGGCATGACTGCAGGTGCGACTGGGGCCTTTGTGGGAACACCAGCTGAGGTGGCTCTTATCCGCATGACCGCCGATGGCCGGTGAGTTCCAGGTCTGAGCCTGCCCCAGCTCCGTTCCCTGGGATCTAGAATCAGAGGACTGCTTATCCCTGGTCTGGAGCAGAGCATTAATGTCCGTGTTCTGGCCCCCTTTCTTTGCTCCTGTGGGGCAGGGTGGTCTATCCTGAGCTTGGCCTCTCCCCGCCTTCCCACCAGGCTTCCTCCTGACCAGCGCCGTGGCTACAAAAATGTGTTTAATGCTCTGATTCGAATCGCCCGGGAGGAAGGGGTCCCCACACTGTGGAGGGTGAGTGAAGGGGCTGGAGACTTTGGGGGCTTATAGGGGCAGGTCTTGGCCATGTCTGACAGCACAACCCCCCCATCCCCACCCCCGCAGGGCTGCATCCCTACCATGGCTCGCGCTGTCGTGGTCAACGCAGCCCAGCTCGCTTCCTACTCCCAATCCAAGCAGTTCTTACTGGACTCAGGTGAGCCCCGGAACAGGGACCCCCGGCCGGGCCCGGGCCAACTCCGCGCTGACCGCCGTCCCTGCTTCGCCTCCCCCAGGCTACTTCTCTGACAACATCCTGTGCCACTTTTGCGCCAGCATGATCAGCGGCTTGGTCACCACCGCTGCCTCCATGCCAGTGGACATCGTCAAGACCCGGTGAGCGTGCGGGCCGGGGCCCAGGGATGGACAGGAGGGCCCGCTTTGTGTCTCTCATGCCCCTGCCTCCTCTCCTGCAGGATCCAGAACATGAGGATGATTGACGGGAAGCCGGAATACAAGAACGGGCTGGTGAGGAAGTGGGGCTGGGGGCTTGGGCTGGAGGATGGGACGCTCTGGGAGGGCAGGGAGGGCCGTGGGGAAGCCGGACATGGCCCTGGAAGCCAGGTCCTAGCCCCGGCGCCCTGCCTGCCTGTTTAGGACGTGCTGGTGAAGGTTGTCCGCTACGAGGGCTTCTTCAGCCTGTGGAAGGGCTTCACACCGTACTATGCCCGCCTGGGCCCCCACACCGTCCTCACCTTCATCTTCTTGGAGCAGATGAACAAGGCCTACAAGCGTCTCTTCCTCAGTGGCTGAGGCAGGCGAGGGGCCGGGGTGCCAGGGCTCCCCCTTACCAGCTACTCCCACAGTCAGTGTGCCCCCGGGGGCCTGGACTCTGCTGCCGTGGGCCCCTCTATTTATTTTCCCTCCATGGTGTGGTTCCTTCCTCTGCGGTAAAGGACTGTGGTCTGTCCTACGCCTGCGCCACCTTGCCCTCCTTGTCCTGATCCTCACGACCTCTCTGCCCCTGGCTGTGTCTTGGCTGGGGTGTGGGGGTGGTGTCTGGGAAACTGCCTGAAGCTCTCCGGCCTCCTCTGGGGTGTTAGTTTCGGGCACGTAGGACCGCGAAAGATCCTCCTTCTCAGTGGGTAAACTAAGGCAGGGCTGAGGGGACAGGAGGCGGCAGAAGCTGTCAGGGTGGCCAAAAGGCCTGCAGCGGGAGGACGTGACCCTCCACCTCACTGACGACGTGATCAATAAATTGGATTGGTGACAGCACCCCCAGATCTGTATAGTTGCAGGGGCGGGAGGGGAGGCAGCTGGACAAGGAGGCAGAGGTCCCAGGAACACAGGAGCTGGAGTTTTAAAGAAAAGGTATTAAAGGAAAGGCACTTGCCCGTTTTATGCAAACGTTACTTCAGTCGGTCTTGATGGGGTGGCAGCAACCGACAGGTAAGGAAAACTGATGCACACGCCCCGCGTGTTGCTTCCCAGCCACTTGCCCAAGAATGTCGGGGGTGCGGGTCATCTCATGGGATCCCCAGGAAAAGCCTCCGCGGCCTGGTGACTTGGGCAGAGGGGACCGTCTGAGACGGGAAGGCTGAGCCGTGGGGGCAGGCGCCCAGAGCCGGGAGGCTTGAAACTGGGGGGGCGGGAGAAGGGGACGTTGGCCAGAGACTTGATCCGAGCCCCACTCTGCGGAGAGTGATGTGTCTCCAAAAATCTCCTGGGGCGTCAAAGGGCACAGGAAGGTCAACTGGCAGGAGGGCTGGGCAGCGTGAGGCCGAAAGTCTTGTGAGCCTGGCCAGGGACAGGCAGGCGGCAGGTGGGAACTGTCCCCTTGGCAGCCTCCTCAGGAGGAGGAGAGGAGGAGCTCGGCAGCCCGGCGCCCCGGCTGGGCCTTCCCACCTCTGCCCCTCGTACCCACTCCTGGCGCTTGCTGGCCTGGGCCACAGGGGCCACTCTGAGAAACCGGGAGCCTGGGCCTTGTCCTTAAGAGGTTCCAGGTCCAGAGGGAAAGATGGCCCAGGGGCAGGTGGGGGCGGGAGTGGAGCAGTGGACCGCTGCAGGGTGATGCGGGGCCCCCGGCCCTGCCTGGAGGAGAGAGCCGTGCTGGTGGCCGTCAGATGGATGGGGCGGCACACCTGCTGGACAGGAGAACAAAGCCTCGGAGGGGAAACCTGGGGTTGGGTGGGGAGGAGAGGGGCAGGTGATCTCGAAGCTTGCAGTGGCGGCCCATGGGGCATGGAGAACTCATTGCAGGACGTCAGCCGGGTGAGTGCATAGAAGCCCTTAATGGTCAAGCTCCAGATCTGTCCTCTCTCCAGGGGAGACTTCCAAGCAGGGCAGGTGCGGTCGGGCTTTGAGGCCCTGGCCACCTGGAGAAGGGGGTTCTAGAGCCGGGGAGGCTCAGCTTTCACTCCCGTTCTCTGTGGCCCCAGCCTTGGTTTGGGCTGGAGACACCACAGGAAACACAGACTACTCGGTGCGGTGAGGGGAAACGGCAGAGTCTAGGGGAGCAGGGGAGAAGCAGGTTCTAGTATGCGAGCAGGACACCTGACTGGGACGGCTCGGCGATGAGTAGAACCCAGCACGATGGCCCACGCCGTCAGGCCCACACCCACTGGGCCGCTGGCCTGGGCAGAGCAGGAGGCCGCGGGTGCGGGCAGGTGCCCACCTTGGCTCCTAGGCGGCCCGGGGCAGGCACGCCTCGGCAGGGGCCGCTCCAGGGAAACCTGTGGGTTGGAGCTGGTCCTGGTGCTTGCGGTGGCCTGGTGAGCGGTAGCGTAGGAGGAGGGGGGCACCCCAGGCCGGGGGTGCAGGCTGGTGAGCGTTTGTGGGCGAGTGATCCAACTCAGGTGGGGCAGGTGGGGCTTCAGACGTGTGAATGACAAGTGCCCTGGACGCTCTTCGTCTCCAAAGGAAACTCAGTTTTTTTGAAGTTACCTTTTTATTCTACAAATAATATACAACGGTGGAAAACTAGAAAATGCTCAACGGAGGAAAAGAAAAGGAAACCACCATGTTTGCGCTCCGCAGGGACGATCAGGGCTCACATCTTGATCCAGCTCTTTCCCGGTTCCCTCCGGTACACGTGTGTGAGAATCCTGCTCTGTTCCCTTCGCTTTTTCCTCAAACTTTCCGCAAGGTGATGGTAACGACGTAGTGGTTTGTGAACCCCTCCTGCATGGGGAGCTTTGTTCTTTGTTCTATGACCCGCCCCGCTCCTCTGCACCCCTGCTGCTTCGCCGAGGTTGTGCGTGTGGTACCAAGAGGCTTCTGATAAAGGAAAAGTGGCTAAGTCTCCCCCGACCTTGTGCTCCTTGCCCGCCCACCCCCAGCTAGATCCCAGTACAGAAGCCTGTCACGGCCTCTGCAGGTCCCCAAACCACCCCCCTCAGAGGCTGTGGCCAGCATACCTAACGCCTACTGTTCCCAGCAAGTCCTGACCCCGACCCAGACTCAGGGCAGAGGGCCGCCGTCCTGCCCGCAGGGGCCCCACGTGGCCATCAGCCCGTACCCACAGGAAGAGGCTGGAGCGGAAAGTGGGGAGTGAGCCTTGAAGGAAAAGCAGCCAGGCCCGGGGCATGGTCACTTGCTTTCCCCTCTGCAGCTCCAGATGTGCGGTGTGCGTGGCTATGGCCAGGGCCTGTGGCCCCGCGGGCCGGGCCCGAGCCAGCAGCAGGATAAGGACCACAGAGGCAAACAGAAGCCAGAGGAGACCCAAAACATAGAAGCCCAGGGAGAGGAGACAGCAGAAGTCAGGGTTGAGCAAAGGGTCATTTCTGGAGCTCTCCAAATTCCCTTGAACCACCTCGTGGGCCTTTGGGAGGTAGACAGAGGAGGTGGTTATTGGGTATTCCAAAATAGTAGGGAGTGAGGTTGATTCTGGGATCTCAAATGTGGTCAGTTCAGAGAGGATTAGGGTTGTGGTGGGTTCCAGGGTGGTGGGGGTCGTGGTGGGGGTCGTGGTGGGCTCGGGGGTGGTGGTGGGGGTGGTTGGAGTTGTGGGCTCTGGGGTGGTGGGGGTTGTGGTGGGGGTCGTGGTGGGTTCTGGGGTGGTGGGGGTCGTGGTGGGCTCCGGGGTGGTGGGGGTCGTGGTGGGGGTCGTGGTGGGTTCTGGGGTGGTGGGGGTCGTGGTGGGCTCCGGGGTGGTGGGGGTCGTGGTGGGGGTCATGGTGGGCTCTGGGGTGGTGGGGGTCGTGGTGGGGGTCGTGGTGGGCTCTGGGGTGGTGGGGGTCGTGGTGGGAGTCGTAGTGGGCTCGGGGGTGGTGGGGGTCGTGGTGGGGGTTGTGGTGGGGGTCGTGGTGGGGGTCATGGTGGGCTCCGGGGTGGAGGGGGTCGTGGGTTCCAGGCTGGTGGGGAGCCTGAGCTCTGGGGTGGTCATGGTCATGGTGGATGTTGTGGGGTGGGGCATGGTGGAGGGCGGGGGATGGGGCGTGCTGGACCTGCTGGGCTCTGGGGCGGTTGGGAATCTGCTCTGTTTCTTCGTGGACTCGAGGGTGTAAGACAGATGGGGCATCTGGCGGTCTGGAGAAGCAGTGGGTGCTGAGTGGAGGGGGGCCCAGTGGGTTGTGCGGGCTCTGGTGTTGGAGAAGCTGACCACGGCCCTGGTGGCGGGTACCTTTCCCACCTCCTCCTCTTCGTCGTAGTCGTCATAGCCTAGGTCAACCCCATCCCCGAGAATGGAGCAGCCCTTCCCTGGGTAGGTGTGGACGGGCACGTTGTACAGGTTGACACATCGCACGCTCGCCACGTTGGGAGTCATGGCCTTGACGTCCACACCCTCCTTCCATAAGTAGACGTTATTGGAGTTGTCCTGCAGCCAGCGGCTGAAATAGAGGATCTCGCAGTCACAGGCCCAGGGGTTGTTGTGGAGAAAAGCGAAAGGCAGGAGGAGGTCCCCGAAGAAGCCCTTTGGGATGGTGCGCAGCCAGTTCCCTTGGAGGTAGAGGGTGTCGAGCTCCCCCAAGCCATCCAGGAGCCCCGGGGGCAGCTCATTCAACTTGTTGTCGGCCAGATTGAGCTTCCTCAGCTGGGCCACGGGCCTCAGGAGCCCCGGGGGCAGAGTCTTGAGCTTGTTGCCGCGCAGGTAGAGCTCATGGAGCCGGCTCAGGCCGTCCAGAGCACCAGGAGACAGCGCGGTCAGCTCGTTGTAGGAGACGTCCAGGGTGGTGAGGGCTGGCAGTGCCCGTCCTAGCAAGGGCAGGCTCTTCAGCTTATTGTGGGAGACGTCCAGGGTCTCCAGCCGTGGCAGCGCCCCGTCCGTCTGCAGGTTGGTCAGCTGGCTTTGGCGGAGGTACAGCTCTGCAAGCTGGGTCATGGACGCCACGGATGCTGTGGAGAAGGTGCCCAGGGGGTTCTCGTCCAGGTGAAGGATGGCCATGTCTCTGGGCAGATCTGGAGGCAGCAACTTCAGCCCCCTGTTGTCACAGTTCACTTCCAGCTGGCTGGTCACCTTGGAGACCTCACAGACCAACTGGGGGTGTGAGGGGCGCGGCAGCAGAAGCAGCAACAGGAGGAGAGGCATGGGGACCTGGGGGTCACGGGGACACGCGTGGGCACCTCGTGGGCACTGGGCGTTATTCCTCCAGACTCTAGCCCCTGCTGCAGCCTCGGGGATCCCTCCAGAAACGCAGCCCCCGGACTCCTGTCCTCCCCACTGCCCTCTCCCGCCCTTGCCCCCAGAAGCCTAAACTGCTAGCCCCACGTCCTAGGTTCTTCTCCCTCCCTCAGCGGCCCTGTCCCCCAGCCCCAACTCCAGCTTACAGGCAGGCAGGAGGACCTCCGAGGGCACAGAGCTGCTCGCAGGGTGTGACTGTCCTCTCTCTCCAGCTCCAGGGAGGGCCTGGGCAGGGGCAGGAAGGGGATGGGGATGGGGAGGAAGTGCCAGCCTGATAGAGATTCCCTCCTGTGACCTGGGAGCAGTGTCCCTCCCGGACACAGGCCCTTATCACCTCCTTCCACAACCGTCCCCAGCCCTCCTTGTGGCTCTCTTCTCCCACTTTCCATCTACACAGGACGGATTGGGAGTGGACTCCTCCAACCACCACCGTCCCCCGGCTTCTAAACCTCCCCAGCTGCCACTCACTCGCCCTTCCCACTTGCCAATTTTAACCCTTACCGCCCTCTGCCTTTCTCCCTCTCTAGCATGGTTCCCCCCACCCACTGGCTCCGTTGTGGCCAAGGTCACCAGTGTCCCCCACCCCTCTACACCCACCGGACACATCTCCATTAGGATCCTGTTTTCTGCAGCCTACATACCCACGGCCTCTCCCGTCTTGGGACTCATGCCACCACCTCCCTCTTACCTCTCTGGCTGACCTTTCTCAGTCTTCATAGACTCCTCTTCCTCTGTCTTTCATGGAAAGTCAGCCTGCCCCCGGAGTTTGGTCTTTGGTCCTCTCCTTTTCTTCTGCTACACAAACACTTCACATTACCCTCATTCATTCCCTTGCTGTCAAGCACCACACACCCACCCCAGTGACTCACCTCTACTCAGACCCAGACCCCTCTCCAGAGACCCAAACACCTAGGTCCCACTGCCTTTTGGATTCCTTGGATGTCCCACAAGCATTAAAACAATATGTTCAAAACTAAGCTCATCATCTCTCTCCAGATAGCTAACCCTCCTGTGTTGTCCAGCCCAGTGAATGGGACCATCATCCGCCCATTTAGCCACTCAGTCAATACAAACAGAAACCCCAATGGTCATCCTTAACTCTTTCCCTCCTCCTCCCCCATCCAACCTGTCACCAAGTCCTGCTGATTTTACCTCCTAATCTCTCTCTGAAATCCACTTCTTTCCATCCCCACTGCCACCATTCCCAGTCCAGGACACCAGCTCTTCTCTACGGCTTCACTGCAACAGCCTCCCAGCTGGTCTCCTGATGCCCTGACCTCCCTTCTCCCCATCCCCCACTGGAGTGGTCTTCCAGAACTGCAGATTTGTTCATATCCTTCCACTGTTTGAAACTCATCAGGGGCTCCCTATAGCTCTGAGATCCCTGACATGGCCTACAGGGTCCTGCATGATCTGACCCTTGCCTACCTGTCCAGCCCCATCTCTCAGCACTCCACCTTTCACTCTAGTAGATCATTTTATTTCTTTCTTGTGCCTGGGCTCTCTTCTCACCCCTCACCCCCTTCTGCCCAACCCTTACTTATCTGGAGAGTCCCAGCCCAGAATGTCTTCCTCTGGAAAGCCTTTTAAGACTTCCCAAGACTTGGGGCACCTGGCTGGCTCAGTCGGTGGAGCATGTAACTCTTGATCTTGGGGTCATGAGTTCGAGCCCCACGTTGGGCATAGAGATTACTTCAAAACAAAACTTCCCAAGACCAAATGAGGTGCATATTTTGGAGAGTCAGCTACCATGTCTGTTGGTCCACCACCCCTTCTAATGATTAAAATGCCCCACCAGCTGTCCCCCAGCAGGGGCGTCATGCAACCACACGAGTCTGCCCGTCTACTCCTTTCACCACGAACCCAATGCTGTTAATCCGTACATTTCCCATTTATATAATTTGCCCACTGCAAAAAGTACTTGAGAACATGGAGAAAACAAGGAATCAAGCATCAGGAAGTGTGAGAGAGAGAGACAGAGAGGCCGTGAGGTGGAGTGGGTCCCCTGGAGCTGCTGATTGTTGGTGTATTGTATCAGGGATTTTCGTTGTAAGCAACAAAAAACATCCTGGTGAGTTTAGGATGAAAGGGAATTTGTTAAACATATATTGGCCACTTTACAGACTTCCCAGTAAAGACCAGAGAACCAGACTTTTGGAACTGTGTAGCCCGGAACAGAATCAAGCTGCAGAACCAGTCTGGTGAGCAAAACTCCGCTCCTGCTCCAAGACCAGATCACTGAAGCCTGCACTGCTCCAGCTGCTGAGCCAGAGACTCGGTGTTACCACAACCTCCCTGCGCAGAGAGAGGATCCTGGACCACCCCCTCCTCCTTTGTGGTACCAGCTCCTGATTCAAAGTCTGGGTATCGGTTGGCTTAGTCATATTTCTGTGACCCGGCTGCAAGGAAGTCTGGGAGAGCAAATCTGGTGGTTTCAGGTTTTGTAATAGGAGGCCGATTCTGCTTCTCCAAATATTCCTAAATTGAAGGCTATTCCAGACACAGAAAAGGGATTCATATGCTTTGGAACCTACTGAAATGATCCTATGTTTCACTTTCTTCACATGTTAATATTCTGAATTTTTTTTTTTTCTAATTTCACATCTTTGAGTGCTTGGGATTAACATTACTTGACCATTATTAATTATTCTTTTAATATAATTCTAGGTTGGTTTGCTCACATTTTACTTATACCTTTTACATCTAAGTTAGAAAATAGAAGTGGCTTGTAGATTGCTTTTGAGGGGCTTTGTCTTTTTCTTTTTTTTTTTTTTTCAAGATTTTATTTATTTATTTGACAGAGAGAGCACAGTAGGCAGAGTGGTAGACAGAGGGAGAGGGAGAAGCAGACTCCCCGCTGAGCAGGGAGCCCAATGCAGGGCTCGATCCCAGGACCCTGGGATCATGACCTGAGCCGAAGGCAGACGCTTAACGACTGAGCCACCCAGGCACCCCGGGGCTTTGTCTTTTTCTATTTGTTTGTTTGGTTTTGTTACCAGAGTTATGCTGGCTTTAGAAATTAAGTTGGAAAATTTTATATTCTCTGGAAAAGTTAGAGATCATAGGGATTTTCTGTTCAATGCAGGGTTGGTGGAATTCACCTATAAAACCATCTGGACTTGATGCCATTTGGGGGATAGCTTCTGGAATACCTTTCCAATTTCTACTATAATTTTTGATCTGTTGAGGTTTCTTGGGTCAATTTTGATCTTGAGTCAATTTTGGTAATTGATAGTTTCTGATAAAATATCTATTTCATGTGGCTATTCAAATTTATTATTGCAGGTTTGAACACATACTTTTATCATTTGTTAAAATCTCCATATCTGTAGTCATGAGCCCTAATGTTGTTTGTCTTTTCTCTCTCTCTTTCTCCCCACCCCTCTTTTTTTCCTCACTGGACTTGCCAAAGATTATTCTATTTTACTGGACTAGTCAAAGAACCAGATTTTTTTTTTTTTAAAGATTTTATTTATTTATTTGACAGAGAGAGACACAGAGAGAGAGGGAACACAAGCAGGGGGAGTGGGAGAGGGAGAAGCAGGCTTCCCGCTGAGCAGGGAGCCCGATGCAGGGCTCGATCCCAGGACCCTGGGATCACGACCCGAGCCGAAGGCAGATGCTTAACAACTGAGCCACCCAGGCGCCCCAGAACCAGATTTTTTAAAAAAGATTTTACTTATTTATTTGATAGAGATAGTGAGAGAGCACAAGCAGGGGAGGGTCAGGCAGAAGGAGAGGGAGAAGCAGACTCCCTGCTGAGCAAGGAGCTTGATGCGGGACTCGATCCCAGGACCCTGAGATCATGACCTAAGCTGAAGGCAGACATTCAACTGACTGAGCCACCCAGGTGCCCCAAAGAACCAGATTTATTAGTTTTACTAGTCAATTGCTTTTTTTTTCTCTTTGATGATAAATGTCTGCTTCCACCTTTAATCTTACTTTGAGCTTATTTTCATGTTCTCTTCCTACCTTCTTGAGTTGAAATCTTAGTTCACTTATTTTCAATCTTTCTTGCTTTTCAGGTAAATCCACTTAATTCATACTTTTCATCTTAGTACTGCTTTGTGCCACTTAACATGTTTTATCATGTAATACCTAAGGGGAATATGTGTAATTTTTTTTATCCAGCATCCATTCCTCTTGGATAAGAGGACCCCAGTTTCCTTTTGGGAGATTTCATCTCCTCAGACGAGTACAGACTTGATAGGAGTATAGAAGTAGGCACGCTGCCCTCTCGCTTTGGAAACCCAAATATCTTTGGAAGTTCCTTCCACCCGGTACTTCCTGTCTCCACCTGAGTTTAGCTCCGGGATGTAACCTAATCATGGACAACTGTTCCCCTTGTCCTAGGATTTCAAATGGTGAATGTGATGACAAGAAAAGAGAAAATAGAACTGGACAGCATTCATTTCAAGAAAGTGTTCAGGAAAAGTGTAGAGTGGTTCCTCTTACAAAGGCAAGGCCCCATTGCTACCTGATTCCCGGGCAATCCTGGACTGTCCACGTTCACTTGTACCCAGTGAGCCCCGCATCTTTCCAACAAGTCTCTATTGCAGTAAGTCAGGCAGAGTTGATCTCATCCAAAGAGTCCAGTTCAATGTTCTAGCTGTGGTTCATTTTTAAAGAGTTGGGCAGGAGACATTAGTTGGAGGATCCACTCAACTTTTCTTTTTTTTTCTTTTGGAAAATTACTCCTACTCCATCCTTAGGATTCTTGGTGGGAATGATTCTATCCCAGCTGCATAAGTGGACCTCAGCCAATCACTAGGTCCCAGACAAGTAGCCTGATATAAGCTGGTCAGAGTATCCCGTGGTCAGAGTGAGACTGGCGCGGGGACAGAAACAGAAAGTAAGTGGGTCCTTTCCATAACAAAGCCCAAGACTTCGTGGGATGGTTGAAGAAAGCATACTTTCTCTGGATGTGGACAGGAAATACGTAACCCCAGATGAGCTGTAGGCATCCACCTTGTGATCACAAGGGCTGTGGTCTTAGGATGAAGCTGATGTCAGAGAAGGCATAAAAAGAAAATGGGAAGAAACCATTGGCATCACTGAGATGCTGTATCAAACCAGTTGTGAAGTTCTGTGAGCCAAAAATCTGCTTATTTCTTTAAAAAAAACAATTGGTACTGGGATATTTACTTGCAACATAATGAGCTTTAAGAGGTAAAGATTATATTTTCCATTTTTCTTTTTTTTTTTTTAAGTAGAGTTGTCTGAAAAGGTATTTTTTAAATTTCAGGTGAATTTTTAAACATTAGATTCACGTGCAGTTTTAAGAAATAAGACAGAGATCCTGTGTACCCTTTATCCAGTTTCTGCCCATTAGTAACATGTTGCAAAACCATAGTGCACTATCACAACCTGGATATTGACGTTGTTCTCACCGTAAAGATCCTTCATATTGTCCCTTTATATCCACACTCAACTTCCTTCCTACCCCCGACAATCACTGCTCTGTTCTTCATTTCTATAATCTTGTTGCATCAAGAATGTTCTATAGGGGCACCTGGGTGGCTCAGTCGTTGGGCGTCTGCCTTCAGCTCAGGTCATGATCCCGGGGTCCTGGGTTCGAGCCCCCATTGGGCTCCCTGCTTGGTGGGAAGCCTGCTTCTCCCTCTCCCACTCCCCCTGCTTGTGTTCCCTCTCTCGCTGTGTCTCTCTCTGTCAAATAAATAAATAAAATCTTTAAGAAAATGTTCTACAAATGGGATCATACAGAATATGACCTTTGGGAGTGGGCTTTTTTCACTCAGCATACTTCTGTGGAGATTCATAGTTTGTAGCGTGTGTTGGTAGTTCATTTCTTTTCATTGCTGGGTAGTATTCCATTGCATGGATGTAGCACAGTTTAACCATTCAATAACTGAAGGCCATCTGGGCTGATTCCAGTTGTTAGCTGTTATAGATAAATCTGCCTTAAACATTAGTGTACAGATTTTTGTGTGAACATCAGTCTTCATTTCCCTGGGAAAATGTCCAGGGGTACAATTTCTGGGTCATATGGTAGTTGTGTGTTTATTTTGGGGAGTTTATCTTTGGGTTATTCTTTTTTTTTTTTTTTAAGATTTATTATTTATTTATTTATTAGAGAGAGAGAGTGAGCATGAGCAGGGGGAAGGGTAGGGATAGAATCTCAAGCAGACTCCTCACTGAGAGTGGAGTCTGATGCGGGGCTCAATCTCACAACCCTGAGATCATGACCTGAGCCAAAATCAAGAATCAGATACTGAACCAACCCAGCCACCCAGGTGCCTCTTTTTGTGTTATTCTTTGGGTTTGTTCTATTTGGGGTTTGCTCGACTTCTTGCATGTCTGTTTATGTTTCTTTACAAATTTGGGTAGTCTCTCAGGACACCTGGGTGGCTCAGATGGTTAAGTGTGTGCTTTTGGCTCAGGTCATGATCTCCAGGTCCTGGGATCGAGTCCTGCATGGGGCTCCCAGCTCAACATGGCAGATGTTTTATTAGAGTCCCAGAGCTTCCTGAGACTTCCTTTTTTAAGATTTATTTATTTTAGAGACAGAGAGAGAGCACAAGTGGAAAAGGGGGTAGGACCAGAGGGTAGAGGGACAAGCAGAGTCCCCATTGAGCAGGGAGCCAATGTGGGGCTTGATCCCAGGACCCTGAGATCCTGACCTGAGCTGAAATCAAGAGCCAGACGCTTCACCGACTGAGCCACCCGGGCCCCCCCCCCCCCACTTTAGGAGTCTGTTTTCTCTCTGTCTTTCCGAAAGGGTGATTTCTATAGTTGTATCTTCCAGCCCACTGATTCTTTTCTCTGTTCTCTCCATTGTGTTGCGAGGCCCACTCCCTGAGCTTTAATTTCAGCTGTCCTGCCTTTCAGCCCTACAGTCTCCCTCTGGTCCTTCTTTAGATCTTCTATGCTTTTGCTGAAGTCGGGTCTGCATCTGTCTCAAGCGTATCCATAACGTCTTGTTAAAGCATTTTTATCGTGGCTGCTTTAAAATATTTTCCAGAGAATCCTCACACCTCTGTCCTTTGGCTGTTGGCAGCCGCTGGTTGTCTTTGTTATTCATCTCAAGGTCTTTGCGGTTCTTGGTATGAGGAATGATTTTTTTTTTTTTTTTAATGGAAACGTGGCCATTTTTGTATTATTTGATGAGAGTCTGGGTCTAAAACCTTCTGTTCTAGCTGGCTTTTTCTGACATCGCCCTGGCGAGGAAAGGCGCCGCTAGGCGGCGTTCGAAGTTCAAGTCCCCCCTGTGGTTACACGCTGGCTCAGGCAAAGTCCCCGCTCCCCTGCTTGGCCTTCCCAGAGAGTCCCCCTCCCTGGCAGGGATGTTGGGGCGACTCATGACAAGCCTGAGGAGGGTAGAAATCTGGGCTCACCCTTTGGCCTTTGCAGATGTGGGTGTGGCCACAGTTTGTGGTATTTGTCTGGAATAGAGTGGTGATTTTCCAAGTTTTTTTTCTTAAGAGTTTATTTAGTTATTTGTCGGAGAACGGGCACAAGCAGGGCGAGTGGCAGGCAGAGGGAGAGGGAGAAGCAGACTCCCCGCTGAGCAGGGAGCCCGATGTGGGGCTCCATCCGGCGACCCTGAGATCATGAGGTGAGCCGAAGGCAGACGCTTAAACGACTGAGCCACCCAGGCGCCCCGTATTTTCCAAGTTCTGCCTTGTTAGGCTACCCCTCCCATGGTCCTTTGGCTAGATAGAGCAGGCTTTTGTTGGGGTATTATTATCATTATTATTTTGTCTATTCTATTCTATTATTATTTTGTCTATTCGGTTCTAATTGCTGACTCCTTCACCTCTTATGTTTATATAGAATGTTCCGGAGTTTAGTTGGACTTAATGGGCCGAACAGGGGAAAAGCACATCCACCCCATCTTCCCAGAAGCAGAAATCTCCCTGGTGGCTTTGGCTACTTTTTACTGGTAACGACTCAATTTCTCATGGTTGGCAATAAACATACCATGTGAGGGTTAATTTTATGTATCAACCTGGGCCAGACTCACCATTTGTTAACATTTTGTCTTGTTTGCTTTATCACTCTTTCTCAAGTGTTATTGCCTGAACTGAGACGAACGTGGAGACATCGTGCCCCTTTGCCTCTCACATTTCCATGTGTATTTCCTAAAAACAAAGACATTTTCTTACATAACTGCAGTTTGCTTATGAATTTCGGGAGATTCAGTACTGATGCACTAGTTTTATCCAGTCTACAGTTCGTGTTCCCATTTTGCTGACTGTCCAAAAAATGTCCCAGCGTCCCACCTGGGACCACAGCTCTTTGGTTTCCTATAGTTCCTTAAACTGCCTTTATTCTTTGGACTTTGACATTTTTGAAAACCACAGTCCAGTAACTACACAGAATGTCCCTCGATTATATAGAATTTCCCTCCGTCTGTGTGATGTTTCTCGTGGTTGGATTTGGGGTGTGTGTTTCAGTATCATAGAAGTGAGGTGGCTTTCTCGGGACAATCATATCAGGAAACACTTCATATCAATTTGACCTAGTTCTGGCCATGTTCACTCTGCTATGTGGTTAAGGTGGAATCCACCGTGCTTTCCCATGGTCAAGATCCTGTTTTTCCTTTTGTCGCTAAGAAGCACTTTTGTGGGGAGATATTTTGATGCCATGTAAATATCCTGTTCCCAATTAAACCGTGGCCTATAAATTGCAGCACCCATCGATGACCCTTGCGGGATTCGATTATTGCCGGGAAGGTTGAGAAACTCTTTTTAGGTGATTTAAATGTATTCCTTTTCCTTGTCGCCGGAAGAACCCGACTAAAACAAAAATGTTAGAATCAGAAGCGGGGATTCACGGAACAGATCCCGGGTGTCATCAGGTGGGATAGAGTTTCCACCCGGTGTTGGCCTGGGGAAGCCACTAAATGGGCCGCCTCCGGGGGTCTCTTGGGCTCTAAGGATGGGCCCCTCAGTGGGGCCATGGTGGATTTGATGGCTCCAGCTCTGGGAATTCCAGGAGGGGGATTGGTCTTTGAGCTCTCTAGGCTGGATTAGTTGCTGTATTGTAAATGCCCACAGCCCTGCCAAAGCAATCGTGATGCTTTGTTTTAACGTCCGTCCACCCCTCCAGGTGGCAAACTGGGGCAAACTGAAGGGGTAGACACTGTTCCATGGACTGAAGAGGAATGACCGCACCCAGTAAGATGCCTCCTTTGGCTTCTCTCCCTGTGTCTCCTGCCTCACATGTATATGCTTTACCTGAGCCCGCCAAAATCCTACCTGCACGCTTGCTGAAAGACACCACTGCTGGAGAATGCACCCCCTCCCCCTTCCCTCGCTCAACCGAGCTGGTCGAGCTGGTCGAGCTGGTCGCTGGTCCCGAGCTTGGCAGTCAGCGGGCTCCAGGGGGAGGGTGTGATGTCCTTTGTTGAGCAGAAATTCTTAACTGTAATGTATTCAGGCCATCAACATTTCCTTTTATGGTTCGTGGTCTTGGTATCTTGTTTCAGAGAATCCCACCCAAGGTCACAAAAATACTCGTCCCCATTCTCCTCTGTTGACCTTAGCTTTCCCGTTGTTTTAAAGTCTTTCCTCCACCTGGAGTTTACTTTTGCGTGTGGTGGGACTTAGGGATACAGATTTCTTTCTTTTTTTTCATCCCCAGAGGGAGGGAGCTGCTTGCCCTGTCTGCTGATCCAACCTGTCCTTCCTGATGTCACTCCACTGTTGGCCCATAACCACTCTTGTGTGTGTGCATGGGCGGCTCCTACTGGCTTCCCACAGTTTGTCAGCAACTAAGAAATACGCCATGGCTGTGTCTTTGTGTATTTCATGTATGAGTTTGTTGTTACTTGTTTGCTCTAACTTCCGTGGTGTGTTTTAATATCCGGCAGGGTGACTCCTTCCCCCTTTCTTTGGCTATTCATGGACCTTTTTACTATCATAAACATTTCATCTTTTTATATAAAGAAAATTTTATTTACTTAAGGAATCTCTACACCCAGCGTGGGGCTCGAACTCACAACCCTGAGATCAAGAGTCATGCGCTCTGCTGACTGAGCCGGCCAGGTGCCTCTAGACTGTCAGGAACATTTTAGAATGAGTTCCTCCTCAAGTTCCTAAGAATTTAACTTACAGATTATTTGGGGGAGAACTGTCATCTTTATAATGTTGAGTCGGCGCATCCAAACCAAGGGTTTATCTCCCCATTTACACTGAACTTTTATGGCCTTTAACAGTTTCACGTTTTATTCCATAAAGGTTTTACATAAATGTGAAGAACATCCTTAATAAATTTTAGTTCTCGGGTGCCTGGGTGGCTCAGTCAGTTAAGCGTCCGACTCTTGGTTTCGGCTCAGGTCATGATCTCAGGGTCGTGGGATCGAGCCTGGTGTCAGGCTCTGCGCTCAGCTTGGAGTCTGCTTGAGACTCTCTCTCTGTCCCCCTGCTCTTTTTCTCTCTCTCCTCCTCCTCTCTCTCAAAGGAATATATAAATCTCTAAAAAAATAAGCGAAGTTTAGTTCTGAATACTTTGTAGATTCTGTTACTGTTGTGATAGTTTGTTTTCTATAGCTTCAAGCTGATTATTGCCAGTACTGAGGAGAGCGAGTGGCATTTATAAGTGTTTCTAGCATCCGGCAAAGTCCCTGGCTCTCCTCTTGGTTCCAAGGGTTTGCTTATTGCCTCTGCTAGATTTTCCACATACGTAATTACACCGTCACATAATTATCTTTTCCTTTCCTGTCTTACTGCTTCTTTCATTTTCTTATCTTAGTGCATTGGTCAGGATCACCAGTGCTGCCGTGATGACAATCCCATCCTATTCCCATCTTTACACATAAGCCTTTTCCAAGTTCAGGATGTTGTTTTCTGAAGTTTTTAAAAGCTGACATTATGCACCACACTCTGTGCGTTTTCCTATTTCTAATCAAAGAAGCGTGGGGGTCTTTCTCTGTGAATCCACTAGCGCAGTTAATAATATGGGTAGACTTTCTGATGATAAACCATTTGAATTGGTAGAAATGGTCTCAGCTGCATGTCACAGAATACCAGCAAAGCTTTCTTAAAACCCAAGGGCATTAACTTTTTTTTTAAAGTTTATTCATTTAAGTAATCGCTATGCTCAACGTGGGGCTCAAACTCACGACCCCGAGATCAAGAGTTGCATGCTCCTCTGACTGAGCCAGGTGCTGGTCCCCCCCACGGCCATTAACTTCTCAGCCAGCAGAGAGATGGGCCCTCCCAGGCTGGTCTGGTAGCTCAATGGCGTCATTCAGTAGGAAGGAGCCCATCCTTCTAATGGGCCGTCTCTGGCACACTGGCCTTCTGTCCTCAGCCCAGTCACCTCATGTTGGCAACAGGCTGCCACCTCAAAGGCATGAATCCAGTGGTGGAAGGGAAGGAGCAGGAGCAAAAGCACAAAAACACTTTACCTTAGGTGACTCTCCTTTTACCAGCAAAGGACAGACTTTGCTGGCAGCCCTGGCCCCTTGCAGACTTCTAGTGACCTTGGTCAGAAATGGATCACGGTGCTTCTGGCTGGACCCCATGCGCGGCTGCCCTCAACAAGATGGGGTTCCATCGGGAGGAAAGAATGCATGTCACCCCTGCATTTGTGGGACACGCTGGATGTAATCAGGCTGGACGGTTTCTTTGGCAGTCAACTTTTGGATGTGGTTGGCCCGTATTGTATGTAGGATGTTCATGTTTATGTTCATAAGTGAATGAGACCTGTGTTTTCATTTTCTTGTGGTGTCCTTCGCTGAAGTCGGAACTTCCTAAAATGGGTTGGCTTGCCTTCTTTTTCTGTTTTGGGGAAGAACTTGTGGGAAATTAGATGATCCGAAGGAACGTTTGGTAGAAATCACCTATAAAGCCTTCGGGGCATCAGTAGGTGGAGGGGGGGTCTTTTGTTACATGGACATCACTAGCTGAGCTTTGTAACTGCTCCTTTCTTTCTTTCTTTCTTTTTTTTAATATTTTATTTATTTATTTGACAGAGAGAGAGATAGCGAGAGCAGGAACACAAGCAGGGGGAGTGGGAGAGGGAGAAGCAGGCTTCCCGCTGAGCGGGGAGCCCGATGCAGGGCTCGATCCCAGGACCCCGGGATCATGACCCGAGCTGAAGGCAGACGCCTAACAACTGAGCCATCCAGGTACCCCTGTAACTGCTTCTTTCTACTTTTACTGATATCATCCCTCCCCACCTTTCACATATAAAGTGGCACTTATTTTTAGTAACGAATGAATAAAATGAATTAAAAAACCCAGCCTTGGGATAAAGCGGTGAGAATCTCCTGTTTCAGATTCTTGTCCAACAAAGGCTCTCCCCATGTTTACAATGATGTGGCTGAAAAAATTAACAGTCAAATGCAGGAATATGTGTTCTCTGCTTTTAGACCACAGGGAGAAAATCAGTGTAACTTTGATCATATCTTCCCTTTAAAAATCAGTTTTACATGCTATTAAATAGAAAGGATCAAACAAGGGGGCGCCTGGCTGGCTCCGTAGGTGGAGCGTGTGACCCTTGATCTCGTGGTCATGAGTTTGAGCCCACACTGGGGGTGGAGATTCCTTAAAAATAAAATCTTTAGGGTGTGTGTGGTGGCTCAGTTGGTTAAGCTTCTGACTCTTGATTTTGGCTCAGGTTATGATCTCAGGGTCATGAGATCGAGCCCCACGTCAGGCTCCGTGCTGGGTGTGAAGCCTGCTTAAGATTCTCCTTCTCCCTCTCCTCCCTCTCTCTAAAATCTTAGGAGATGCCTGGGTGGCCCAGTTGGTTGAGCATCTGCCTTCAGCTCAGGTCATGATCTCAGGGTCCTGGGATCGAGTCCCACATCAGGGTTCCCTGCTCAGCCGGGAGCCTGCTTCTCCCTCTCCCTCTGCCTGCCGGTCCCCCTGCTTGTGCTCTCTCTGTCTCTCTCAAATAAATAAATAAAATCTTTTAAAAATAAACTAAAAAAAAGAGAAAGGATCAAATGATCAGTAAAATAAATGTCTTCTGTAAAAACTGGTCACATTTAATCAAAATGTGACATGTTATCTAATTCATTTAATACAGAGACAGCTTTCAAAGGCATGACAGTGGTCAGTCCTGATGGGTGTGAATGGATCTCCCTTTATGTGGCTTCAGTTCAAATGAGTAGAATTGAATTTTTTAAAAAAGATTTTATTGGGCACCTGGGTGGCTCAGTTGGTTAAGCGACTGCCTTCGGCTCAGGTCATGATCCTGGAGTCCCGGGATCGAGTCCCGCATCGGGCTCCCTGCTCAGCAGGGAGTCTGCTTCTCCCTCTGACCCTCCCCCTCACATGCTCTCTCTCTCTCAAATAAATAAATAAAATCTTTAAAAAAAATAAAAAAGATTTTATTTATTTATTTGACAGAGAGAGCGAGCGAGCACAAGCGGGGGAGTAGCAGAGGGAGAAGGAGAAGCAGGTTCCCTGCTGAGCATGGAGCCCGACGTGGGACTTGATCCCAGGACCCTGGGATCATGACCTGAGCCAAAGGCAGACGCTTCACCGGCTGAGCCACCCAGGCGCCCCGAGTAGAACTGAATCCTTCACAGTCAACTATAGGCCCGCTGTTTGCAATTGCTGATGTGGAGTAGAGTATTGGCAGGAGAAACGTTCGTGATGACTAGTTCTCTCCTAACAAAGAATATCAAACGAAGGGTCTTTTTCGTGATCTCATCACGGGACCGAGGGGACTTTTGGAAGGAAAATACGGTCGGGCAGGACAAAAACCTTCCCCAGAACATGGCCTGTGTGTCAGAAGTGTGTGCCCATAATTGTAAGGAGGGGAAGGCGAGGATGCGAACATGGAAGGAAAATAGGAATTGTGTGTGTGTGTTTTTTTTATTTTTTTTTAGATTTTATCTATTTATTCATGAGAGACAGAGAGAGAGAGGCAGAGGGAGAAGCAGGCTCCCAAGGAGCAGGGAGCCCGATGTGGGACTCGATCCCAGGACCCTGGGATCATGACCTGAGCCGAAGGCAGACGCTTAACCATCTGAGCCACCCAGGTGCCCCCTTAAAGATTTTATTTATTTATTTATTTGACAGAGAGAGGGATATCGAGAGCAGGAACACAAGCAGGGGGAGTGGGAGAGGGAGAAGCAGGCTCCCGTGGAGCAGGGAGCCCGACGCGGGGCTCGATCCCAGGACCCTGGGATCATGACCTGAGCCGAAGGGAGACGCTTAACTGACTGAGCCACCCAGGTGCCCCTACACTTTATAATTTTAACAGAAGGCCCTATTAGGTGGGGCAGTAACTACCTTCAGGTTTTAGGTCGGCTTAACTTGACCTTGAGGCCATTCATTCGCTCTTGTATTTCAGACCTTCCTTTGCACTCCGCAGGCCCCTGCTTTATGCCTTTTTAGTTTCCGGCCTTCCCCTGTCTCCCTGACTCCTTAGTACTTTGCTCTCAATGCCACCAACCTGTGAACCTCTCCCAGTAATGTCCCTCCTTGGTCCTAGAGGGCAGGAAAATGCTGTATTCTGGGAGCAAATGGCTCAGACCTGCGCAAGAGTGGAATTATGAATTCATGAATTACCTACGCTTTTATCAAAGACCTGCCGTCTGCCAAGCTGCTCGCTAAGTTCTGGGGATGGCAGGGGGAGCTGCCTAGGCCGGTCTGGCCAGCGCTGATGGGCGGAGGGAGGGCGCTGCGGGCCGGGCAGCCTGGAGGGGTCTGCAGGCCCGCGGTGGGGGGGGAGAGGGAGAATCCGTGCAATAACGTTTGCCATTCCTACACCTAAAGGACAGCATGCATTGCTTTTTTATTGTCAGAAGGATCTTTCTGGGTATTGTGTTATGGGGCATTTTTGTTTTCTTTATGCTAGTTTGCTTTTTTTAATGCTACTACTTTTAAGTCAAAGGGAAATTTATTGGAAAGATGCAGAGGTGACTCGTTCAAAGGAAGTGCTGAACAACCAGCCTGCAGGTGACGGTGAGCGTAGCCCGGTCAGGGGTGGGGAGGCCAAGGCCTTCTCTGGTCTGTGTGTCCCCGGTGCATTGTCTCTCTCCCCGTATGGCGACCAGCTGCCCCATGCCCCGCATGTAAGCGTCCTGTCCAGTGCCCCCAGCAGAGCGCACCCTGCTTCCTGAGTCGTTGCCGGACAACACTATCAGGGAAGGACTTCCTCAGGCCGGGCTTGGGCCGGTGTCCTCCCCTGGACCCACCAACCCTGGCCAGAGGGTGGGCGTCTCTAAGTACCTGGTAGATCCTCTGGGGTCCCCTGGTTGGAGAAGAAGGGACGGAGCTGGGAAGATGTTCCTTCGTTTGCACTGACTTATCTGTTCAGTTTGTCGAGTGCTTCTGATGTGCGAGGCTCTGGCCCTTGTGCTCTGAACACAGTAAACCAGCAAGGTCTCAGTGATCAGAGAACGTGGGTGCTAGTGAGGGGGACAGTGTAGGAACCGGGGTCAGCTAGGCACCGTCCTAGCTCAGCTGAACCCACTCTCCCTGTTGACAGCAGGAAGGGGGGCTCTTTCTGTTGTGTGCAGAGAGGGCCTCATCAGACCAGCTTGGGGATCTCCACCGTGAGGGGACCGATGGCTAAGAATCCAGCCAGGCCACGGAGGGCGGCCGCTGCTCCAAGTGGGCGAAGGAAGTAGCTGCCTGTTAGGGTGCGATCTTTGCGTCCAGCCTGGAAGTCAAGGCATCCCCAGGAACAAAACTGTTAGGCTTTGGGGTGTTCGTGATAGAAACACAAAGCCCAGGCCTGACTCAGGTACCTGACCCCATGCACTGAGCAGGAAGCTTGGTGCCTCCGGCAGTTATCACCCTGAGCAAACCTGGAGGAAGACATGCTCAGCTCCGCGCCCGCACCAGCTCCGCGCCCACACCAGCTCCAAGCCCAGCCCCCAGCTCCGTGCCCGCACCAGCTCCGCGCCCGCACCAGCTCCGAGCCCAGCCCCCAGCTCCGCAACCGCACCAGCTCCGCGCCCGCACTAGCTCCGCGCCCAGCCCCCAGCCCCGCGCCTGCACCAGCCCCGAGCTCAGCGCCCGCACCAGCTCCGCAACAGCACCAGCTCCGCGCCCACACCAGCTCCGCGCCCAGCCCTGAGACAGTCTTAGGCCAACCCCATGCCCGTTCCTGGCCTGCACCTGCAGCCTCAGGGCCTCGGGCAGGGGGTTGGGGGGGCAGCAGGAACAAAGTCCGAACTTCGCCCCTGAAGAGGGCAGCCGCGCCCACACCGCAGAGGGGCTTACAAAGGAGCGAGAAAAGGCAGGCTGGTCAGGATCCAGAGGAGCACAGAGCAGAGCGCGGTGGGAAAGGCAGGAGTGGCGGGTCCCCAGAGCTGCCTTGGCCTGCGACACGGCCCCGTCTGTCCCAGGCCTCGCGGAAGCCCCCAGGACACCTGGCTTCAAGGCCGCCTGGGAAATGGGACAAACTGCGTGGACCCTCTGGCCTTTGGGGTCCTCGCTTGTAACACGGGGGCGAGGATGAGGGACCTCACAGGTAGAGGAAGGACACCCCAAAAGGACCGACATGCAAGCGTTTTGTCAAGTGTGAAAGGAACACGAGGTTACATGATCAGTAAAGCTGACTGCCGAAGCTCCTGCGTCACTGCCCACCCGCTCTAGTGACTGGGGGCCTGACCAGAGTCCTCCTCCGTACTTTCGGGACAACGGTAACCGCCTCCCCAGATTAGCGTGAGGACGCAATGGGCAAGGCATGGAAAGTGCATGCGCAAACACGGACAGCTTCTTAAAAAACCAGATCCCTGGGGCGCCTGGGTGGCTCAGCCGTTCAGCGTCTGCCTTCGGCTCAGGTCATGATCTCAGGGTCCTGGGATCGAGCCCCGCATCGGGCTCCCTGCTCAGCGGGAAGCCTGCTTCTCCCTCTCCCACTCCCCCTGCTTGTGTTCCCTCTCTCGCTGTGTCTTTGTCAAATAAATAAATAAAATCTTTAAAAAAAAAAAAAAAAAACAGATCCCTGGCACCCCAACTCTGGCATCCTCCTAACTCAGGGCTCTTTGGGGACGGAACCTAGGAATAGGAATTGTAAGCAAGCACCTCAGATGATCGACTAGGGTGGTCCAATAACACTTCAAGATAAAAACGAATCACTTCGGGGCGCCTGGGTGGCTCAGTCATTAAGCGTCTGCCTTCGGCTCAGGTCATGATCCCAGGGTCCTGGGATCAAGCCCCGCATCAGGCTCCCTGCTCAGCGGGAAGCCTGCTTCTCCCTCTCCCACTCCCCCTGCTTGTATTCTTTCCCTCGCTGGATCTCTCTCTGTCAAATAAATAAATAAAATCTTTAAAAAAAAAACAAAAAAACCCAAAAAAACCCGAATCACTTCAAGTGTGCTTCGGGCGGGAAGGCGGTATCACCACGTGTGGCCGCAAGGTGGCAGCAGGGAGGCCAGGAGAAACCGGCGTCTGGGGCGGGCCCACCTGGGATTTAGGCTGTGGGGGGAGGCGGCCCTATTGCCGCAGGGTCTCCTTGCCAGGTGGTGCGTTCCTGCCGATGATCCCCTGCGGCCGCCTGTCCTATTACCAGTTCTTTATGGAGACCTCGCCAGACTCCACGGGCGGAAACCGCATTGCTGTGGCCTTGGCTGGGCCGGGGGTGGTGGTAACGTGTTCCACGTGAGTGACAGGAGGCAAGGGGTGTCACCTGCACAGGGCGGCTTACTCAAGGGACACCAGCGCATGTTCAGAGCAGGGCCACCCCCTCCCCCCACTGCCAGGCTTGTGGTTCCAGGTGCTCCTCAAGGACCTGCACCTGCACCCGGTTGCTCCGGCCATAAGAGGGTCGGGTCTGTGGCCGCGGCGCCGGCCAAACAGCGGGCAAAGGATGCTGGGATGGGGCAGCTGCCTCTGGGAGCAGCCAAATGTCTCTGGCTGCAGTAGCAGTGGGAAGAGGATTAGGTGACAGTCCCCTAACCCAGCCCGGAACTAACACCCCCCTCCCTCCCTCCCACACCCTGGCCTGCCCCCCTAAAGCCTGCCAGGGCTCAGAATAACCCCGAGGACCCGACAGCGCGATGGCAGGGGCTCTGCTGGGCACCCTGCTCCTCTTGCAGCTCCTCGGTAGGGACAAGGGTCGGCCACACACATGGGGATAGGGATGCCCAGGGACGGGGCAAAGACGGGAAACCGAGAAGCAGGCTCGGTGTCTGGCTCAGGAGACAGGGAAGAGCACAGAGCCTCAGAGACACACGCAGCAGAGCCCTGTGCAGACCCGGAGGCAGCAGAGGGCCCCCCCCCCCCAGCCCTTCCTCTGCAGCGAGCCCACCACTTGACCCCATCCCCAGGTGGAGGTGAGGCGAAGAACGAGGAGCTGCGTCTTTACCACCATCTCTTCGACAACTATGACCCAGAGCGCCGGCCAGTGAAGGAGCCTGAAGAGACTGTCACCATCACCCTCAAGGTCACCCTGACCAACCTCATCTCCCTAGTAAGGTACCCCCACCCTCACCCCCGAGCCTGAAATTGCACTCCTGGCTCTGGAATCCCACTTCAACCATCCTGACCCTTGTCTGCAGAATGAGAAAGAGGAGACCCTCACCACCAGCGTCTGGATTGGAATCGTGAGTCCAATCCGGGGAACAGCGGGAGGTCTTGGCCCCTTTCTCCCAGTCTCCTGGCGGTCACCAGATGGGAGATGCAGGGCACCGGCGCGACCATCCCCACTCCTTAGGACTGGCAGGATTACCGACTCAACTACACCAAGGACGACTTCGGGGGTGTGGAGATCCTGCGGGTCCCTTCGGAACTCGTCTGGCTCCCGGAGATCGTTCTGGAAAACAAGTGAGCACCGGGGTGGACGGGGGAAGCCGAGGACTGGGGGCTGGGCTGCACCTGGCGGGAGGGGGCTGGGCTTACTGGGAGGGCGAGGGGGTCGCGGGCCCGGGCGGACGCCGGCTCTCTCGCGGCCCACAGCATTGACGGCCAGTTCGGCGTGGCCTACGACGTCAACGTGCTGGTCTACGAGGGCGGCTACGTGAGCTGGCTGCCCCCCGCCATCTACCGGAGCAGCTGCGCCGTGGAGGTCACCTACTTCCCCTTCGACTGGCAGAACTGCTCTCTCGTCTTCCGGTGGGACGCGGTGCGCGGGGGTGGGGGTGGGGGTGGGGGGTGACTTCGGGGCGGTGGGGCGGGGGACGGGCCGGGTCCGAGCGTCCCCCGTGCGGGCCGGCCCTGGCTCCGCAGCTCGCAGACCTACAACGCCGAAGAGGTGGACTTCGTCTTCGCCGTGGACGACGACGGCGAGACCATCAGCAAGATCGACATCGATACCGAGGCCTACACTGGTGAGGCCTCCTCCTGCCCCGAAAACCCGCCCCTAGACGGGGTCCAGGGAGGGGATTCGCAGAGTGGGTGGCCCCAGGCCATCGAGGCCGGGGCTGGACACCCTCAGCCGGCCTTGACCTTGCCCCTCCCCCGAAAGCACTCTCGACGGCCGCGCCCGAGCGCCCCTCCCCGCCCGAACCGCCTTCGCCCCGACGGCCCAGACCTCCCGCGGCCCCACCCTCTCCTCCGCCCGGAGCCCCAGGTGTCGCGGCCAGGTGTGCGAGCCCTCGGGCCAGCTGACCGCGCCTCCCGCCCGGCAGAGAACGGCGAGTGGGCCATCGACTTCTGCCCCGGGCTGATCCGTCGCCCCGACGGCGCCTCCGCTGGCGGTCCGGGGGTCGTCGACGTTATCTACACGCTCATCATTCGCCGAAAGCCGCTCTTCTATGTCATCAACATCATCGTGCCCTGCGTGCTCATCTCGGGCCTGGTGCTGCTCGCCTACTTCCTGCCGGCGCAGGGTAAGGGGCGGCCGAGACCCTAACCCCGGGCGCGCTGCTGGCGGCGAGGCCTGCTCTCACCGGGCGCTCCCACCAGCCGGCGGCCAGAAGTGCACCGTCTCCATCAACGTCCTGCTCGCCCAGACCGTCTTCCTGTTCCTGATCGCGCAGAAAATCCCCGAGACGTCGCTGAGCGTGCCGATGCTGGGCAGGTGACGGCGGAGGGTCCCCGACGGGGCCCACGCGAGCATGGGGCGGGGCCACGGCCGCACGACACGGGGAGCAGCTCCGGGGTCCCGGCCCGCCTGGGCTTTATTCGAGCGTGGGGCGGGGCTGGGGCGGCGGGGGGTTCTCCGGTCCCCCGTCCTCCGCGCAGCTGCTGGACATCACCTGGAGGTCCCCTGAGTATCTCTGTCGGGGGCGGGCCGGCTCAGTGCCCCACCCCCCGCCCCGCCGCGCCCCGCCGCCTCCAGCCCCCAGCTCCTCCCCCCTCCATCTCCGGCCCCCAGCTCCTCCCCCCTCCATCTCCTCCCCCCTCCATCTCCGTCCTGAACTCACCGGTCCCCCGGCGGTCCCGAGGCCCAGCTGACGCCCCCACTGCTGCAGGAGGGAGGCGGACCCCTGCAGGCCCCGCCCGCACAGGCACAGCCACGCCCCCTGCAGCACCAGCCGGGCACCCGCGCCCGCCGCAGCCCCCGCTTGCCGAGCCCCGTGCCCCGCGGCCTGGGCTACCCGGGCCAGCGCTCCGCCCGGGTCCCCGGCGCCTGGGGCTGGGCCCGGGCTGCCGGCGCCGCCGTCCAGTCTTCGCACCTCCTGCTGCAGCCACAGGGCTGAGATCTGCGGTGGGGGGTGCAGGAGTTGGTGGGGGATGCAGGGGTCTCTAAGCCCCTTCCCGCCCCTCGGCAGCCCCCCCGCAGCCCCCCGCAGCCCCCCGCGCCCCACCTCGAACAAGGTGGCGAGGGCTGAGATCTGCGGTGGGGGGTGCAGGAGTTGGTGGGGGATGCAGGGGTCTCTAAGCCCCTTCCTGCCCCTCGGCAGCCCCCCCGCAGCCCCCCGCGCCCCACCTCGAACAAGGTGGCGCCGAAGCTCACGACGCTGGCCGCGGCCTCTCTCAGCACCAGCCCCAGGGTGGGCTTCGGGGCGGGCGGCCCCTGAGGCTCCCGCGGCTCGCGGGACTCGAGCTCTCGGAACCTCTGCTCCAGATACTCGTGGGCTGCGGCCACAGCGAGTTCCAGGGAGGACAGGAGCGGGGGCTGCAGGGCCACCTGGACAAGGAGCGGGGGCGTCGGGGCCGTCGGGTCACCGGGCAGAGCTCACAGGGCCGTCAGCCGTGGGCGGGGCCGCTGGCGTAGCCTCACCTCCGTGGAGCTGTGGAAGTGGTAGACCCACAGCAGGGTTTCCAGGGAGCTGGGGGTCCCCTTCATGGCCGCCGGCGGAAAAGGGGGCATCCGGTCCGCGCGCGCCGTCTGGCCCCGCTGGGAAGGAGCAGCCTCACCGGCGGGGAGGGGCGTTTGTGAGGTCACGCGCGGCGGGCCCCGCAGGTACCTCATCTTCGTCATGGTGGTTGCCACGATCATCGTCATGAACTGCGTCATCGTGCTCAATGTGTCTCTGCGGACGCCCACCACGCACACCGTGTCCCCTCGGCTGCGCCACGTAAGCGCCGGGTGGGCGGGGCGCGGCCCGGGTGGGCGGGGCGCGGCCTCGGCGCGGCCCCCGGGTGGGCGGGGCCTCGAGCTCGGCCCGCCCCGCCGCCAGGTCCTGCTGGAGCTGCTGCCGCGCCTCCTGGGCTCCGGCGCGCCCCGCGAGGCTCCCCAGGCCACCTCACCGCCCAGGCGCGCGTCGTCCGTGGGCCTGCTGCTCCGCGCCGAGGAGCTGATACTGAAAAAGCCGCGGAGCGAGCTAGTGTTTGAGGGGCAGAGGCACCGGCACAGGGCCTGGACCGGTGAGCGGAAGGGCCCGGGCGGGCTGGCTGGCTGGCGCGGACGGCTGCGGCGGGGCGGGCGCCCCGGTGACCCTCCCCTCCCGGGCGCCCCACCAGCCGCCCTCTGCCAGAGCCTGGGCGCCGCCGCCCCCGAGGTCCGCTGCTGCGTGGACGCCGTGAACTTCGTGGCCGAGAGCACGCGGGACCAGGAGGCCTCCGGCGAGGTGGGACAGGCCCCGGGGGGCGGGGGCGGGGGCGGGTGGTCACCCGGAGGCCTCCAGTCCCTGGCGCCGCGGGAGACGCAGCTGTGTCCGCCCCTCCCCAGGAGGTGTCCGACTGGGTGCGCATGGGGAAGGCCCTGGACAACATCTGCTTCTGGGCCGCCCTGGTGCTCTTCGGCGTGGGGTCCAGCCTCATCTTCCTCGGGGGCTACTTCAACCAAGTGCCCGAGCTGCCCTACCCGCCGTGTCTGTAGACGGCTTCTCCCCCCGCCCGCCCGCCCCCATTTCCGGGAGGAAACCGATTTTCAAAAACATGCTGCTGGCCCATGCTGTGTTGTGATCCTTTACCCGCTGCCATAATAAACCCGCTTTTGCCAACTTCACAAGAGGAGCTGTGCGCGCCCGCACGTGGGGTTCTGTGAGCACGTGGGGGTGTGTCTGCGCGCCCGTGGGGTTGTCTGCGCGCACGTGGGGGTGTGTCTGCGCGCACGTGGGGTTGTCTGCGCGCACGTGGGGGTGTGTGCGCGCACGTGGGGTTGTCTGCGCGCCCGTGGGGTCGTGTCTTCGCGCCCGTGGGGTTGTCTGCGCGCCCGTGGGGGTCGTGTCTGCGCGCCCGTGGGGGTGTGTCTGCGCGCACGTGGGGTCGTGTCTGCGCGCCCGTGGGGGTCGTGTCTGCGCGCCCGTGGGGGTGTCTGCGCGCACGTGGGGTCGTGTGCGCGCGCACGTGGGGTCGTGTCTGCGGGTACGTGGGGTTGCGCGCACGTGGGGTTGTCTGCGTGCCCGTGGGGTTGTGCGCGCGCCCGTAGGGGTGTGTCCGCACACGTGGGGTTGTGCGCGAGCACTTGGGGTTGTCTGCGCGCACGTGGGGTCGTGTCTGCGCGCCCGTGGGGTTGTGTGCGCGCACGTGGGGGTGTGTCTGCACATGTGGGGTTGTGCGCGCGCCCGTAGGGGTGTGTCTGCACACGTGGGGTTGTGCGCGAGCACTTGGGGTTGTCTGCGCGCACGTGGGGTCGTGTCTGCGCGCCCGTGGGGGTGTGTTTGCGCACGTGGGGGGTGTGTGCACTTGCTTGTGTAGGTCTGGCCACCGGTCGGGAAATCGGAAGCAGAGGACAGTCCTCCAGAAACCACTCATCACCCCTCCATCCAGCCTTGCTGACCCTCCAGTTCTGAGGCCCCCCCCCGGCCCGCGTGACCCTCTCGCCCTAGAAGTTGCTGCGTCTTTCTGGGTTGAAAACTGAAGGGGGCCCCTCTACAGGACTTCACCTGAGGCGGCTGGAACCAGGAAGCCAGGCCCCTCCCTGGGGGAGCCAAATGCCCTCAGTCCCCCTAAGGCCACAGGGATAAGGCCCCCTCAGCCGCCCCCTCCCTCCCTCCCTCCCAGCCCTGCTGGCTTCCGCCGGTCGGTATCCAGAACTGGGAAAGAAAACAGTAAAACGGCCCGAGATGGTAGGAGCTGGTTGAATTGTCTTTATTAACAAACGGAATATCCAAGGCCACTACATTGAGGAGGGGCGGGGCGGGATGGGGCTACTTGCTGCTCACACTATATACAGAGGCAAGCAGGGGGGTGGCGGGGGCGGGGGGCGAGAGCTCCCTGCTCCCTCCCCCCACTAGGGAAGGACAGAGGCTAGAAAGAAATGGGGTTGGAAAGGGGGAAATGTTTTGGCTGGCGGGGTCCCCCCTCCAGTCCCTGGGGTTTGGGGGGAGGGGAATCATTAAAGTGCTTTCAGAAAATGAGGAAATGGTCCCTGCCCCTGGAGTGGCGGGCGACCCCCCTGAAACCTAGGGCCCAGTGACCCCCCCCAGGGTCTGGTACATTCAAGGGGGGAGCCGGCTCCCCTGACGTGCAAATGAAGGGGCCCAGGGCCCTGCCCGGTCAGCAGCACTGGGGTCCGGGGTCCACGCCCCAAGCACTCTCCTCTGAAGCGGAGAAAAGGGGGGGTGGGGCTCGGCCCTCCCGATTCCGGGGAATGGGCAGCTGTACCTCTCCCCGGAATTGGGACAGGCACAGTTCTGGGGAGAGAACGTATGGGGGGGGGGCGGGAGAGAGAGAGGATGGTCACGTGATCACAAAAGCATCAGGGGTCAGAGGTCACGTTCCCAGCAGGCTCCAGTGAATCAAACCAGTCAAAAGCAAAAGCCCGGGGAGGGGAAAAAAGGGCGGCCTGGGGGGTCTGGCTGTGGGGGCGGCCGTGCCGTCACCAGTTCATGATGCAGTTACGGTTCAGCGTCATGAAGTAAACCTGGCTGCTGCCCCCGGAGCGCACTGAGGCGAAAAACACCTGTGGGGCAGGACAGGTCGGCACTGAGGGCTGGGGGGGTCTCGGTTACTGGGAGCGGGAGGGGGGACAGCTGGAAACTGCGGAACGCAGTCCGAGATGCGTGGGGAGAGGCAGCCGGCGACCACGGGAAGGAGTCTGGGGAGCAGGGGGGCTCCCAGAAACGGAAGGCCAGGGAAGGGCAGGCTGCGCTGCCGGCTGTGCCCCCAGGACCCCTCCAGGAAGACCCCACGGCCAGCCCGGGCCAGGACAGGGGCTCCCACCTTGTCGTTCCGCTCGCACAGGAACTTGAGCCTCTGCGCCCGTTTGTGCATGAAGACGCCGTCCAGGTGGCCCGTCTCCACCGAGCGGATCTCAATGGCTTTCTCGCCCCAGCCCATGATCTGGTTGGAGCAGATGTAGGCTGGGGGCGAAGGGGTGAGGGCAGTGAGCGGGCTGCAGCTCCGGCCCGGGGGGCTGGGGGGGCTGGGGGCGCGGGGCGGGAGCCGCACTCACCCACGGAGGTGGGCATCTCTCCCCACTGCAGCACCACGTCCTTGATGATCCGCCCGTACGTGTTGACGTAGACGCCCTCGTCCTCGTAGCAAAGCAGCATCTCCATGCCGTCGGTGTTGGGGAGGAAGATGATGGCGTGCGGCGTGATCTGGCTCTGGATCTGGGGAGCAAGGGCGGGCTGCAGGCCGCTCACCCGGAGCCCGAGGGCTGGCGGCCGCGCCCAGGCCCCGCCCCCGGCCCAACCGCGGCCCCGCCCCCGGGCCCGCCCCCGGGCCCGGCCCCGGCCCCGCCCGCTTACGTGCACGGGGATGTAGACGTCGTAGCTGTTTCCCGAGTCCACGTCCACGGCGTGGAAGCCCGCGCTGGAGCCATAAATGACCTTGAGCCGCTGACCCTCTTCCACTGTCAGGTCGACCAGCAGGGGGCGGTGAGGGAGGTCGGCGAAGGACTGCGGAGGGGAGAGGGGCTCAGGGGCCGCGGCCGCGGTGGCTGGTGGTGCCGGGCGGGTCGGGGGGCCGCGGCCGGGGCTACCTTGAAGGCCATGAACTTGTGGTAGGGCTTGGGCGCCCAGGCGTACACCTCCACGGAGCTCTTGAGGGCGATGACCAGGAACTTAATGCGCTCGTATTTCACTGGGGGCAGGGAAGGAGAGGGTCCCACCAGCGTGTCACCGAGCGCGCCCCCCGCCTCCAGTCGCCCAGCCCCTGGCGTCGAGGCTCAGCCCCGCAGCCCAGACCCCCCGGTTCCGTCTCCTCCTCAAGCCCTCTGCGGTGACCTCCTCACCCACGCGGTAGTGCCCGCAGCCCTCCATGTCCCCCACGGTGGTCCAGCCCTGCTTCTTCTCCACTTCTGGGTCATTGTGCAGAATCTTGTTCCGGAGCCAAGACAGGTAATACACCCGCAGTTTATTCCTTTTCCCTGAGGGCGGACACACAGCCCTCACCGGAGGTCCAGCGCCCGCCGCCCTCGGGCGTCCGCACCCCACAGGGGCCGCCACGGGAGCCCCCCCCCCCGGGGATGCAGGTGGCGACAGAGAGCCCGGGGGTCCGCGCCCCGCGTGCGCCCCGCGTGCCTGAGATGGTGATGAGCAGGTTGAGCCCTTCCAGCACGTCCATCTGCTGGAAGCGCCGCCGCCCGATGAGCCCGTACACCTTGCCCTGCCCGCTCCGGTCCAGCAGCATGAGGCCGTTCTCCGTGCCCACCAGCAGGTTGACGCCTGCAGCGGAAGCCGGAGCGCAGGTCACCGGCAGCCCGGCCTCGCCCGAGCCGGAGCACAGGGCCGCGCCGCCCCCGCTCTCCCCGCCCCCGGCTCACCCCATAGGGCCGCGCAGAGGATCTCTGAATTGAACCGCTTCTTGTACTTCCGAATCTCGGGGGTCTCGCTGTGGGCACGGGTGTTGGTGGGGTTCACGTTGACCACGGAGCCTTTCCGCACGTCGTACTGGAGCTGATCCAGCCGGCTGCCCTCCCCCCCCACCAGGGCTGCCGGAAAGAGGAGAGGAGGAGGGGGAGGAGGGCTGCAGCCCCCTCACCGCACCCCTGGATTTGGCGGGGTGGGGGGGCCTCCTCTGAGTACTCAGCAGGACCAGGGAGGCGTGGAGAAAGGAGGCGGTGCAGGGAAGGGTGGAAATAGGGCAGGAGGCCTGGCAAAATCCCCGTCCTGGCCCTCGGGTGCCCGGGCCGCTCCGGAGCATCTTTCCTGGGGGCCAACGGGGCCTCAGGCGCCCTCGCTGCCTCTGTACCCCCGCAGGCGCTTGGGCCCAAGTGCAGGCCCAGGCCGCCTGCGCCCTCCCTGGGGCCTCGCGCCTCGCCCGGCCTCCCGTCCTCACCTGTGATGGGGATGGTGTCCCCACTGCCTCCAGGCTGGTAGATGCCTAGGTCCACAAACATCGTGAATGAGCTCTTGCCAGGGGCCTTCACCAGCCCGCGAGACTGGTACTGTTGGGGGGGGCGCTGCGGTCAGGCAAACCCGCGGCGGGGCCCCCCAGCACCCCGCCCACCGCCGCACGGCTCCGGGGCCGCCCGTGCCCACTTACGTCGCCGCCTCCGTCCTTCGAGGGGGGGCTGTGACCTTTGCCGCTCTCGGTGGGCGAGTGGCTGGGCTGGACCACGTCGGGGAGGTTGGTGTAGCCGTTGCTGTCCGCGTGCAGCAGACCTCGCTCCTCTTCGGGGGTCTGAGGGACAGAGGGCAGGGCGCCAGTGCCGGGCGGAGGAGGGGGCACGGCGGGGGCTCGCAACGGGGCGGGGGCCACTCACGCGCTGGACCACCATGGTGCCGCCCCCATAGGGGGTCTGGGTCCCGGCCATCTCCTCCACATCGTGGACCACCATGGTGCTGACGCTATCAGTGTCCCCGTCACTGCCACGGGAGAGAGGACTGGCGTCAGCCCCCAGGTCCTGCCCGCGGCGGGGAGCGGATGGAGAGAGAGGCCCAGTGCCCTCCCCTCCGCTCACACTGCCCTGCCCGGGGGGGGGGGGGGGGGGGGGAGGTTGGGAGGGGGGGAGTCCGCCCTCAGCTGCCACGGCAGCGGGCGACATGGGGACGCCAGCACAGACCCCGTTCTCTAGAGAAGGGGAGGGGGGCCTGACCGGCAGTGGTAGCCAGGGTCCCCCAACCTAGGAAAGGGGGAGCCTGCCCTCCCCCAGGGCGCCCCATACCGGGCCCCGGGGGTGTCTCTGCTCCCCTCGGATGGCTCGCCATTGCTTTCCTCCTCATCTTCGCTGCTCTCCACCTCCTCGCTGGACGACGAGTAGTCCATGGCCTTCTTGGGAGGCCGCGGGGCCTCATCCAGGGCCCGCTCTTTCAACAGCACGAAATCCTGCAGGGGGGGCGCGGGACGTGAGGAGGGGAGCGTGGGGAGGGAGGGGGCGGGAGCGAAGGGAGCGGGAGGAGAAGGGGCAGCCAACAGGGCCCCCAGCAGGCCGTACTGACCTCACCGATGGCACGCTTATAGCTCTGGGAGGGGCCGCAGGGGTGCAAGGGCAGCCGGGAGGAGCAGGAGAGAGGTGAAGAAAGGTCAGTAGCTGAGAAGCGCGGCCCGCGGCCCCTGAGCACCAGGTTACAGAGGGCCCGGCCCGGGCTCCTGGGGGCTCCGAGGCCCCAAGCCCCCACCCGGGAGCACACGGGGCCACAGCTGCCTCCGATGACTTACTGCGGGCCGGCCTGGCCGGGAGCGGTGGTCCTCAGGCTTGGCCTTGTGCCCGGGGGAGAGCACGGGGGAGCTATCCAGTTTGGAGGAGGCTGGATCAGGCAGAGTGGGAGAAGGGAGGTCACGGACACCTGGCCCCCCTCGGTGACCCACCGCCCGCCTGCCCGGCCCCCGGGGGCCCGCAGGCCGCAGAGGGGCGCGCCGCACCTCCCACGCGGTTCCGCTCCAGCGAGCCGGCCTGGGGCAGGTGCCCATGAGATGGGAGGGCGCCTTCCGGGCGCTCCCAGCCAGGGTCGCTCCTCCTGAGGTCGGGGTTGCTGTGGGAGGGCAGAGGCAGGTCAGGAGAACAGGGGCCCCCTCCAGCATGGAGCTGCGGCACAGAGGGGGCCACCACCAGGGGTGGGGGGAAAGCCTGTGGCAGAAGTGAGGGCGGGAGCGAGTGAGGGGGGCAACTCCATTACCTACAGGCGTTGGGCGGGCCAGGGGGCTGAGCGGGGGGCCCTGGAGGCTTGGGGGTGCCCCGCTCTGCCCGCCTTTGCAGATAGATTTGCCAGGCGGAGTTGCTGCGAGGTCTGTGGAGGGAGCACAGGGGTGCCGGGGGGCGGGGCGGGGGGCGCTGAGGTGACCGGGGTGGGGCTTGCCCACTCCTAAGTGGGTAACCTGGCAACCTCTCCTGTGCCCCCCCAGCCCTCCCCGCCCCCCGCCCCGGGGCCACCATGCAAACCCCCCCCCCAGGGGCTACCTGGCACGGACAGCCTGAGTGGGCCGGGCCCCTCCGGCCCCGCTGGTGTTGAGGGCGGCGGCGATGGAGGAGGTCCTCTGAGGCACCTGAAGGGGGGGGCGGTCAGCGCGTGGTGCCAGCGCCCTGCTGGCCGCCCCTCAAATGCGTCCTCACCTCGGCCCCAACAGGTGTTCTCCCCGGCTTCCGCGGACACGCAAACCGAGGTTAGGGAAGCTCGCGGATTTTCCACTGTCATGAAGCTGGGACTCCAGCCCAGCAAGTCTGCCCCCCTGGGGCTCCCCAAAAGCCCTGGGCATGCTTCTGTTCCCTCACTGGGCCCCCGGAGCAGGGACACAGTCCCAGAGCAGGCAGCCCGCCCTCTGGCCTGTAAGCTCGCGGAACAGGGCCCAGGGCAGGCGCCTGGCCTGTCTCTTCCCTTCCAGCCCTGAACCCCATCTCCACCTTGCCCACCCCCCACAACTCCTCCTTTTCCTTCCTGTTTCTCTCCTCTTTCCTGGTCCCGTGGCAGGGCCCTTACCTTGGGTGGGGCCTCAGGATCGGGCCGGACCCAGGCTGGGGGGTTCGGGCTGGGGCCGGGCCCTTCGGAGGTGGGATCTGAATTCTGGCGGATGACGGCTCCTCGGGCGCTGGGCGTGGCAGTGGGCGTGGGGACGGCGGGGTCAGGCTCACGGGAGGCTGGGAAGGCAGCCAGGTTTCGGGTGGGCTGGTCCTGCAGGGACTGGGATCGGGGTACAGGCGCTGCATATGGCTTCAGTGGGACCCGGTGCGCCACCAGGCTCTGCAGGGAAAGACCAGGGAGGGTGGGCTGCCCGCTCTGGGAGGAGGGGGTGAGGAAAGCCTCTGGCTTCCAACTGTCCGTCAGAGGAGAGGGCTTCTGGAAGCCCCAGAACATGCGGGACAGGACCAGACTCCTGCACGGCAGGCACGTGGCTGTCTTTGCCCCCATACCCTGAGATCCGTGATCCCTGGCTGAGAGGGTGTGTGTGTGCATGCGTGCGGGGGTGCATACATGCGTGTGTGCGCATGTGTCTGCATGTATCGTGTCCGTGCGTGTGTGCACGTGTGCGTGCATGTCTGTGTGTGCGTGTGTCTGCATGTATTGTGTGCGTGTACTTGTGCACGTGCGTGCATGTATTGTGTGTGCGTGTGCGTATTGTGCACGTGTGCATGCATGTCTGTGTGCGTGTACTTGTGTGTGCATGCGTGTGCACGTGTGCGTGCGCATGTGTCTGCATTGTGTGCGTGTGCACCACGTGCGGGTGTGCGTACGTGTGTGCACATGTGTGTGCATGTACTGTGCATGCGTGTGCGCATGCATCGTGTGCAGCTGTGCGTGCGCGTCTGTGCATGTATTGTGTGCGTCCGTGTGTGCACGTATGCGTGCATGTATTGTGTGTGCGGGTGTGCGCATGCACCGCGTGCGGGTGTGCATACGTGTGTGCACGTGTCTGTACATGTATTGTGTGCATGCGTGTGTGCATATGCATTGTGTGCAGGTGTGCGTACGTGTGCACGTCTGCGTGCGTGCGAGTGCACGGCTGTGCCACAGCCATGCAGAGGGAGGCTCCCGCGTGTGCGTGTTCACACGGGACCGGGGAGAGGCTCACCTTGTGCGGTCCCTCCTGGGGCTCCACCGGCCTCTGCATAGGAGGAGTTTGGGAAAGGGGGCCCGGGGGCCCTGGGGAGGCCTGGGGGAGGGGGGGCTCGGGCCCTGCGCTGCCGGGCTTGGTCTTGGCCAAGGGGGAGTTCTGCTGCTTGTTCATCCTCGTCCTCTCCTCGACCTGCGGCGTGAGAGGGGCCCGAGCGGCCGGCTTTGCTTCTCCGTCCTCCCAGCACAGCCGCCCCCCCCCCCCCCGCCCCTTCCCCTCCGGCTCTGGCCCTCAGGCCCGCGGCGGGCGGCGGCCAGTACCTCTCGGGCCCAGGCCGGCTTGTCGGCGGGAGCGGCGCCCCGGCCGTAGTGGTACAGGGCCTTCCTGTCCGCGGGCAGGCCCTGCTGCTGCTGCAGGGACTTGAGGTAGGCGTGCTCCTGCTGCAGCTGCCTCTGGAGCCGCTCCGACTGCCGCTGCTCCTCCAGCTGCTTCCGCTTGTACTCCTGGGCCCAAGGGTAGGGAGAGCTGGCTCAGCGCAGCCCGGGGCGCAGGCAGGCAGGCCCTTGCTCCAGCTGCCCGGAGGTCGCCGGGCCGGGTCCCCTTCCCGGAAGTGTCCCCGTCCCTTTGCGGCACAGAGGCTCTGCATCCGCTCCTTCCCAGAGGAAGCCGGGGGCCCCGTTACCAGCAGCAGGGCCTGTTCTTGGAGCAGCTGTTGCTGGAGGATCTCGAGCTGCCGCTGCTCCTCCTCCAGCCTGTGACGTATATACTCCTGGGGGGCGGGGGGGGGGGCAGAGGGCGGGGGGGGCGGCGGCGTTGGAGGACGGGATCGGTGGGGTGAGGATGAGGAGGAGAGCGGGCAGAATCAGAGAGAGGGCAGATGGGGTGGGATGAGCCCCGGGAGGGCAGGCGATGAGGAGGAAGCCAGGGTGGGGGGCCCGGGAGGGAAGGTGCAGGGGTGGGGAGTGGAGGACGGGGCAGAGAGATGGGGAATGAAGGCACAGAGACAGGAGAAGGGCAGGAGCCAGGGCGCGGGTTGAAGGGTGGGAGAAAACAGAGAGAGAGTGAAGCTGGAAAAGATAGGAGGAATCCAGGGGACGGGAAAGCCGGGGGAGGGCGCCGGGCGCAGGCAGGCGGGCAGCAGGAGCAGAGGGGAGGCCGGGCAGGGAAGGGGTGAGTCCCGTGTGTGCTGGGGGCGCTGTACCTGCTCGCGCTCGGCCTGCCGTCGCTCCTCCTCCCGCCGCAGGGCCTGCATGTCCCCGAGCCTCTGCTGCTCCTTTTCCTGCAGCTTCCGCTGCTCCCGCTCCCGCCGCTGTTGCTGTGGGTGCGAGGAGGTGCTCTTCAGGCCCGGACCGGACACTCAGCCCCGGAAGGGGTGCCCGGCCGGCCTCCGGCGCCCGCTGGCAAGGGGACCCCTACTGGACGGTGCGGGCAGGCCTTCTCCCTGGCGCTGCTGGGGAGAGGCAGCAGGGAACGGCTGCGGGGGACTGCTGCCCCTGGGGGCCGCCTCGGGGGATGCCTCCTCTGTCCACTGCTCCACCAAGCAAGCCAAGCCACGGCGGCACAGTGCCCGACGGCTAGGCGCCCAGCCCCTGGCCCTCACCCCCATCCCCGCCGCCAGCGGCGCGGGGTGGGCCGCACGGACAGCCTCTGGCCACAAGGGGGCGGCAGGCGCCCGCGCAAAAGCGCCGGGTCCAGGCGAGTGTGTCCAAACTAGGGCGGGGGCCGGCGGAGGGGCCCCTGCAGCCCGGAGCCCCGTGTGCCCTGCCCGTCCCCGCGAGGGGGACGCCGTGGCACACGCGGCGCTGCGTCCGCCCGCCCGCTGCCGGGCATCTGCGCGCCCCCCCACCCTCGCCCGCCGTGCCCGGCTCAGCAGGGACAGGGGCTGCTTTGCGGGGCAGCACACGGGTATCTCCTAGGACTTGGACGATTTTCTTGTTAAGTCCGGCTCTCCGCGAACTCTGAAATCATGTGATTGCTTCAACAAAAGTCCCCACGCTGAAGGCCGTATTTACACCTTCTCCTTCCTCACCAGGTCCCTCCCGCAGAATAAACGCATCTAAGTACGATGTATACAGATGCGCGCCTTTTAAGTTGGCGATTTAAAAACTGTTTAAAAATAAGACTATTAATTAAAAGGTATTGCTCCCACCACCTCCAATGTCCAAGTGACAAGACTGCTTTCCAGCAAATCGAAGCCCAGGCAACCAAGAAGCACAGGAGGGTCTTTAGACGGGGCTTCCGCCCAGGACGCCGCAGTGCGTGCGGACACCCGAGGTCCCGCGGGACGGACGGGGCGGAGGCTCCGCGCAGCAAGGGGCAGGACCAGCCTGTCCGTGCGGAAGGCGTCCACTCTGCGGGCCGCCGACACCCCGCACGCGGGGCCGGCGGGGGCAGCGCGCCTTTGCGCACAGGTCTGGGGGCCGCGGAGCCCCCCCCCCCGCCCGGGGGCCGCCCCACCTCCTCCACGCGCCGCCGCTCCTCCTTCTGCTCCTCGATGCGGCGCTGGCGCTGGTGCAGGAGGTGCTTGATGTGCGCCTCGGGGTCGCGCTGCTGCTGCTGCTGCAGCTGCTGCTTCAGGGCCTCCGAGTTGCTCTTGTTCTCCTGCTGCAGCCGCAGGAACTCCCGGCGCAGCGTCGACTCCCCGGGCACGTTCATGATGGAGCTGTGGGCGGGCGGACGAGCGAGGGTCAGCGCATGCGCGGGGCTCAGGGCCGGCGGCCCTCCGGGGGCCGCCCCCCCCCCCCGCTCCTCCAGCCCCCGCCACGGGTGCGTGGGCTCCACCGCTCTAACCCCCACCGCCCCCCACCGCAGGCCGGCGGCCCCCACGGCAGGGAGCACGGCTGCCCCTGCGCCGGGGCTCTACGCCCCCCCCCCCCCCACCGCAGACCAGCGGCCCCCACGGCTGGGAGCACGGCTGCCCCTGGGCCGGGGCTGTGGCCCACCTGGGCTCGCCTTCCTCCCCGTGGCTGTCGTCCTCCTCCTCGCTGCCGCTGTACTCGTACTCCGTCTCCTCTGCAGGGGGAGCCCACCGCTGTTCCTTCCTCCGGCGCCCCAGACCCCACCCCGGGCCGGGAACCTTCCATAGGGCTGACCAATGAGGTCTGCGGGGAGGGCCGCGCACCTGCCCCCGCCCGCCTCCTTGGAACGTGGGCCCGGGCAGAGCGGGCAGAGCGGGGGACCAGACCCCACAGTGGGCAGGCCATGGCCAGCCGCCGCGCACATACGCCCGCACCCGCTCACCATGGAGCCCCTGTCAGGCTGTAACAGGGTGGCCCTGGGTGGGGGAGGTTGCCTGGGATCCGGGGGGGTGGACGAGGACAAATTCCCCCTGGGGCTGCAAGTTCGGGGAGAAGGGCTCCCCGGCCCGGGAGGACTAGGCCCCGGAGGGGGGAGCGGGGCTGCCGAGGAGGACCTCCCTGCTGGCCCGCTGACCTTTCTCGCCTCGCTTCTTCCGGGAGCGGTCGATGTGGTCCTTGAGCTGGATGCGGACCTGCCGCTCCGTGGGCTGGTCGCGGATGAACGGGAACTTGAGCAGCTGCTCCGTGGGCGGGCGGCTCAGGTAGGTCTTGATGAGACACGTGTCAATGAAGTCGGTGAACTTCTTAGACCTGGAAGGGAAGGGGGCTCACGCTGGGAGGGCCCCTCGCAAGGGGGGGGGGTCAGAGGTGGGAGAGGGGAATCATCCGTCCAAGAGCCACCTGGGTTTCCCTCGGGTCTTCTCCGCATCCCAAACCCAGCCCCAGCCCCCACCCCTCTGTGGTGCACCCCCTCACTGGACACAGGGGTGAAGGCGGGGGTCCTGATCCAGGGACCTACCATTTCTTGGACTTGAGTCTGGGGGGTGGGTTCCGGGGGATGAGGAAGAGGGCTCGCATGGGATGCATGTCGCACAGAGCTGGCACGTGGGGGGGGACACCATGAGTCCCTCTCCTGGCCCCCGAGAGCCTCAAGGAGCCCCTCCCACCATGACCCCCCCATGGCCCCCCTCCCCACAGCCCCTCTGGGGCTCCTTCCACTCCCGGCTCCACACTTACGGGGGGCCCCCTCTGCCATCTCGATGGCTGTGATTCCTAGAGACCAAATGTCACTCTGCAGAGGGGAGAGGAGGAGGGACGGAGCATGTTCCTGATGGCCCTCTGCCCCCACCATCTCGGCCTCTTCAGAGCCACTTCCTGGGCTCCAGCCAACCCCACCCCTCACTGCCAGCACACCACCACACCTTCGCTGTGTCACCCGGCCCATCTGGGCCCCCAGTGTCTTCAGTCTACCCACCACCCCATCCCCATCCCGCCCTTGGCTGCCTCCACGCGCCCTGCCTCTCGCCCCGTACCCTGTAATCGTAGGTGGCATCGGGGTTCTCGTCACAGGCGATGACCTCCGGGGCCATCCAGTAGGGGGTCCCGATGAAAGTGTTCCGCCTGCCCACAGTGCGATCCAGCTGAGCACTCACCCCAAAATCCACTGGGAAGACACGGAGGGAGGGGTCATCATGGAGGGTCCTGGCGCTGGCAGGTGCGTGCCCCAGGGGCAGTGGAGGTCCTGGCCTCTGCAGACATTCCCGGACACCTGTGCCCCCCCATCCACACTCCCCCCCCTGCGTCTTGGGGGAAAACCAATGCGAAAGGGCCAAGGGACAGGCTGGAAGGACCTGCACAGCACCTGGGACACAGAGGTGGGGGGGAAACTTCGGGACTGATTTCCAGCAGGGGGGGGCCCTCGCAGGGGAGGAGATGGGGAAGGGCGGGAGCAAGACTCCCAGCCTCTCACTCGGTCCTGCAGGTCAGAGAGCCCCATCTGCCGCGAGGGGACGGGCGTACCTAGCTTGACCTCGGCGTTCTCTGTCAGCAGCACGTTCTGCCCCTTGATGTCCCGATGGATCACCTTGTGGGCATGGAGATGGGCCAGACCCTGCGGCGGGAGGGTGGGCGCGGAGGTGAGCGAGCAGAGGGGGGGATGGGGGCAGCCCCTCCCCACGCCGGAGCCCAAGCGCAGGCTGCGTGTCCGTGGGGAGCGTCCTCGGAAAGGCCCAGCAGCTGCAGGGGGGCAGTGAGGCGGCAGAGGTGCCTGTCCCCCCCCCCCCCTCAGCTGCCGGAGAGTTCTCCAGGGCCGGCCTCGGTCTCCCACTCCCGACCCGCCTGGGGCCTCCCCGGGGCAGGGAGGGTCCGTGTCCAGGGAGAGGCCGGTGCTCACCCGCAGAATCTCCCTGCAGATGTAGGCGATACAGTCCTCCTTCAGAGCGTTCCCTTTCGTGTTCTTTACCAGGTCTGTCACGGAACCAGCACCACAGAACTCCATCACCAGCTACGGGCCCAGGGAGGCACGGGGGTGCGGGGTGCGGGGGGCGGGGGGAAGCATCCGTCAGGCAGGGCCTCCTTCCCCTGCCAGCCCCCTGGAAGGAGGGCCAGAGGCCTTGGGGCCCAACTGGGTGAGCCACAAAGCAGAAGGCCATGCAGTTGGGAAAGACAGGGCGGGCGGGGCTGAGGGAGACGGTCTGGGTCCTAAGGAGGAGCCCAGGGAACCCTGGAAACTAGACAGAATGAGGTGCATGCACATGTCCTCCTTGGGGACGGGCCGGGGCTTTCGTCAGGGCCCCGTGGGGACCACAGCCCGAAACCACAACTGCCATCCCGGAGCGCGGGTTGGCAAACTTTGGCCGGTGAGCGAAGCCTGGTCTTTACATTTATAAATGGTTGAAAACACTCACACTAAGAATCCTATAAAATTCAAGTTTGAGTGTCCTAACTAAAGGCTTCTGGGGGCCCAGCGACACCCCCGTCCCCATTCATGGGAGCACTTCCTGTGGCTGTTTCGGGGCCCAGCAGCTGCGATGAGAAGCCGGGACAGGCTGCAGGGTCCACAGAGCCCCAGACACCTGCTGCCCGGCCTTCACGGCCAAGGAAAGGTCAGCCAAGCCCTGGCCCAGAGGCAAGACGGGGCTAAGAAAGATTCTCCAGGCCTGCGGCAGACCAAGCAGCGAGCTGCAGGAGGGGTCCTGGGAAGACCCCAGCACGACGCCCTGGGATTGGGAGGCCTGTGCCGGAGTTTCACTGCACATTTTCCAAAAGCCCACATCCGACGCAGAGAAAGGCCAGGAGGGAATGTGTACACTCGTACATGCAAAAAAGGGCATCTGCACGCCGCCCATGTAGGCCCCGGCCTCTCCGTCCCGGGGGCGGGGTGTCCAGTGCAGCCAGCAGGGGGCGCCCCGGCCAGCGCCTAGCCTCTGGTCCTCAGGATCTCCCACTACACACAGCCGGCAGGTAAGCCCCGGGGGGAAGTTGTGCCGCCCTTGCTTAGGGCACAGTCTGTGTGTGCGAGCCCCTTGGAAACGGGGACGTGACTCGGCCCATCTGTGCAGAGTACACACAAGGTGCTCAGTAAGTACCTGTCTGGCAACGGCAGGAGGGGAGACCCAGCATGAGCCCCAAGCCCACTGCTGCGCTCCCTGGCACTCTCCCGGGGCCGGGCTGCAGAGCAGGAAGGTCAAGGCTGGGGAATGGGCCCAGGCCCCAGAGGGCAAAGACTCTCAGGAATGTTCTGGGCCAGGAGGGAATTTGGGGGAGGCCCAAAGGAGCCACATAGAGCTCTGGCTAGAGGAATCATCCAGAAGGGCTTGTGCTCTGCCCGGAGGGTCCGAGCCCTGCCTCTGCACACGGTATTTGGGGCCGTGGCTTCCCCCGGAGCTGTGCGTGAAGGCAGGACTGACGGACTCACCTCCTGCCCCAGCCCTGGCTCGCTGACGATGCTCACCGCTTAGGAAGTGTGGGCCACACACAGTGTAAGCTCCTGGTGAGGACACAGGGGTGGGCAAACCCCCAGGACCCCAGGGCCCCCCAGACACTCAGAGGACAAGAGGCCGCAGCGCGTGAGTCAGGAGGCGCTCTGGATCGGGAGGCAGGGAGTCTGTGTAGACTAAGGGAGGGCTGGGGGCCGAGGCTGCCTTGTGGGTGAGCCTGGAGACAGCGAGGGCTGGGTGGGGGGGCCATCTCACCCAGAGCTGGTCGTCATTCCCGGGGGGGCTCTTCTTTATGAAGGCCCCATAGTAGGTGGCGATGTTGCGGTGGTGAGAGTATTTCTTCAGCATGTTGATCTCCTGTTTGATCTCCTCCTCCTCGTCCTAGGAGAATGGGAGGGCTGAGCCTGAGAGCCCCCAGCCCGCCTCGGTGCCAGCCCGCCGTCTGCCCCCATGGCTCCCTACCTCCGTGACGTCCATGACCTTGATGGCAGCCAGCTGCCCAGTCTTGACGTGCCGACCCTGAGGGACAGAAAGCCGGGCATGGAGGCTCTGAGTCTGCGTCCAGGGACGGCGTGATTCTGGGACAGGCCACGCCTTCTGGCTGTTTTCTGTCTTAGAAAGTGTCTCCGTGGTGACTGGACACTTCATTAATGGGTCAGTCCCAGGGGAAGGCAGAGGCCTCCAGGAAGCACTATGGAGCCTGGACTCCAAGCGCTAAGCTGGATCAAGATGAAGGGTCTCCTCCCCTAAAACAGCTTAGGGAGGCGAGGGAGATTCACCTCTGCTCTGGACTTCCCACAGTTTGAAAAATAGAGCAGGGAGTGAAAGGTTCTCTCCGGCCTTGGAGGGAGCTGGGGGAGGCCGGGGGAGGGGCTCTGCCTCTCCGACACCTTCTATGCCCACACACTGCCTCGTGTGCCCGTCCCCCCGCCAGGAAGCCTTTCCCAGAATCACCCCCTCCAAGGCTTTTTATTATTATTGGCAGGAAAAAATAGACAGAGTTGGGATTTTAGGGAACTCGGGGAAACCCAGAAGGCTGACCGGCCTGTCCACGGCCCATCCCCGGCACTAATGGGAAGTAACTTCCAGAGTATGTCCCTGCCATTCTCCCTTCCTCCCCCCTCCTCCCTCTGACATTCCTCCAGGAGCCATCCCAGCCTTGGACCAGGGAGTTCAGGCTTCCTGGGGAAGGGGGGGGGCAGCCCGCGGATCATTCTTGTCCTCAGCAGTCATCCAAGACCCCGAGCCCAGAGAAGCAGAACACAGAGCTACTATTTCCACGGCAACGACCAGGCTAGCAATGGGGGAATGGGGGAGGGGCGCGCCTTTCCCCAAAGCTTACAGGGTGGTCCCAGTGACCCAGGAAATGCCCCTGAGATGCAGAGACTGGTGGAAAGGCCTAGCATCGTGTCAGGAGACACAGAAGGCGGGTGTGCGCCCTGGAGGCCCCAGCTCTGGGGAACATCTAACATGCCGCCTCCCCCTCCTAGTGGGACCCGTGGTCGGGCTGGGTGGGCCAGGCTAAAGCGACAGGCAAGGTCCAGGGCGGCCCGGAGGAGAAGGCCAGAGCTCTGGCTCCAGACCCGCTGCAGGCCGGCCCAGGAGCTGGAGAACACCACCTCCCCCCTGCGACAGGCCCTGGGGCTCCGCCCGCGCCAAGGCTGGGCCTCGCTGCGGTCTTGGAAGGAGAGCCAGGGCTGTGCTCGTGGCCTGGGCTCTGCTTTGCGTTCTCAGGTGAGCCCCGACAGACGCGCACGCGCACAGACACGCACACGTGCGTGCACATGCAGACACGCACACAGATGCACACATGCACGGGTGCACACACATGCAGATACATGTACAGATGCACACGCATACATGCACACACGCACACACATGCACACACAGATATGCAGATACACGCACAGATACACGCGTGCAGACACACACACGCACAGATACACATGTACATAGATGCACGTGTGCATGGACACACGCACACACAGATACGCAGATACATGCACACAAAGATACACACGTGCACGTGCACACACATGCACACAGATGCATACACGCACATACGTGCGCACGGACACACGCACACAGATGCACACGTGCCCATGCGCACACATACACGCACACGGATACACACGTGAGCACGCACACTGATATACGCGTGTGCACGCACGCACACTCTCGCCACTGCCCTCCTGTGCCCCTGCCCACACCCCGCCGGATCCAGACCTCCTCCTGCTGCACCCGGGACTCATGGAGACCACACACTGGCCAGCAAAAACACCCCACTTCCTGACCTTCCTTCCCCCATTACTTTCACCCTCCTTGCCTCTCCCAGGCCCTCCCTCCCCTCTCCCAGCCCCCGTCACCGCCCACAGCCCCAGACCTAGGGCCTGCCCCTGCCACCCCTCCCGAGGGCCCCATGGAGGGGCCTCACACTCCCGCCCTATTAGAGCCTGACCTTGTACACCTGTCCGTACGTTCCATTGCCGACCACTTCCACCAGCTCGAAGATTCCAGCGGGGTCCTGCGGGGAGGGAGAAAGAACAAGTGTCGGGACTTCAGAACAGAGCGGGGAGAGAGGTATCCGGTCAGATGAGTGAGCACGGGTGTATTAGAGGGGGCTTCGGGGGAACCCAGACCCAGCTGTGGTTTTCGCGGATTGGCTCAGAGGTCCTGTTCTACAGGAAAAGTCCAAAGAAGGGGAGAGATGACAGCAGTGGGAGCCCACAGGCAGTGACAAACTGAGCGTCTGAGGCCTCCGAGCGTGCGCCTCTGGAGCTGGGCTCACCTGTAAACGACGCAACGCCCACCAAGGGCTTGAGACGGTGCCTGGCACAGAGTGCACGTGTTCAGTAAAATATTTTTTTATTTTTTTAAAGATTTTATGTATTTGAGAGAGAGACAGCGAGAGAGGGAACACAAGCAGGGGGAGTGGGAGAGGGAGAAGCAGGCTCCCCGCCGAGCAGGGAGCCCGATGCAGGGCTCCATCCCAGGACCCCGGGATCATGACCTGAGCCGAAGGCAGATGCCCAACGACTGAGCCACTCAGGTGCCCCTATGATTTTTTAAAAGCAGGGAGAAGGAACGCTAGCAGGAGGCCGGAAATCCAGAAGCCCCCTCCTCCTGTCCCTTTCCCACTTCTTCACTTCTCTGAGGTCGTCCTGAGCCCCAGGGCGGGAGAGCAGGGGACAGAGAGGGCCGCTGGGAGGGGCAGGGGGCTTTCCGGAGCCAGGCGGTGCCAGGAGGAGAGGCCCGAAGGGCTCAAAGCCTCCAGAGGCTCACTGCCTGCCGGACCAAGAGCACGCAGCTGGCACGGCCGCGGGGAGGCCACCCACCCCTCGGCCACCTGCAGGCCTGGCAGGCGGGGGTGACACCACCCAGAACACTCTCCCCAGGCGGCACCCGGGCCTCTGGGCTGGTCTGAAAAGTATATAACCCGAAACTCCTTTCTCCCCGATTCTGAAACCCAGCATAGGCTTTCTGGAAAACAAAAGAACCCTTGACCGCTCCTCCATGGCCACCAGCAGTGGAACCTAACCTGGACGGGCCGGACGGCGGGGAGACGCCAGCCCGAGGCTTCTGCAGGGCGTCCGCACTGGCCGCCCCACTGTGCTCGCTTTCCCGGCAAGGGGACCTGAAGGCCTGGACACGCAGCGCCCTCCCTGTACATCCCCTCAGAGCGCGCACCACCGCACACCGAGACCGTGACTTTCCTCGCCCGGAAACTCCCAGAAGAAAGGGCCAGAACCCTCCTTGCTCAGCAGCGTGTCCAGCACCCAGCCCGGGCCCGGCACGCAGTAGCCCGAGAACAGCCCACACCTGCTCTGGGGAAGCCGTGAGGGAAGGTGCCGAGGGGCTCCCTCCGCGTGCTCCCCAGGGCACTGGGTGACCCGGCCAAGCTCCAGCTGAAATTATCCAACAAAAACACACCGACGACAAAACCACCTTGATCAGGTCTAACAAAACAGTAGGCCCCCCAGGGAAGGGAGAAAGTGTCACTGCACAGGGGCCGATGGGAGCGGCTGGGAGCCTGGACCCGGTTCTCTTGTCTGCCTGCAGGCACCTAGCCCCCCCAGAAGGGCTCAGCCTCTCGGGGGCCTCTGAGGTCGCCTGTTGGGCAGTCCTTTCTTACGTCTACTCCGCTCTTTCCGAGGTGGACGGGCACATCTGTGTCCGTCCGCCTCGGAACAGGGACTTGTGGTTGTGAATTTTGGGGCGCTCCTCACCTAACAGGGAAGGACAGATGGTTTAATACTCTGATCTCAGACCCGAACCCGCCTCCTCCTCAGATGTGTGGGAGATGCTGGGGGAAGAAAGCAATCCTTGGGGTCAGATGCAATCTCCGGGTTCAGCTCTCCTGACCTGCAAACCAGGATGGCACGGCGCACCTCCTGGGAAGGGCTTTCCAGAGAACGAAGCCGAGACCAGGCCTGTGACGGGCGTTGTGGTGCCCGGCCCCCTGCACAGAACATGGACCATTTCCACACCTGTTGCTCGTCCCTTCTTCCCTCCAGACGGCCCCGTTTGTCTTCCTCTCAATCCTGGGGCGTCCCCGCTCCCGGCTCATGCCTCACCATGCCTCTGTCCGTGGCCCGAGGTCACCCTCCTGACCCTCCTCTTGTGCCCAGAGCCGGCCTGGCCCCCGGGCTCACAGAGGAGTCCCAACACCTCAGGCTGGTATTCAAAGTTGCCCCATCGTTAACCAACCAATAAATATTTTCTGAGTGAGTGTCTACACCCACCCTGGGCCTGCCTAGGCCCTAATCCAGGGAAATCTGTAAGGCAACTTTCTCTTCTTTCATTTACCTGGTAAACATTTATCGAGCACCAACTGGGTGACAACTCAATTAGGCGCAAACAGAGTTCAACGATACATGAGAAACATGGAAGGTCCAGGACGGACCTTGAGATCTACAGGCCAAGTACCCCAATGCAGACAGGTGGCGGTACAGGGTTTTATGCTGAAAGAGCGAGTGAAGGCCCTCGAGGCATCGAGAAGCTGCCAAGCAGAGTGGGAGCCCCTGGAGAGTAGCCTTCTAGGAGGTCTTGGGCATCAGCTGTGTCCTGAGCAAACATTTAAGTGTTTGGGGCCTTGTCCTGCTCACACACACAGAGGGGCTGGGACTGGGTGGAAGGTCCATTTCGTGGCTTCGGGGACAGACTGAAGCAGGCGGGGCACGTCGGGTGGGCTCCTGGAGGAGACAGTGCGGACGGAGCCGGGCTCTGCAGGCTGGGTCGGCGGTCAGCTAGCACCAGGAAAGTGAGAGCGAGGGGGGCCCGGTGGGGGACGGCAGTTTGGTCGGGACGGTGCGTTTGCGATGTTAGGGGACGTCAGGCGATTAGAAACGAGGGTCTGGAGACAGACTGAGAGTGGACACAGGAGACAGACGTCCAGGGAAGGAAGAACACAGGAGCCGGCCTCTTGGGAACAGCCCTGTGCTGCACGCTGGACAGCAGGTCAGACAGACAGCAGGACAGACAGCATGGAGGAGAGCACCACCCGCATGGAGGAGAGCACCACTGGCCCCAGGAGACTGCAGCCGGGGTGGGGCTGGAGGGGCCTCATTGGGGAGGAAGTGGGGCCCACGGGCACAGCACCCTCTGGGGAAGCCAGGCTGAGCGGAGGGGAATCAGATGATGGGGCAGCGGGGTTAGACAGAGGGTTTCCAAAACAGGAAGGTCTCCCCTGCCCGTGGAAGGGAAGACAAAAAGCCAGGAGACGGAGGACCCCTGCCGAATTGACTTCTTAGCCTGAACATAAACTCCGTCCCCTGCGGGGTTACAGTAGCGATTCGGTGCGCGTCTGGTTTCTCCCGTCCGTGCACCCGGCGGTCCAGAAGGCCCCGTTCAAATGCACAGATTTATGCACAGCTCCGGCTTCGCATGTGCCCTTCGGACATGTGCCTGTCCGCGTGCTCGGTGGCTCTCTGCATGCGGGCCCAGCGCCGTGACAACATGCTGGAAGCATCCTCCAGCTCTTCCTCCAGCTGCTCGAACTCTGTCGTCAGCCGCCGGGTTCCTGTCCAGCCGGACGCGGGGAGGTGGGAAGGGACGGGAACAAGGCTGCGGACAACTAATGGGAGGAGGGAGAGGACAGGAGGGACTGGTCTGTTGAGGCAAGGAGGAAGATGAGGGAGCCCCAGGAGCAGCCGGCGGCCTTGACTTCACGGACCACATCGGCGGGAAGATCATCAGCTACGCGGGACTGGGGGCCTGAGTGAGGTCGAAAAGCTGGGGAAGAGATGTCCTCAGGGTACACGAGGATCACTCGGGAAGACGCTCCTGGGATCTGGCTCCCGGGATTCCAATGCAGCACGCAGGTCTGGGGTGAGGGACAGATCCCCCCCATCGTCTTCCCCGGGTGATTCTACTGTGGGCCGGTCGATGGACCCACTTTGAGAAACTGTGCACTTCAGGGGGGTACTGACAGGTGGGTGGGGTGCGGGCCTCTGCAGAACGGTGATGAACTACTGTCCTCTTGTAGCAGCCCCACAGCCCCTCCAGCCCCACAGACTCAACTCACACCCATTTTTCTCTGTGTTCACGCGCCGACCCCGCCCAACGATGACCTGTTCCTGTCCGAGCCAAATCCTGTTTGTTTCAGGAAGTCTTCCCCAGCCACCCTAGCCCATCCCAAGCTGTCCCACCCATGAATGCCAACCTCGATTTCACGTATTAACCTCACAGTGGAGACTGTGCCATTGAGCTTCTCAAGAATAGGACCACGTGGAGACGTGCTCTTCTTTAAATAATCTGAGAGTAAGACGAAGCTGTCGACTCTTGGCACTTCTATTCAATGTTATACCGGCAGTTCTACTCAGCATCATCAGGAAAGAAAAAGGAATAAAAGGCATCTGGGTAGGAAAAGAAGAAGTAGAACTATCTCTGTGTGCACATGACATCAGCATGTGCACAGAAAAATCCTAAGAAATCTACTAAAAATCTGCGAGAACAAATCAATGAGTTCAGCAAGGTTGCAGAATGCAAGATTAGGGGTGCCTGGGTGGCTCAGTCGTTAAGTGTCTGCCTTCAGCTCAGGTCATGATCCCAGGGTCCTGGGATCGAGCCCCGCATCGGGCTTCCTGCTCGGCGGGAAGCCTGCTTCTCCCTCTCCCACTCCCCCTGCTTGTGTTCCCTCTCTTGCTGTGTCTCTCTCTGTCAAATAAATAAATAAAATCTTAAAAAAAAAAAAAAAAGAATGCAAGATTAATGAACAAAACCCAACCCTGTATCTATGTACGACAATGACTAATCCAAAAATGAAATTAAGAAAACAATCCCATTTACAGTAGCATCCAAAAGAATACATTTAACTACAGAAGTGTCAGACGGGGACACCGAAAACTAGAAACATTGTTGGAACAAGTTAAAGACCTAAGTACATGGACAGATTTCCCATGTTCATGGATCAGAAGACTTAATATTGTTAGTATCTACAGATTCAGTGCACTTCTATCAAAATCCCACTGGGCATTTTTTGCAGAAATTGACAAGTTTATCCTAAACATCATATGGAAATGCAAGGGATCCAGGAGAAACAAACAATCTTAAAAAAGAAGAACAAAGCTGGAGGACTCACACTTCCTGATTTCAAAACTTACTGCAAAGCGACAGTAATCAAGACAGTGTGAGAGTGGCATGACAGACATCTGGATCAATGGACTAGAACGGAGAATCCAAAAATCAACACTTTAATTTGTGGTCAATTGATTTTCGACAAGAGTACGAAGGCATTCAAGTCTTTTCAACAAATGGTGCTGGGACAACTGAGTATCCACATGCAAAGGAATGAAGTTGGATCCCTACCTTGTACTGTATAAAATTTTAACTCAAAATGGATCACAGACCTAAAAATGTAAGGGCTAAAATCATAGAATCTTTTTTCCCCCGACCCCTAAAACCATGGAAATCTTAAAAGAAAGCACAGAAGTAAATCATTACCTTGGATCAGGCAATGGTTCCTTACAAATGACACCAAAAGCATAAACCACAAAAGAAAAAAAAACACATAAGTTGAATTTCCTCAAAATTTAAAACTTTTGTGCTTCGAAGGACACCAACAAGAAAGTGAAAAGACAACCCACATAATGAGAGAAAACGTTTTAAATTATGTATCAGATAAGGGACTTGTATCCAGAATATAAAAAGGACTCCTTAAGGACAAAATAACAATAAAAAGACAAATAAACCAATTAATTAAAAAATGGGCAAAGGATCTGAATAGACATCTCTCTGAGGATATACAGTGGCCAATAAGCACACGAAAAGGTGGACGTCATTAGTCACGAGGGAAATTCGAACCCAAACCACACAAGAGCCCACGTCACGGCCACTAAGATGGCTACTGTCACAAGGACGGGCACGGACAAGCTCCGGGAGGAGGTGGGGAACTTGGAGTCCTTGTGCACCGCTGGGGGAATGTAAGATGGCGCAGCCACTTTGGGAAACAGTGTGGCAGTTCCTCAAAATGTAGGACTGAGAGTTATCACGTGATGCAGCAAGTAGATGCCCAGGAGAACTGAAAACATACGTATGCACCACAATCCATACATGCAGCACTCACCGCCACATTAGTCACTGCCGCCCAAGAGCAGTGAAAACCCAAATGTCCATCAACCGGTGGATGCATAAATGTGCTCTATCCACATGACGGGATATTATTTGGCAATGAACGGGTATGAAGCACGGACACATGCTAGAACACCAGATGAACCTGGAAAACATGCTAAGTGAAAGATGCCCATCAAAAGGCCACATGTTGGCACGCCTGGGTGGCTCAGTCGGTTAAGCGTCTGCCTTTGGCTCAGGTCATGATCTCGGGGTCCTGGGATCGAGCCCCACATCGGGCTCCCTGCTCAGTGGGGAGTCTGCTTCTCCCTCTCCCTGCTCTTGTGCTCTCTCTCTCTCGCTCTCTCTCTCAAATAAAAATCTAGGGCTGCCTGAGTGGCTCAGACGGTGGCTCAGGTCATGATCCCAGGGTCCTGCTCAGCAGGGAGACTGCTTGTGCTCTGTCTCTCTCTTTCTCAACTGAATAAGTAAAATCTTAATAAATAAATAGATACCTTAAAAAAACCCCATTTTGTGTGGCTCCATTTATGTGTAAAGCCCATAGCAGGCAAGTCCACAGAGACAGGAAACAGTGGTTTCCAGTGCTGGGGTGGGGGTGGGGAGTGGGGGGGGATGGTAGTGACTGCAGGGGGTACTGGGTTTTGTTTGGGGCTGATGACAATGTCCTGACCCTGGATAGTGCTGTCAGTCTGTGAGCACACTACAGTCCAGCCTACTGAAGGCTGTGCTACGTGAATTACAGATCAATAAGGCTGTTATTAAAAATGATAATCCAGGGGCGCGGGGATGGTCCGTCAGAAGAGCATGTGACTCTTGATCTCGGGGTTGTGAGTTCAAGCCCCACGTCGGGCGTACAGGTTACTTAATAAAAAAAACAAAAAAATCAAAGAAAGAAAAATAATGCTAAGAGTAGCTCCCATAGCTCTCAGTAAAGTATTTTGATTGGTGACAGTCTCCATACCAAGAAAGCGACCCTACAAACATGGAAGGGAGCCCCCAAAGTGCTTTTGGTCTATTAACACATATGAAAAGGCCCTCAGCCAAACACAGAAAATGATCACACACAGCCACTTACAGGATTAAGAGTTAGGGAATTTGGTTTCTATTTTTGGCTCTGCTGCTAAGAGGCTGTGTGTTTCGGGGCAAGTCACTTAACCTCACTGGGTTCCCTTTCAACAAGATGAGAAGACTTTCCGGCTCTCAGTCTGGCTGTCAATGCTCCGGTCCACACCCCACGAAGCTGCCAACCTCGGGGCTGCGTCCTCACGGCCGTGCCGTGTGTCAGGAAGACAGCAGTGAGTAGAAAAGCCTCCCTTTGCGGTAGGGATGCAGTGACCCATCGGCTACTTATGTTTTCGGGGAGTCCAGGATGACCCGCAGATTTCTGACGGTGCGGGGCACAGGCGCCCCCCGCACCGCGGCGGTCAAGGGTCCATGTACTTTCGCTGCATAGGGAGCGTGTAGGGCGACGGTCTGTGCCGCTCTCTGTCACTCCCGAGAGCTTCTGGACTGGAGCGTTTGCATACATTACAGCTTTAGAAAGTCTCCAGGGGACAGAAAAGGCGCTGGACTCTGTGGCTGATGAGCGGGGTTGGGAGACAAGAACCAGACCCCCTCGGGGAGGTCCACTGCCGGCCCAGCCGGGCTCCGGGGCGCTGTGCCCCCCCACTGCGTGGCATCCATACGGCCCGTAAGCACGTGTGTTCACCCGTGAAGACACAGTCGTGGTGCCAGGGCCGTGTGTCCCACACCCGGGCAACGCCCCGCACACACTCGGGACGCGGCTCACGTGGGACAGCGGCCCCTCGGCCCGTCTCCTCCCAGCGCCAGGCGCGTCTCTGAGTGCACGCGAGCTCCTCAGCTCCCTTAAATCCCCCTTTAAAGACTTCGCAGAGTCAGCGACCCCAGCTACAGCCCCAGGACCCCTCCAGCCTCGGGCGCAGGCCGGGGGCCCGACAAACGTCAGTAAGCGACAGTGGGGCCCAGCGCCGGGGTCCTTCCCAAGGTGCCGACTCACCCCTTGGTCACCGGCTCTGCTGGCCAGGAGAGAGCCGGGCACGCCCCAGCCTTGGCTCTTTCTCCCCTGCTCCGTGGGCCGTCGAGGGGCTCCCGGCCCTCCCACAGCTCCCATCTGGAGCAAGGACAAGGGGGAAAGGGCGAGCAGAACTCTGACGAGCAGCAAGGCAGCCAGTCTGGGGCGGGGGGCCCGGCACCAGCTGACACCTTCCCTTTTCTTCCCCAAAGCCTGGAGCCATTTAATGCAGCCGCAGGACAGGCTGAGGAGAGGTTCAGTATGACGGCTGCGACCACCTCTCAAGAGAAAACCACCACCGGTCGTTCATGTCGGGCTCAGGCTGAGATGCGGTGGCGGGGGCGGTGGAGATACTAACTGAAGCTGGGCTCGCAGGGGCAGAGGGCTGGGGCCGTAGGGCAAGGGGTGGACAGACTAGCGTGCAGGGACCTAGAAAGGGACAGGAAGGGGGCGCCTGGATGGCTCAGTCGTTACGCGTCTGCCTTCGGCTCAGGTCATGGTCCCAGGGTCCTGGGATCAAGCCCCGCATTGGGCTCCCTGCTCGGCGGGAAGCCTGCCTCTCCTTCTCCCACTCCCCCTGCTTGTGTTCCCTCTCTCGCTCTGTCAAATAAATAAAATCTTTAAAAAAAAAAAAAAGGGACAGGAGGGCTCCGGGTCCCCTGCAGTCTGGGAGGAAAGGGGTGGGTGGCAAATGGGCAAAGGGCGGCAAGCACCTTAGGGCAGGGGTGACATTTCCTGGAAGTGGCCCAGACCTGGCAGGGTTGACCCCTGGTCTCCAGTCCCCTTCCACTGACAACAGGCCTCCTCCAGTGTCCTTCACATTTCCTGTGTCTGGGAAGCGGGAGGCACTCCCACCGTGTCGGCTCTGCCTGCAGATGGAACCCTGGGGGGTAAAGGGTTTTGTGAAGTCCTTTAACGATGCAAACTGTTATTTCCAATGCTAGCCACAGCTTTTCTGACTGCCTGTCACACGGGGCCTCCTTAAACCCCGGCTCTGCCTCCTGGGAGCTCCTAAGTCAGACGCCAGCATGGAGAGCAGAGGATGAACGCGCTGACGGGTCACCCGTGCCACGGCAGGACAGGGAGGTACGATGGGAAACGGACCCCCGACTTTTCTGCTGACCTGTGGGCCTTTTTTTTTTTTTTTAAGATTTTAATTATTTATTTGACAGAGAGAGACACAGCGGGAGAGGGAACACAAGCAGGGGGAGTGGGAGAGGGAGAAGCAGGCTTCCCGCCGAGGAGGGAGCCCCACTCGGGGCTCGATCCCAGGACCCGGGGATCATGACCTGAGCCAAAGGCAGATGCTCAATGACTGAGCCACCCAGGCGCCCCTAGATTTTTTTTTTTTTTTAAGATTTTATTTATTTGTGAGAGAGACAATGAGAGACAGAGAGCATGAGAGGGAGGAGGGTCGGAGAAGCAGACTCCCCGCTGAGCAGGGAGCCGGATGTGGGACTCGATCCCGGGACTCCAGGATCATGACCTGAGCCGAAGGCAGTCGCTTAACCAACTGAGCCACCCAGGAGCCCCTAGATTTTATTTTTTAAAAGTAAGCTCTACGCCCAACGTGGGGCTCGAAGTCACAACCCCAGATCAAGAGTCACTGCTCTTCCGATGGAGCCGGCCAGGCACCCCCTCCCCCCTCGCCCCATCGCGGGTCTTAGAGTTACAGAATTTCAGAGCTGCAAGGGTCCATCCACTCAGAATTCCCAAGAGATTCTAGAAGGCTCCAGAGTGGCAGAAAGGAGACCCGTAAGGCCCGGGGAGAGGGGTGGGGGAGGGCTGGTCTGTCTTGCGCTGTAGGCCCACAGTGATTACTCACTGGGATGTGCCCTGGCAGGTCCCGCTGCTGTAGGCAGGGCCCAGAGGTGCCACCCTGCCCTGGACAGGAAGCGGGGCTGCGGGGGTGGGGCAAGGGCTCCGCAGAAGAACCTGTGGCAGACAGACAGACAGACAGACGGGGAAGGGGCTCTAGGGAAAGAGTGGGGAGCCGTGGTCCACAGAGGGTCCCAATGAGGGCGGCACAGTAGACCCCTGAGCCACACAACTCTTGGACCTGGGAGAACCTGGGGGAGCCTGGGGGAGCCTGGGCAAGCGGGCTGCCAGGGCCCAGGTGCTGAGACTGGGCTGGGCACAGCGGCCCTCTGCCCGCCTCCCACAGGGAGACAACAGGCCCGTTTGCCTGAGCTCTCCCTGTGACCCCGAAGGCCCACACAGAGGGGAAGAGGGGCAAAGGCCGTGGGGTACCAAGGTCCAGGCTGGAGAGGGGCCCTCACCCTCCGTGGAGCGAGGCACCCGCAGCCTCAGAGCCACCCCCACGACCCCAGCAGCCTACATGCCAACACAGTGGCTGTCAAGCACAGGCAGCTTCGGACCCGCCCTCAGTCCCATCGCCAACCACAGGACTCCGGGGAAGCTGCGAAGCCGGGGGCCAGGCAGGGGCGAGGCTGAGGGGCGGGGCTGACAGCTCCGCCGGACAGTCCAGGTCCCACGGGGACACGTGAGGACACGCAGAGCCACAGAGGGGGCAGAAGCCCGGGAGAGGGGTGGCCGTCTAGCCATCCTCCAACGAGCCGGGAGCAGCCCGAGGCCTTGTGCGCCTGCAAGCCCAAGAGAGCTCCGCGGGTGTGCGGGCGTGCGGGTGTGGGGAAGTGTGTGGGTGCTCGCGGAGGAGGGGACTGGATGCAGGCCAGCGCACGAAGTGGCAGGAGTCTCATCTGATCACCTCCTCCTCCTGGCCCAGCAGACACCAGGTGGCCTCCCCCGCAGGAGGCAGGCCCCAGGGGAGCCCAGATGTCCCCCATGCCCGCGGCGACCTGGCGGGGGCGGGGACTGTGCCTGCCCCATTCCTACCCGGGGAAGCAGGCTCCAAGCCAAAGCACAGAGGACATGCTCCCGGTGAGGAAGGAAGCCCACGCAGGAGAGGGGCGCCAACGCCCCATCGGCTGCCCCGGCCAGTAGTAACTAAAACCTGCAAAAACTCCTTCCCCCGTGTTCTCGGGCTGCACTCTGCTCGGGCCCAGCCCTGCCTCCCACGCCGGGGCTGCTGGGGCTGCACAGGCCCTCGGATTCCCGGGATTCCGGTTCCCCCGGGAAGGGCTGGCCCTCAGTGGGCGGCTACCCGTGCTTTCAGGCGCTCATGGAGCACAGGGCGGGAGGGAGCAGAGCAGGCGCTAGGAGCCGAGGGGACAGAAGGAACCGGGAAAGGTTTCTGTGCTGGGGGGAGGAACAGTTTTTGAATCTCTCCTCCAGAAGGACACACACACGTGACCTGGACTCGCACGCACACAGAGGCAGAAACAGGTCCGGACACGACACACGCATGAACACAAGTACCACTCTGATGGGAAACCAGTATGAGCAGCGAGGAGGTGGGAGGCCCCTGCCGCCTCCAGGCCCAGGTTCCCCACAGACCGACGGTGGCCTCAGACCCTCAGAGCAGGTCCAGGCAGGAGGGGCAGGCTGGGCCGGCGGGCGCTGCGTCCAGACCCGGCGGGCGCTGCGTCCAGACCCGAGGCGAGGCGAGCTGGAGCGGCCCTAGACGGAGCCTGGGGGGAAGGGCAGGGGAAGTGAGCAGCGGGAGGGAGGGGAGGAGAAGAGGGGGCCAGAACTCCAGCAGTGGTGTGGGTTCTAAAATGGCCACAGGCAAGGCAGGGGACAGATGGTCCCTTTCTGCGGCTGAGCTGGAGAAGTGGGGAAAGGGAAAAGAAGAAATAAACATCAGCACAGTCAGAAATTTAAAAATAAACCCCAAACCCTAAAAGATAAACAGCTCGTGTCTGAGGTCCCACCTGCCCCCAGAGCGTTCTGGGGGAGAGACAGGGGGGCAGGCCCCGGAGGACAGCCCCTGGCCTCGGCCGTCTGGCCTCGCCCTGCCCGGAGCCGCCTCCCGAGTCCTCCCTCAGCCTCGGCCGCAGCCCGGGGACTGTGCTTCTCGAGTGTCACCAGCTGTGGGGCGGTCTGATCTTGGCCCTGCCTCGGAACCATCCGCGGCCGGCAGAATCCCCTCCGTCACCTCACGCCGGGGGGCCACCACAGCCAGCACCCAAACGTCCGGCACTCCACAGTCACCACGTCATTTGCACCTCAGACCTACAGGGAAGCCAGGCAGGGCTTGTCAGCCCACTTCACAGATGAGAAAACCAAGGCTCCAAGGACTTAAATGTTTGCTGCGGTGCAGCTGGAACTCCCGCGCTCACGGCAAATCCCAGGGGGCTTCTGGTGGCCCATGCCACGCTGTCCCCCGCCCCACAGTGCTCTGCACACCCCCGGAGATTTCATTTGCCATCTGCAGGCCAAAGAGGCTCTTTCTCAGGCTCAGATCCGACCGCCTTCCAGCTGATCTCCCAGGTGTGGCTCATCTGGGGCCTCGCCAGGCCCGCCTCGGGGTCATTTGTTTCTTGCTGGGGCAGAGGTGGAGGCAGAGGGGCCCTGCACACGCCTGGACTTTTCTGGGCTCTTCTAACTCACCACACCCTTGCTCACGGCTGAGGCTCTGCACCTGCTGTTCACTCCTCCAAGCACACCGCTCCCGCCCCGGACCTGCGGGCCGTGCCCATCCTCCAGGACCCCTCCCTGGCTGACCACCTGCTCCCACAGGACCCTTCTGCGGCACAGTCATGTTTTGTGATTAAGTCTTTAACTGTCTCCTCTGCTAGGCTGTTCTTAGAGGTCAGGGCCATATTCAGAACCTGTTGAATGAATACAGAAAAGCAAGAGAGCTGGTGTTCTCTGGAAAAGCCTTCCATCCTCCCTAGTGCAATCAATGGTTTCTAACACTAGTTTTGGGTTTATCTCCATACTTCCCAAGTAATCCATGAATATTCACTGAAAAGCTATGCACTAAAGCAGCTACTAAAAGTTAATCCCTTTTTGTCATGTGAATCAGCGCCCTGTAATTTATACGTGTGGTGATTGTGTCTCTAGAAAGTGGACTTTGTTAAAGTGGCGAACTCCTATACAGTTGGCAAAACCCAAACAAGAACGTGATTCTTTTAAGTAGGCTCCGCACCCAACGTGGGGCTTGAACTCACGACCTTGAGATTAAGAGTTGCATGTTTGCTCTACCAACTGAGCCAGCCAGGCGCCCCCAAACAAGAACATTAATAAGGATCCAAAGACTGTGGGAAGCCAGCAGGCAAGAAGAGATCCAGGGCTAGCATCCTGGAGGCGAAAGGAGAAAGAAGCAGGCAGAGGCTGGGCTGGGTGAGACCGGGCTGGTGTGTATGCGCCACTGAGACCCACAAGGGCTGGCGCCAGTCTGAAGCCTCCATGTGAAGGGGGCAAACCAGCAGTTCACTTCACCTCGGAGACCCCCATCTCCTTGTCTACCCAATCCCGTCACAAGAATTCTTGGATGTGAAAACATTTTGAAATCCACTAAGTGTACAAATTTGCACAAAATCATTATGAAGAGACTGCCTCCCAGAGAGCAAGGGAAAACTGTGTCAAAAGGTGACTTATTAACACTGTTGGTGTCTCCGGGATTTGGGGTGAAGAGTGGTGACACAGGAGAGGAGAAACCAGTCAAAAGCAGAACCGAGTGTAGGACAGGTGAAAGATGGGGGGGCGGCAGGCAGATTGAGGGCCCTGGAGGCAGGGCTGAGAGGGGCTGGGAGGAGGGTTGTCCCTGTGGAAGGAGGAGGGGGAAGAGGAGGGGGAGGGGAAAGAGAGGGAAGAGGAGGGGAAGAGGAGGGGAAGGAGGGGAAGAGGAGGGGGAGGGGAAAGAGAAGGAAGAGGAGGGGAGGAGGAGGGGAAGGAGGAGGGGGAGGGGAAAGAGAAGGAAGAGGAGGGGAGGAGGAGGGGGAGGAGAGGGAAGAGGAGGGGGGAGGAGGGAGGGGGAGGAGGGGAAGGAGGGGGAAGGGGAGGAGGGGGAAGATGAAGTGGGGGGAGAGGAAGAGGCAGCCGCAGCGGGGCGGCGGGTGGGCCGGGCTGGGAGGGGGAAGCCCGGGCTGGGAGGGGGAAGCCCGTCCAGCCCGGCAGATGGGGAGCTCAGGGCGCTCACGGAGGAGGACGGCCGTAATCAGGGGCTGGATAATAACGAGGCTTCCCGTGCGGGTTTTCCCCTGCAGCACAAACAAATCCTTATACCTCATTGCCAACCTCCTCCCGGGGGAGTCAGGTGTCCACAGACCCGAGGGAAGGGGCCAGGGGACCTGGGGCCTGTCTGTCCCCGCACTGCTTCTAATTCCAGGGGTGGTGCCCGGCTGGCTCAGCGCCAGAGCCAGTCTCCAATCTCGAATCTCAGCCTTGTGAGTTCGAGCCCCACGCTGGGCAGAGAGGTTACTTTTAAAAAATAATAAATAAATGAGTAAAAACGGTTCCAGACGGGCGGCCCACCAGGTGCGGTGAGGGGGGCCCTGGGGAGAGAACCCCCCCGAGCGGCAGGGGGGCGTCAAAGGAGACCGCGGGAAGGGCAGGGAGGGCAGAGGGCACAGAGCTGAGCCAGGCCGCACAGCAGGCAGAGGGCGAGGCGCGGGGAGCCAGACTGGGAAAGGAAGACCGGGCTGTTCTTCACAGGGGGGAGGCCCACCAAGGGCCAACTCGGAATGAGTGACAGCTGCAGGGACGCAGATGACCCAGGAGGACTTCCTGAGCAGCAGGACGGAGCCAAAAGGCTCCCCAACTTTTCACTCGGTCTCCTCCGAACCTTCCCTGGCCACATTCCCACCAGGCTGGGGCCTGGTGAACCAGTTCACGCGTTCGGTCAGCAAACACCGAGCGCCTGCTGGAGACCCAACCGTGGTGACGAACAGAACTGAGCGGTGCCCTCCTTCGCCGAGCTTGCAGGAAGCAAGGAAGGACTACGTCGAGGTCCCTGCGGCACAGGGGGCCAGGAAAGGCCTGCTGGGGGTCTGGAAGGTTCCAGGCTCTGGGGCAGGAAAGCCTTCACTCTCTCGGCCCGGGGGAGCCCAGCAGCCCCAGCATCCAGCCTGGAGTCCACAATCGAGCCTTTCACTAAGCACTCTGCAGCTTTCTGAACCAAGGTCCCGGGTCTCACACCCTAACAAAGCCAGGCGTCCCCCTCAGGGCGGCCAGGGTGAGGCCCAGGGCAGGGCGCGGGCCTCCTGACTCAGGGGGCAGGACAGACAGGAGTTTCTAGTTCAGACCCTAGATTTTGTAGCTGGTGTCTCTTCCAGGGAAGCGGGAGGCCTTTCAGGGGATGGTGGAAGGCTCTAGGGCAGGGAAAGGGAAGCCAGCCGCGCCCCGACCTGGGGGCTCGGTGACTCACCACCCACAGCCGAGGCGGGCTTCTCTTTCCCAAACGCCACGCCAAGGAGGACAGGCATGCCCACAGACCCCAGGAGATGCCCTTTCTTGCCTAAGCTCAGTCAGACCGCTCCCACCTCCAGCTGGCAGTCACCCACACGTTACAGCAGCCCCATGCGGTAGCCCTGCCGCCCTCATTTGACACAAGTGAGGCGTGGGCGTAGTGATGACCTTGCCAACGGTCACCCAGTAAGTGCTGGAACTCGGACGGGAGTCCGACTCTGTCTCCAAGGCCTGTGCCCTTAGGGCGAGTGACGACAGGGAAGGCCCCACCAGCCCAGGCCCGTCCCCGTCTCCCCAGGTCAGTCACCTGGCCGCGCTGCCCTGCCCCTGGGCGCTAGCGGGCTCGGGAGACGGTCCCTGAAGTGCAGGCACACTCCGACCTGGAAGGCAGGCCTCTCTGCAACACGGGGCTCTCCTGCCCCCCTCTCCTCCTGGGTGACTCAAGTCCCAAGCCCGCCTCTCCTGCCTTTTTCCCTCTTTCCCCTTGAAGGGCAGTGAGGAAATGGCAAATGGTGTGGCCAGAGGAAGGCCAGGAGGCCGGGCAGGCCACTGCACTGACCACCTCTATCCTAAGAAACCCAACTCAAGTCCAGGTCACGCTCCAGGCCTGTCCAGGGCCGCGGGCACCCCAGAGGCAGCCTGACCCAGCTCCACACCCTCCAGGCTGGAGGCCCAGGACGGGCTGTCAAAGGGGCCTCAAGGGCTGCCCATGGTTTCCCCAAAACATCTCTAGCAGCTCACCACCCCCTCGCCCCTTAACTTCTCCTTCCAGGCCTGGCTTCATTTAAAATCCCCCTCAGAGGCCAGGTGGGCCGCCCAGCAGGAGGGACAGACGTGTTCGGGGCGACTTCTGGGACTCCGGGCCACCCCACCTGACCCCGCAAGTGTTAGGCATCTGATGTGCCAGGCCCCCCCCGCTCGCTCAGCTCTGCACACACAAAACGGGGGCACGGGGGGACAGGTGGCAAGTGGTGGGTCCCGGGGCTGGGGCTGCGGAGCGGGGACACAGCTCCTGTCTGGGATGGGCGCACAACCTGAGAGTACTTAGTGCGCCTGCTCAGCACCCTTAACCTGGCTAAGATGGTAAAATGTTATGTATACGCAACTACGGTAAAGAACGTTTTTTTAAAGGGAGGAGTGACACAGTCTTCCTCTCTTCCTGCCGAAGAACAGGCCTCTTTCCTGAATCATTCAACTCTCTTCCAAACGAAATCTTCTGGATTCTTTTTTTTTTTTTGGTAAGATTTATTTATTTAAGGGATGCCTGGGTGGCTCAGTCGTTAAGCGTCCGATCGAGTCCCGCATCGGGCTCCCTGCTCAGCGGGAAGCCTGCTTCTCCCTCTCCCACTCCCCCTGCTTGTGTTCCCTCTCTCGCTGTGTCTCTGTCAAATAAATAAATAAAATCTTTAAAAATATATATTTATTTATTTAATATATATATAGAGAGAGAAAGCAGAGCGTTCTTAAGAGAGCGAGCACAGGGTTGGGGGGCGGACAGAGGGAGAGAGGGAGAGAATCCCAAGCAGGCTCCATGCAACATGGGGCTCGATCTCACGACCCCGAGATCACAACCTGAGTCAAATGAAACCAAGAATCGGACGCTCAATAGACTCAGCCACCCAAGATGACCCAATCTTCTGGATTCTTGTGTACGTCTCCCGTCTTTCCCTCCTGGCATCAGAGTGCTCTGCCCAGAAGCCCATCACCCCGAAATCTCTATCCATCCCGGGCACAGGCCCCATGAAGTTTCGTATACCTGGCCCGAGCCCACCAATGCCAACCCACCTGCAGTCCTCAAAGACCCAGGCCAACGTCTCACTCCCTCTTCTTAAAACATGCCCCACGTTTCTGAATAAAGCCTGTCCTCTACCAAGACCCAGATCCAGCCCGTGGGCTCCTCAAGGGCAGGAACCACATCTCACACAGGCTGTCTCCAACCCACGAGGCAGGCCACAGACGACGCGAGCACAGACCCACGGACAGTGGCCGTCCCCCGCGAGCCCACGCGGCCTGCCCACCACGGGCATTCCCAAGGGAGGCAAGGAGAAAACCACGCTGCTCACACACACACGGTATAGGACGCGCGCCCGCCCTGCCCCCCGGAGTAGGCCGGCGGCACGGGCGCCAACATGCTCAGGCTGTGCGGAGTGAGTCAGACCCGAGTCTGACTCCGAGACCTGCCACGTCCTGGCCGTCCAACCCTAGACGAGGTCCTGGGACTCCCCACGTTCTCTGAGCCCTGACAGGGAGGAGGTCGCCCGCTCTGGAGGGCTACCACGACGGCTGGCGAGGTCATGTAAGCACAGAACCTACTGCACACTTAGGTGTTCCTTATTGTTCTTATTCCAACCCCAAAAGCCCTTCGGTGACGAACCCACATTAAAACGGAAATGACTTGGATCAAACTGACGGGAGAGAAAAGGGGCTCGCTGGGAGTCTAAAGGCCAAAGGAACGACAAACCATGGGGCCACATGCTGCCTGTCCCCCCCCCGACCCGGTGTTGTTCGACACGTGGGCCCGAGGTGGCTTCCAGAGGGAGGGACTGTGTTCGGGTCAGAGGATTGCGGCGCCTCCACGCCCCGGCGAGACGAGGCCAGGGGCCCGCCAAGTTGAGAGGCAGCGAGAGGTAGGTGGCAGCCCTGTCCCTGGGCTTTACCCGCTTGTCCCCATCGCTGCTCTACCCCCCGCCCCTCACCCACCCCCAAGCGTACCCGAGGCAAGCTGCCTTCCTCCCTGTGCGATCTGAGTCATGGTGCTCGCTCACCACACCTCTGCCTCCCAGGGGCCAGCCTGAGAGTGCAAAGACCCGAGAGGAAAGACCAGTGCGCTAGCCTCCTGTCCCAGACCCCGGGGGCGCACCTGCTTCTGCCTGCTGGGCAGTGGGGCACTCCTGCCGGTTTTCTTGAAGACTCCTTCCCGAGCCGCTCAGAATTAAAGACCAAGTACTACACGCTTCAGCCACCTTCTCACAAATGTGCCTTGAAAGAAAGAGTGGGTGGGTGGTAAAGAGAGAACACGAAAATCGTTTTCCTTCCAGCCTGGCCTGGAGCCTGCCCACTTTACCTTTGGAGGTGTGCGGGCAGACACACAAAGCTGTCAGGGCAGACGGGTGCCGGGCGCAAGGCCACGTACGGCCTGCATCCCTCTGTCCACCCAGAGCTCAGGCGAGCAGGGGACTTGGCCTGGCCCGTCCCAAGCCCATGCCAGGTAACCTGGGTGGAAAAGCGATTCTTCCCTGCGCTGCCCACACTCAGGGCATTAACGTCCCCGGTGCTCCGTACACACAGTGACAGCGTTTCCGGACGCCCCTGGGGGGAGGGCAGCGCCGCCCCGGCCGAGGACCACCGAGTAAGGGACCCATGCAGGGTACGCGGGGCGCGCTCCGCTGCCTGCAGGTCAGATCTAGCGGGAGAGGACCGGTCGCAGCAATGCTCGGAGCCGCATCTCCCGCTAAGCCAGTGGTTACTGGGCCCTGCTACGTGCTCTGTGAGGGATCAACAGGAAGGAAGGGTCATGGTCCTCTACCTAAGGAAGCGCTGGGACAGACAAGACCGTGAAACAACATTCGATACGAGGCAGGATGTAGTCAAATGCTGAATTTCGGGGTCTGTGAGAAGGAGGAGGTGACCGGTGAAGGTGGGCACGGTCAGGAGAGGCTTTGGGAGAAAGCAGAAGTTGAGGTGGCTTGAAGAAGGTGGCCTTCTCTTCCCGCAGCCCTGCTGATCCTCGATCTGTCCCTGAAAGGCTTGCTGTTCACGGAAAACTGCTCCAAACCAGTGCTTCCGGGAGCGGTTCAGCAACACAAGCCCCTCCAATCCTCTCCCCAAATGGTTCCCGGTGGAGAAGGGCGTGAGGACCCCCCACTCTCCCCCAGAAGGCCAGCCCAGGTCAGGCCTGCTCCCAGGGGCCTTCTCGTCCCACAGGCCAGGAGGTGGACCTGCTTCCCTGCAGCCCTGACTCCGGGTGCCGGGGGCTCCGGGTGCCAGGGGCTCCAGGTGCCGGGAGCTCAGGGTGCTGGGGGGCTCTCAGGTGGGCCCTGCAGGCTCTCCTGCTGTGGGGACACGCACTTCCCCGCTGAGTCTGCAGTCCAACCACCTCCGCTGTCCAGGGCCTTCTGGCCTCCTCCCTCACCAGCCACTCCGCGTTTCCGAGGCGGAGTCCCCTCCTCGTCCTCCATTCATCCCTCTCTGCCCACGAGGGCTCCTCCCACAGGCTGTACCACCAAGCACTCTACAGCCCACCCTCCCCACACCAAAGCTTCTCCTGGCGTCTGGCTCCCCCAGGAAGCCCAGGACTGTGGCTTCCCCAGCTCTGCTTCATTTCAAACGTGCAAAACCACGAACAGTCCCCCTGCACACCCCACTCATCCTTTACTTGCACACAATGTAAATTGAGACTCTCATCTATTTATATACAGCATCTACCTAGACGTTGGGAAGGATCCCACTTCCCACAGCCCGTGACAGCAAGAGCAGGCCCAGGGCCGGGCCCGCCTATGCTTACTTCTGGGAGACTTACCTACCTTCCGACCCCAGCCAGCACTCAGGCTCACGGCCACTGGTGACACCCCCATCCCCCACCCCCACGCAGGTGACTGTGTGAGACGGGAATGCGAATTAGCCGGATGGCAGCAATCACTTCCCTGCGCACAGGACGAACACATCACACTGCATACCTTCGGTGCATACGCCTTTATTACAAACCTACGATAACGTGTCTAGTGATAACCCTTGTTCCTCACACACCTGCTCCAGACAAGGAGCAACCCACCCGCCCTCTGCGAGCGATGACGCGTGGTTCACACTGACCCCGTGCTGAGACCCTACCCCCAATAAGTAAACATGAGGGTCGGTTTAGTCATACGTCCCTCGCATGTACGGTCCTTTACCCTTCAAAACAAACTCCTTTGTTCCTCCCACAGGAAGGTTCTGAAGAAATCCTTTTGGACATTACGCCTGGAGTTCCCACCCCATCCTCAGCCCCGGGCGCTTGGTTGTTGACTAAACGCTCCGCCCTAAGCATGGCCCCATTCCAGGGTCTCCCGATTCCGGCCGTCACCAAACTACCCGCTGGTTCTCCTCTGCCTGCTCTTTCTGTGGCAACACCAGCTCGGTTTTCAGACATGTAATCTGTTTCTCTCTCGATCAACCAACCGCCCATGGCATACTAAAGTTTCTGCCACAGTCTTTATCACGTTTGCAATTACATACGTAACCATATACATACACATGTATGGTTATTATTTTGTTAATGTCTCTCCCCACTCCTAGACTGCAGGAAAACCCAGTCTATCTTGTACATCAATGTGCCCTCTGTGCCTAGTTCCAGATCTTTCCATAAACAAAACAGGAAGCCTAGCACAGTTACCAAGCACATCCTCGGCTGTCTGGCCCCTGGACTGAAATCTCCAGGGGCTCCTTGGGTCACTGGAATTCCATCCTTTCCTTCTCTCCTCCGTGTACCATTCCCTACCCTGAGAAAGAACAAAAAGCCTCAAGTACCTTCTCAATTAGCCTCTAGAAGAGCTTCCTGTGGATGGAAGAATCCCAGACTCTAGTCAAGGATGGGCTGGTTAGGAGGAGAATGGCAGGAAGAACAGGAGAGGGGAGAGAATGAACGTGGGTGTGGCCAGGGCCCACGTCTGCTACCAAGTAAGGTTTGTATCTCCCTATATTCTGGGGGCATTCAGGAAACGTTTCGAAAGGTGACTTATTAACCTGACTACTTTTCATTCTATTTCTGCAACCTAGGAAAGACGGAGGGAGTTGGGGGTGTAAAGCAGATGCCTGGGGAGGAGAAAGGACTGGGCATCAGATTTCAAGATGACTGAAGACAGGACAACAGAAAATCGCTTTAATTCATGGGAATCAGACTGAATAAAAACTTCCCAACCTTGAGGATTCCAAGATACTGAGGAGAGCAGCAACAGTTAAGAAAGGGGGAGCCTGGCCACCGCCGCCACCGCGACCAAGATGGCCGGGAAACTCCCCACCTTCCTCAAGGATGCCTGGGCCTAGGAGCCGGTGCTGGTCACGTCCTTCACCACCGGGGGCCTCGCTCTAATTCTGCCCACCCTCAGCCCCTTCACCAAATACGCCACCATGATCAACCAGGCCACGCCCTACAACTATCCAGTGCCCCTCCGAGATGATGGGAACATGCCCAACGTGCCCAGCCACCCCCGGGACCCCCAGGGCCCAAGCTTGGAGTGGCTGAAGAACTTGTGAGCACCCCCGGTGACATGGAGGAGGCCCCTCCCCTGAGCCAATAAAATGCGAACAGCGAAAAAAAAAAAAGAAAGGGGGAGCCTGACGGGGCGCCTGGGTGGCTCAGTCAGTTAAGCGCCCGACTCCTGGTTTTGGCTCAGGTCACGGTATCATGGGTTGTGGGATGGAGCCCCAAGTGGGACTCCGTGTTCAGCAGGGGGTCTGCTTGAAGATTCTCTCCCTCTGCTCCCCCCACTCTCTCTGAAATAAATAAATAAACCTCAAAAAAAAAAAAAGGAAAGAAGGAAAAGGGGAGCCTGAGCTTGCAAAAGCACGTCTGAGGTGGATGCACCAGAGCTGATTCCACAGCTTCATGCAGTACCGAGCCGGACGAGTCACCCTGCCCACAGCACCCAGAACCTGGTTCTCCAAACAGCCGCCTGCCAGTGCTAGGTGACCGACGCAGGAAGGGGTGTCATCCATCACTTCGTCCGGCACACCTCTGTCCGGAGCCAGCAGGATTGGTCAGGCCAGCTCTCGGAAGGCTTCTGGAGACGCTCTCTGGCCCCAGGCCTGTTTTGTGTTTCTGGGTAGAGAGGTTACCTCCACATTCCTCACTTAGAGACCCAGGCCCGAGTACGAGCTTGTGAAGAGCGGCTGCACTCTTCCTGCCATCTTGTCCCAAAATGACAGGGGAGGACACTACGTATCCAAGCTGCGTGAGCTGCCCCGTCTGAGGCACGCAGTCCCAAGTCGAAGGGACGGAGGCCAGGTTTGACATTAGGGTTCCACACGGCGTGGTGTCCGCGGGGCTCTTGGGGCCAGCCGGCAACCTTGCTGACCTGCTGTGTCACTGTCAGAAGCCCACTTTCCCACACACCGTCCCTTCCACGTATCACTAAGGGCCCCGGCGATCCGTTCTGTCCGCCAGCAGAGAGCGTGCGGGGCAAACGGCTGAACAGCTGGTTCTAGCAAACTCCTCTGCAACCGTCCTTCCATTGTTCTGCCGAAGCAGCCCTGCTCCCCGCTGCCCTCCCCCCGGCTCCCTGTCCACAGCTGGGCAGCGGGCGCATCAGAACCCACTGGCTGGACGGTGCTCGGCGGCCCGGAAACGCAGGCCCAGAGCTGCCGGTTCTCCCAGCGGGGCTGGCCCCGCGGCCTCACGCGGACGGGAGAGGGGGCAAGAGGCTTCTCCAAAAAACAGACACAACAACACGAAGTCATTTGGAAAGGGACATCTCTGTCTGCACGACGACCCGGCAACAGGACCCTCCTGACTGGGCGCCATGACATTACTTCGACACGGTGACATGGAGCAGGGCTCCACAGTTTCAAGGACAGCACAGCCTAAAACTTCCAGCTGATCGGACAGGAAAAAGAAGCTGTTTGATTTATGAAGTGGGTCAGCCGAAAGGAGCGATGCCAAAGGAAAGAGGTCAGCCTGGGGTCTGCTCCCTCCTTGTCCCGTCCGGCTGACTGAGACTTATCCTTTGTGGGAAGCCAAGAGCCACAGGTCAGAAGATTCTTCTGGAACGTCACCACGCTTGGACACAGAGAAGGTCTGAAGCAAGAGGCCCATGTTTTCTCTTGGATGGTCCTAAGTTTACTTCAAGGGCATCACACTCAGACGGAGGCTTCCAGAACTCTGTTCACCACCAGACAAGGTCTCATTCCAAAACCAACTCCGAAGAGGTATCCTTGTGTGTCCACAGAAGAGGGGCAAGAGGACGCCTAGCAAGCATGACATTTACTGGATGCTCTCTCTGAGCAAGCTTTGTGCTGAGAGCTCTCACTTGTCACAAGACACGTTTATTCAACAACCACTGAGCCTCTGCCACGTGCAGAACCCCGATACAGACTGGCACGCAAAAATGAGCCGGACGGTCAAAATCCTGGCTTCCACTGGCCTCACGTTCTCGTCGAGGTTGATAAGAACAAATACATCTGTCCGCCGGTGATAAATACGATGAAGTAAAAGAAAGCAGACTAAGGGAATGCTATATAAAACTCCCATAGAAATAAAGCGGGGGAAGCGGTGCTATTTCAGATGCAGCGGCGCTGGAAGGCATCTCTGACTGCCATCTGATGACAGGGCGGCAAAACGTCCCCATGTGCCGGCCACCGGACCGAAGACTCCCCAGGCGGGACTCGCTGAGTCCGCAGCCCCTCTGAGATCCCCCCACACAGAGCCGGGACGGAGGGCTGTCTGCAGAATCCGACACAGTTACACAGTGAGTGACAAAGCCGGGACTTGAACTCAGAAGCCCGCAGCCCCACGCTACTGGGCTGGGGGAGAAATGGAGCCTCAGAGGTCAAGTACGCCCGTGCTCACAAAGCAGCAGGCCCACTGGCCTTTCCACACGGAGCTAGGAGCTCAGTGCCATTCAATCTGGCCCCGTCAGACTATTACTCTCATCACCAGCTGAAAACCAAACCTTCTCCTGAAACAAGAGGAGAAAGAACGTGGGCTCTGCAAGGCCAGCTAATAAGTGAACATGTTCGCCTCTCATCCCCCCGCCCCCAGGCCCCCAGCACAAGATGCTGTAGGAGAGGGAAACAGGCTCTGCTAATTCTCCGGGCTGCCGGTTCCCACTGGAGAACAGACAAGGACAGAACAGGAGGTGAGTGAGCCACCGCTCCACGGGCCACAGCGGCTCTGGAGGTGGAGCAGAGGGGACAGGCACTGAGAAAAGGTCAGCAGCAAGGAGGAAGGAGGCCCTCCCTAGCCCGGTTTCAAAGAAAGCACAGCCCTCCCTCCTGCCCTGCGGTAATGGGGTGGCAGGGTGAGGGGAAGGGGAGTGCTTCCTTGAGAAGCAGGAGGCAGGAAAGACAGATGCCCCGGGAGCAGGTCTGAGGCCCCTCCAGACCTCTCCAGACGGGAGGGAGAGGAGAATGAGGCAGGAGGCTAACGCGGCTTCTAGCAGAGAAGTCCAGAAAGGAAATACCACAGCCAAGGTCAGAGGCTGTTTGCAGAATTGCTGGAAATCCCAGGTTGGGAAGTCCGGGCGAGAGGGGAGGATTCAAGGAAAGGAGAGGCCAGAGCAGAGTTCCACAGGGTTTCAACCAAAGGTCACGGTTTGGACCCTCCCGTTTTTTTATTGTATGTCAGCCACCAGAGCCACAGGGACCTGTGACCAGGGTTAATCAACAACCAAGGTGGGAAGGGAAGATGGGGGTTCATCCTAGAGCAGAGCACAGTAAGGGGAGCCTGGAATTCCATCCTATTATACCCCACCAGACCTTTGCCCGCCAGCGCACGCGCCGCGCACACACACACAATGAAATTCAACACTGAGTCTCCCTCCGCAGCAACCTATCACCTTCTCTCCCGCAAGCCAGGTCTCCCAGCCCAACATTGCACCAAACAAATTATGACCTGAATGGCAAGAAAAACTGTGTCACCTAGAGAAACCCAATTAACGACATGACTCTGCTCTCCTCCATTCCCCCCTCCAGGCGTATCCGGGGCACCTATGTGGCTGACCGCCTTTTCCCACGACTGGCCGAGTTCCCTGGCTAGTTCCAAAGCCAGACCGCTGACACAGGGGCCTCGGGAGAAGCCGATCCAGAGCCAACCCAGAGCCGGGAAATGCTACTGCCCCCCACACCCCGGCCTGTGGAGGAAGCGCGAGGGACACAGCATAAGCACACCACCTGGGAGGACAGTCCGTGGAGCGTTCACCTTGAAATCACTAAGTTGCTCCTCAAGCCGGCGCTCCTTGCTGAACACAAATGCTCCTGAGAGCTCCCAAATGGGGGCGTGCACGTGCCCCAGAAGGGACAATAAATAGGTATTTCGAAGAAATTCCTGCTGTGGTTGCTTCCTCTGGTCCCCTCTCCTAATGAGCCCCTCCCCTGAGAGATCTCCATCACCTGGGGGGGCCTCCCCCCATCCCCGGCTGCTTTTGCAGCCTCCCCACCGACCACATGTTCGGGGTGAGTCCATACACATAAACATCCTTCCGCGGCCCGTGCCAGGGCTTCGGGAGAGACCCAGCGCCCCCCTCCCCCCGCGCTGGTCTCGGCTCCAGCCCCACAGCGCTGCAGAGTTGGTCATGCAATAGGCAGGGACCCTGAGACCGGAAATGCCTGGTTCTGGACTGCTGCACTTGAAACACGAGAGGAGGCAGAGGGAGAGCGGAGCCCGGGGACGAGGGCGACCGCAGGAGGCGCGGGGTGCAGAGGGGCAGGCTGGAATTCCGGCCAGGGGAGAGGTGCAATCCAGGGGTGGGCGAGGAGGGGGAGGCTGTCAAGGCAGTGGCAAAGTCAAAACCCGAGGCGCCGAGAGAGGGGGGAGGAGGAGGAGGAAGGAGACACAAGTAAGGGCAAGGCTGGAAAGAGGCTGGGAGGGGCACCGGCGGCGAGACTCTGCAGGTGGCGGGGCTGGGGCGGGGGGAGGCGGGGTGGGGGAAGGGGGTCCGGGGCCCGCGTGCAGGCCGAGGGGGCAGGGGAGTGTGGGGGCGGGGCAGCACAGGGCGGGGACCGACCTGGCTCCCGGAATCTGCAGCGCGTGCACCGAGAAGGGGAGCCGAGGGCGGGGGCCCCGCAGCGGCGGGCGCCCGGGCGAGGGGCGGGGGGCGCCGGGGCCGGCGGAGGGGCGCCCGGGCGGCACGTGAGGCGGCCGGCCGCGCCGCTCCCCGGCGGCGGGGGGCAGGAACCGGGGCGAGGCTGGGGGCGGCGCGCTCACCCGCAGGGCGGACAGGTCGATGTCGTCCAGGCTGCGGGCGGGGGCTGGGTCGCCCATGGCCTCCGCGGGAAGCCGGGCCCCGGGGCCGCTCACGCTCCGGCTCGGTTATTCCGCTGCCGCCGTCGCCGCTTCTCCCCCATCGGGGGATCCCGGGGGCGGACTCCGCCGCGCCTCCCCCGGAGGACGCGGAGGGGGAGGGCCGGCGGGAGGACCGACCCACCGACTGACAGGAGCTAGCGCCCGGAGCCCGCAACCCGAGCCTCCCGACTCTCCTGCGCAGGCGCGGAGTGGCCGCGCGCCGGGAGGGTGGACGAGGGAACGTGACGCGAGCGCGCCGGGTTCCCTTCCCCCTAGGCGCCGACACCTGCGCGCAGGCGCAGGAGACAGAGCGAGAGCGAAAGGCGCGCGCGAGGACGGAGCGGCCGCGCGAGCCTGGCGAGCAGAAGTGGGCGGTGGCCGGGCGGCCGCGGAGCGCGCCCACCGGCCGGCGCGCGTGCGCACACGCGTTTCCTTCCCTTCCCCTGTGTTTTGCCCTTTCTCTCCCCCATTTCCTTCTTCGCTCTCCTTTGACGCTTTTCCTTCCCTTTCCCTCCTCTTTCGTGTGCCCGGCTGCCAATCAAGCCACCCACCTCTATTTGCGGGGGAAGGGGGCGGGACCCAACCCCCCGATTACTAGGGGGGTTGTTATGGTAACTCCCCACGCGAGGACTGGGTGGCCTCTAGATAGGATGGGCTGTCCACCCACCTAATTGCCATGGCAACAGTGGAGCCGCCGAGGGAGGGGCCTCGGGGTGAGAATTTGGCTAGAGAAACCACGTGGGAGTTGGGCGGGGGCGCCGGGTGCCTCGGGAGTGCCCTTTACCCCCTCACTGGCTGGAGTCGGGAGTGTAGAGGAGGGGACCTGAGATCGCAGGGCGGGGAATCCTCCCGCACACCTTTTGTCTCTGCACAAAGGAGCTGTTTCAACAATTATTCATTGACCGATCACTGGAGCCGCGTGTGGGGGAAGGGGTGGCAGGGGGAGGTGGAGGAGAGGTGGACGAACCCATGTCCAACCCCTCCAGATCTTGCTTGGGTCACCTTAGGTCTAGTGTGGGCACAGCACCCCCAGCCATTAGCCTCACTGGAGGCTGGGTGAGGCTATGAAAAGAACCAGGAGTCATGTTCTGCCACTGTCGTGCTGTGTGACCTTGAGCAAGTTGCTTTGCTTCTCTGGGCTTTTCTTTCCCTGCGAAGTAGAGGAAGAAGGCTGTTTGCTCCCCGAGATCACTTCCAGCAATACTGTCTCTGAAAGACCGCAACGCCCGTCTTAATGCAAACATCGCTTAGGAGAGTTTGAATGAAAAGTCCTTGGAAAGGGGTTAACATCCTCGTTTCTAGACCCTTCTCTTTAGCACATTTGGATGCACGTCCAGTTTTGCTCCCCTCCCCTCCTGTTTGCCTTGTCATTGTCCTTGTCCACGCCACAATCCCCACTTACCTCCATTACTCTTTATCAGCCACCTGCCTGGTCTCCCTGCCTGGACCCCCTCAAGTCAACTCTCCATACCCACAGCGATTTTTCTAAAACTCAAATCTGATGTCACTCTCCTGTTTGAGACCCTTCACTCTGCCCCCACTTTGGAATAAAGTATGGCATCAAAGACCCTTTAAGATTCTGCCTGCTTCTCCTGCCTTGTTTTCAACACTCTGCCATTCGATCTCACATGTTCTATCCATACTGAAATCTTCTACTCACGTGGCCAGAACCTAACAGAAGCTTACCCCCAGCCTGCACACCTGCTGTTTCTTCTCCCTGGAATATTCTCACCACGCCCACTCTGACTGCACCTTGCTTTGCCCTACATGTCTAAATCACCTCTTCCATGAAGCCTTCCTTGATCTGCTAAGGCTGAGTTTAGCTCTTCTGTTTTAACTGCCTGGCTTAAACCCACGGTAACACTTGAGACTTTGAATTGTAAATGTCTGTCGCATCTCCTTAAAGGCAGGAATCATGTCAGCCGTGTTCAGCACAGGTCTTGGTGCCCCTTAGAGGTTCAGTAACATGTTAAGTGAATGAAGGCGTCTGTCCTTTGGGCAGGCACTGGGATATATGGTAATGCAAGATAAAGACCATGGGATAGTAGGAAAAAACAGAATTTGAAGTTAGTCCTTTGGGCAAGTCATTAATCTCTCTGAGGTTCAATTCTATCATCTATAAAATAGAGATAATAGATTAGGATAAAATAGAATTAGATATGTCAAGCACTTGGCATATACTAAGTCCTCAATACATTTGCTTATGCCTGACTCATAGGCAGTGTTTAATAAAGAGATACTGGGGGGCGCCTGGGTGACTCAGTCGGTGAAGTGTCTGCCTTCGGCTCAGGTCATGATCTCAGGGTCCTGGGATCGAGCCCCGCATCGGGCTCCCTGCTCAGCGGGGAGCTGCTTCTCCCTCTCCCTCTGCTGCTCCCCCTGCTTGTGCTCTCTCCCTCTCCCTCTCCCTCTCTCTCTCAAATAAATACATAAAATCTTTAAAAAAATAAAATAAAGAGATACTGAATCAATGAGTGAGCAGATGAAGAGGGCAGGGATAGGCTGGAAGGTGGGAAGTGCAGAGAAACAAGACTGACCTTGTGTTTATAATCACTGAGGCTGGAATATGGACACTTGGATGCATGAGGGTTCATATTGTCTTTTATGTGTGTACATATGAAATTGTCCACAATAAAAACTTAGAGATGATGTGGTAGAGAAAGTCCTGGATTGGGCACCAAGGAAAGTTAAAATATATTTTTTTAATGTATTGTTTGGGGGGGAGGGGCAGAGGGAGAGGGAGAAACAGACTCCCCACTGAGCAAGGAGCCTGACACGGGGCTGGATCCCAGAACCCTGAGATCATGACCTGAGCCAACCCTGAGTCAGATGCTTCACTGACTAAGCCACCCAGGTGTCCCAAGGAAAATTAAAATATTAAAAATAACACAAATTGTAGGACCCCCTCGGGGATAGATGAACATCTCCCACAGGCCCAGGTGCCCTCGGGGCCTCCCACCCACCTCGGGAGTCTGGATTCATCCTGTTCTTCCTGGGTCTAGAGCCACCTCGTCTGATTCCAAGCCCACTGCTTGCCCCATGCACTGCGCTGGCTTCCATTCAAGAAATTCCAGGACTAATTGGGGTGGGGGGCGAGGTTTGCAGATAGACCAAACAGACAGTGTGAAGCAGAAGCCCACCCAGCCCCAGCCCAGCTCAGCACAGCTGCTGCCTCCACCACCCCCCTCCACGGTTAATGAGGTAACGGTCCCCGTGGGAAAGAGGCACTTACTGCTGACAATGAGGCTAATTAGCAGGATGCCAATTAGTACCAGGGGACCGCTGCATGTGGGAGGGGGGATTTCTTGTGTGCAAGCGGCTTCTTCAGAGGAAAGGAGGGCTGGGCTCAAAGGATGGGAGCAAGGCAACAGCATCCCCCTTCTCCCCATTGTCATCCACCCGCACACACCTCTTCCAGGAAGCCTTCCTGAACTACTCCCTCTGCTACCCTCCACTTCCCTCTGCTTCCGCGGTCAATTCTCAGACTGGGGAGCCAGGCTGAGGGACTGATAGGCAAAAGCCAGGACCTGCACTCAACTTTTTCCTAATTGCAAGATAGTTCAGTTACACAAATATATATATATATATATATATATATATATATATATATATATATATATATAAGTTCATCTACCCACCAGTCAGCTTAAATAAATGCCAACAATTCAGGTGAAGAGCTCTCTGTGTATACCCCTCTGTCATCCCCGTCTCTCCGCCTGCGCTGGGAGGTCACCCTCCTCAACCCTCTGTGCGCTACTGTCTTATAGACCACACCATTTGCAGGCATACCTAGTTTTGTTGTAGTTTTTCCAAAGGGAAGGTTTATGGCAACCCAGTGTCGGGCAAGTCCGTTGGCGCCCTTTTTCCAACAGCATCTGCTCACTTCGTGTCTCTATGTCACATTTTGGTAATTCTCCCAATGTTTCAAACTTCTTCATTATTGTTATATTTGCTATGGTGATCCGTGGTCAGTTATGACTCACCGAAAGCTCAAGTGATGTTTAGCATTTTTTAAATATTTTTAATTTATTTTTATTCTTTTTAAGTTTATTTATTTAAGTCATCTCTACACCCGACGTGGGGCTCGAACTCACAACCCTGAGATCAAGAGTCACATGCTCCTTCGACTGAGCCGGCCAGGTGCCCCGGCAATTATTTAAATAATTAAATATTATTATAATATTTATATAAATAATAACTATATATTATTATTTATATATTATATTAATATTTATATAATTAATAATTAAGCAATAATTAAAATATTTTTAAATTAAGGTATATACATTGGGTTTTTTTAGACCTGCTGCTATTGTAGTTAATAGACTACAGTATAGTGTAACATAACTTTTTTTATGATGTTGGTATTTACATGTATTGGCATGTATGTCTGTTTTATTTGTTTTTATTTTTATATATTTTTAAAGATTTTATTTATTTGACAGAGTGAGAGAGCACAAGCGGGGGGGGCAGAAGAGGGAGAAGCAGGCTCCCCTCCGAGCAAGGAGCCCCACGTGGGGCTCGATCCCAGGACTCTGGGATCACGACCTGAGCCAAAGGCAGATGCTTAACCGACTGAGCCACCCAGGTGCCCCAAAATAAATAAAATCTTTAAAAAATAAAATCAGGGGTGCCTGGGTGGCTCAGTCGGTTAAGCATCTACCTTCGGCGCAGGTCATGGGTCCTGGGATCAAGCCCTGCGTGGGGCACCTTGTTCAGCAGGGAGCCTGCTTCTTCCTCTCCCTCTGCAGCTCCCCCTGCTTGTGTTCTCTCTCTCTCTGTCAAATAAATAAATAAAATCTTTAAAAATTTTTTATTTATTTTAGAGAAAGAGAGTGCAAATGGGGGGGAGGGGCAGACGGGGGGAGAGAGAGAGAGAGAGAGAGACAGAGAGAACTTCAAGCAGACCCCACACTGAACATGGAACCCAGCGCAGTGCTCCATCTCCCGACCCAGAGATCACGACCTGAGCCAAAATCAAGTCAGTCGCTTAACCTACTGAGCCACCCAGGCACCCCTGGATGTCTAATACAGAGCATAATGGGTACGACAATGTTTACCCAACAGAATACAGCTTCTCAGAAGCACAGGAAAGTAAAACTGATGAAGAGTGTGACCCTAACAAGCCCTGGGAAGCCAACAAAGTCACGCGGCTCACTTTGCTGCCATGTTGCCTTCCCGGCGGTGGGTCTGCAACCAGACCTGCAATATCTCCGGGGTGCATCTGCCCCCCTTCCGCCTGGAGAGGCGCTGGCCAGCAAACTCTGTGCAGTCATGGAAATGGGTACACCTGCCTGTTCGATATGCTAGCAAGCCCCCAGCAACAAGTAGCTACTGAACACCTGCTCGTGTTTGGCAAAAAGTAGATGCTCGATAAATATTTAAATCGGTGACTACATCTTTACAGCGATCCCTCTATGGAAGTATTATTCCTATTTCCCAGTTGGGACCCCTGAGGCCCAGAGAAGTGATAGGACTTGACAGGGTCACCTCGGTCATGACAAGCCCAGGATCTGGGCCCAGTTCTTCCAGCCCTCAAGCCTATGCCCTTAACCGTTCCCCAAGGGGCTTCCCTGAGCCTCTTCCCCTGCTGTCACTCGAGGACCAAGAGACAGCCCCTCCAGCCCCTCTTGTGCAGGGAAGCACCAGCTCCCTGGCTCTCCAGGTGTCCTGGCTTGGCCCTACCCTTCCTGCTAGCCAGGCGCACTGTGAACACCTCTTCCCAGCAGCTGGGTGACCGAGCTCCTGAGACTACAGACAAGTAAATAGAAATGAAGCTGCAAAAAGGAGACAGGAGTTGGGTGGCGAGAAGGTGCGGGGGCCCAGTGCTCATGTGGGCGGGAAGGGGGAGGCAAGCGCTCAGTTCTCGGTTTGGCCAAGGAAGAGGCAGGAACCTCTTCTATGACTTTATTTATGAAATGCTTATTGAACGGATACAAAGCTAGTGTCTGTCTGGGGGGGGGTAGTTAGTGTGCACCCCACCCTCCCCACCGTGGGGGCTGAAGCCTGAAGAGGCTTCATCCTTCCCTCCACCTTGGCGGTAATGGGCCTGGAGAGGCCGTGGGGTGGGAGGGGTTCAAGGGCAAGAGGAGGAAGGGAGCGATGGAAGAACCGGGACAGAGCCGGCTTTCTCCTGCAGGGACAGTCTTCCCCAGGCTTTCAGGAGGGCCAGCCGGAGGTTTGCTTCTCCAGAACAGTGGTTTCAACTGGGCAGCAGGGAGAAGGAATTTCTCCGGGACTCTCTCCCGCCTCCCCAGCCCGGGGTCGGGAGCGTCCTCTTCTGGCTGCTTCTCAAGGGAGGGTCTGCTGCTGTGACTTCTCTAGCCCCCTTCAGGCCTGCCTGCCCGCCCTGGGTCTCAGAGGGCACTGCCCTCCATCCTTAGGGCTGGGGCAGGGAGCCAGCCTCGGTGGAGCCCGGCAGCTGGTAAGCTGTCCCGGGCCGGAGCCGCCGCTATGTCCACACTTCGAGGGGCATCACGCCTTCCTTGCTCCCCAGGGTGGGCAGCAAAGACTCATCCTCCAGGAACTTGAGGGGAAAGTGGACCAGGTGGCCCTGGACCTGGGTGAGCTCAGACCTGGCCAGAGGTGGGCTGACTGTGGCCAGGGGCTCCACGGCCACGTACTCGCGGAGTGCCCGCAGGGAGTGCGTGGCATTGGATGGCAGGCAGCGGAAGATCTGTGGGCGGGGGCACAGAAGCCAGCAAGGCTTGGAGAGACTCTGCCAAGAGTCCAAAAGCCCAAGTGGGCTGGACGCCCCCAGTCCCCACACCACATCCCCCCAACACTGACCCCGAGCCGCTGAACCCCGTGCTATGCCCCCCACACCCTCTTCTCCCTTCTGAGAATGGCTCGGTGGTGGGGCTCTCTCCGTCCTACCCCGAACAGGACAATCCATGGATATCCACACAGCCAGCAGCCCCTCGGTGCCTACCTGCTCATAGATGTTGGCATTGTTCCCAGCTGTGTCTTGCCACAGCTGGAAGAAGTCATCACACACAGGGTCTCGGAGATCCAGGTCTGGCCGGGCATCTGCCCCAAGAATCACACTACAGGACAAAAGGGTCCCCACAAGGTCAGATTAAGATCCTTGGAGAACCTGGGATGCCTGGGTGGCTCAGTTGGTTAAGCACCTGCCTTCGGCTTAGGTCATGATCCCGGGGTCCTGGGATCGAGCCCCGCGTCAGGCTCCTTGCTCAGTGGGGAGTCTCCCTCTCCCGCTGCCTGCCACTCCCCCTGCTTGTGCTATCTCTCTCTCTCTCAATCTGACAAATAAGTAAATTTAAAAATCTTAAAAAAAAAAAAAAAAGATCCTTGGAGAGCTTGACTGCTAGAAAAGTTATGTTGTGCCGACCCAGGTGATTCAAAATAAACACACTGTTAAATAGTAAAATAAGGGTAAACAAGCCCAACAGAGCTTTAATCTGTCTCTTCTTTGATCACTACTTTGAAAAACTACCAAATTATTTTTAGAATATTTGTTTCTCATTTTTCCGATAGCCCTACTCTGCTGGTACCCTAAACCAGACTGGGGACTGCATACTACCTGTAGGCCTCACACCTGCCCAGAAGGCAGACCAGCCCCCTCCCGACCTCCCCCGCCCCCGCAGCACCCCATCCGGGCTCTACCTGAAGCAATGCTTCCGCAAACTCAAGGCGAACCTGCCGGCCTGATAGTCCCTGCCGTCCATGAGGGATGGCTCCATCTCGGTGTCCTCGATCAGCACGGCCAGCTCACTGTCCCGCTTCCCCAGCAAGCTGCGGTCATTGATGTTGGCGGAGCCTGGGACGGGTGCAGGACACGCTGTGTCTGCCTGAGCCCCGGGGGACCCTCTGCCAGAGGACCAGCCGGTCTCCATCACCCTACCCCACCCTCCTCTCACTGCCAGGGGTCCAGATGAGGGACTGACCAATGATGACTGTCCGGTCATCAGCGATGAGCATCTTGCTGTGGATATAGATCAGCTCTGAGACCGGGTGCCCGCCCAGCTCGCCATGGGTGCGAAGCCCACAGATGGACATATAGTCTCGCCACGCTGTCCCCACTGTAAGAAAGATGGGGGGAGTGAGGTGACCGGTGCCCTCACGGGCAGATGGAGCCCTGTCCCAGCTACCTCCCCATTTCAAAAGGTCTAGAGCCTATTCTCCACATTCTCCCTACAGTCGAAGACTACCTGTGATCTCAGAGCAGTAACCCCAGAACACGGAGAGAATGATAGGCTCCCCCGTCCAGGGGTCCAGGGCTTGAACCCCCCGCCCCCAGCACTCACTGGCTGCTTTGAGGCGATGCAGGATCGAATACTCCCCACGGCACAGGGTCCTGAGGGAAAAGAATGGGTGAGGGAGGTGGAGGCTGGGGAAGGGGGTTGCGGGATGTCAGGAGAAAGGTGGACCTCAAAAGTCCAGCAGGAAGGGATCGGGACAGAGTCAGGACAGGGGCGCGGGTGGATGGCCATGGGGGGGTCACCTGTAGGTGAAGTGCAGAATGGCCTGGATGGAGTTCCCACCACCTGTAGTGATGTCACCCTCAAAACCGGGCAGCAGGGGCAAAAGCACGTAGACTCGGAAGCACTGCCCAAGTCTGGGGAAGGGGGCGGAGTCAGAGGCAGGGCCAGCCCCAAGCCCCGCCCCTCCAGGGGCTTAAACCACGCCCACAACTCATCCTCCCGCCAGTCCACCTTACTTGTGGGCCTTCAGGATTCTATCCACAATCTCATCGCCCACCTTGTTGAGAACGGTCCGCCCATCTGAGCAGCTAATGAAGAACTGATTCTGGGGCAGGGACCAAAGACAGGCATCAGCCGCCAGGCCGCTGCCCCCTACCCTCTGCCCTCCGTTCTGGCGCCAGCCCCACCCGGAGGCTCCCGGACCGGGGCCTGGGCTCGCACACCTCCCCAGGCCCAGCCACACCAGCCCTGCAGGACTGACCCCACTGCTATCCTCAGTCCGTCTCCTCGGACGCCCCCTCCCTTCTCTGCCCCACCCCCACCCCCGTCAGACCTCGATATAGAGAAAGTGCCGGCTCTCCCTGATGGTGTGCAGGTAGGCATTGAGGATGGAATTCTCCAAAGTCCCTGCTGACCAGCGGTCCACAGACCGCAAGACCTGGGGCGGGGGGGTGGGGGGACAGGGAATGTGATGTGGCTCCTGACCTCAGGTGTGGGGGGCTCTCAGGTCTGCGGGAGTGGGCTGAAGGGAGGGAGAGGTGAGGACAGGTTGAAACGGGGAGGCTCACCTGAACCGTGGCGCACTGCCCCCCTGGGAGCGTGAAGGGGAGCTGGTCTGCAGTGCTGGTGGATTTGGGCAGCAGGTAGGGGTACCTGGGTATCTTGTACTTGGCCTTGGTCATCTGAGGTGGAGGGATCACAGTCAGGGGGAGGTGGCTCCTTCCCACCTCCAGCACCCCCAGGACGGAGTGAGCACCTTGGTGAAGTTCCAGCGCTGGATGAAATGCCGAGCCAGGTCCCGGGCGGGGAGACCGTGCACGGCCACCCCAACGTCCCGCCATGGCATCCGCGGTGTGGTCTCCCTGTCAATGAAATCTGGGGGTCCCGGGAGAATCAGGGGCGAGGTCAGGGATGGTCTCTTGGGGACACTTGGGGCAGGGAGGACGAGGAGCCGAGCAGAGGGAAGGCCGCGATATCCTTGATCCGGCTCATCCTGTTCACAGCCCCGACCCGGACGTCTGCCCCTACTCCCGGCTCTTGGGGGCTTTGGAGGAGGGGACCCTCACCCTCAAAAGGCCGGTCCAGCTGCACCCAGTCCTTCGTGATAAGATTGCTGTAGTCTTTGCCCAGCCAGAAGAGTTGGTTTTGCGAGAGGTCTGGGCTTCCTGGAGTGTCGGAGCCCAGGGGGGCAGGCTGTAGGGGAACATACCCAAGCCGGGGGCAAGGAGAGGTCACGGGGGGCCATACAGAGCCAGGGCCAGAGAGGAGAGAGGAGCACCGAAAGACTGCGAGACAGAGAGACACAGAGAGTAGGAGTGAGACGGAGAGAGTTGGACCTGGGCCTCCCCTTCAGCGGCATTCGCTATCCTAGAGGAGTGGGGAGGGGGCGTGGGGGGAGGGAGGGACTGGGTCTACTCCAAAGCACCTTCCCAGGGCCCCAGAAAGAGGAACCCCGATGTGGGCAGCGCCTGGAATGACCGGAGGGGTTGGGGGGTGTGTGTCCAGGCTGTGTTTCAGGGAGCTCAGCAAGGCCTAGGGGATTACCTGCGGGGCCACTGGTCCAGAGGGGTCCCCGAGGTCAGTCAGGCGGTAGCGCAGGTCATCCCAGCGGCCGTAGGCGAGGTCCAGCCCCCCCAGGAAGGCCACTGCTTGGTCCACGACCAGGAGCTTCTCGTGATGGGCCCACAGGGTCACCTGGTCTGGGTGGCGCATGACCTGCAGCAAGTGGGGGGGGGGTTCACGAGGGCGGGCTTCAGTGAGAGAAGACAGGAGGCATTGGGAGGGAGGACGGGAAGACGGAAGGAGGAGAAGGAAAGGGAGGGTTGAGGGGATGGGGAAGGCTGGGGGGGAGGGGGGGCCGTGGTCGGTGTGGGGGTCTCTGACGCCCGAGTCACCTTTATGTTGGGGTGCAGCTGCAACAGAACTCTCTTGCTGTAGCCGCTGTTAATGCCCAAGGCCAACTCCACTTCCTTAAACAGCAGGATGGACACACGGACACCCTCCTCCTGGTGGGGAGGGCGGGGAGGGGTTCAGATCTCTCACGACGGCCCCCTTCTACCCTCCAGAACCCTGTCCCATGCTCGGGGCTCCTGTGTGGACCTCCACTCAGCCCGGAGAGCCTCCACGCTCACACCCTGCTATGATGCTCGCACCCAACTCAGCCATGGGCAAGCTACCTGTTCACCAGCTCATCCATCCACACAGCTCCTCACCTGCCTATCAGTATCTGTCCACCCATGTTCCCAACCATTTACTCACCCCCTGATGTACCATCCATCATCCATCCACCCACCCCCCCCTCCTGCTGGCACCCCCTTCCGACTACCTATCCTTCCATCTGTCCCTCTTCCCATCATCCATCCGTCCACTGGCCCCCACTCGCCATCATCCGTCTGTCCGTCCACTAACATCTACGGATGCCCCCAACATGGCAGACACCGTGCCTTGTACTGAAACTAGCCATATTCGTCCAGTGAGAAAGACAAGACACGTACACCCCCATGTAAGACAACAAAGTGTAACGGGTACTGGGACAGAAGTCTATACCAGGTACGAGAGGGGCATGACGAGGGAAGCCTCAGATTCCCGACCTTCTCCCATGCAGCAGTCCCTTCTAACCAACCTCCCCCACAGGCCGCCCCTCCAGCCTGACCGCTCTCCTCACCGCCTTCTTCTTGAGCATAATGTCAAGCCTCCAGTCATCTGAATGGGCCGGACGCTTCAGGTAAATCTCAGGACTCAACCTGGCATTCAGGGCAGGAGAGGTGAGAGGCAAGCTAAGCCCCAGCAACCAGCCACTCCTCCCCGGCCCGGCCCCTCCCTCTGCTGGCCCGTAAGCTGATCCCCCGCAGGCCCTATCCTGCCCCTTCCTGTTTGAGCTTTTCCCTTACTCACCACCAATCTGTGATGAAAATCTCCTCTTGAGCTCGTAGGATGGCATCTGCCAGGGCAGCAAAGTAACCTGCCCCATTCACAAACCTGGGAAGGAGGCCAAGCCAAGGAGGTCAGGGGAGTTAGAAGCCAGAAAGCTCTGGAGAGTGAAGACCAGAGGACAGTCCCGGATCAGAGGTGACAGCAGGGTCAAAGATCATAGCAGTCGGATGGTATTATCAGATGTACCAAAGTGGGACAAATGTGCCACTGTAAGCTAAAAATTAAAAATCACAGAAGACACAATAAACGAAAGAAGATGACTAACGATTGGAAGGTTTAATACATCATACATAAAGAGTTCCAACAAATCAGTAAGAAAAAGACATACGAGCAAACTGAAAAGTGAGCAGAGAGTAAGAACTGACAGTTCACAGAGGAAATTAAAATGGTCATCCATAGGAAAAGATGTTCAATCTCACTAGTGAAGAAGGAAAGTGATATTAAGATGAAATAACATGTCTTTAATCCACGAGGTTAGCAAAAATAAAGATCACTGGCAACTTTCAATATTAGCATGTGGGGAAGTGAGTATTCTCCTAGACTATGGGAATATACATTGGTTATAGCATTTTTAGAGGACAGTTCGGCCTAATCTATCAGAATATCAAACACACATACTCTTTAATATCATTAAATGCACACAGTCGTTCTATTTCTAGGAATGCATCCTATTAAATGCTTAGGCAAAGGCTGTGTTCACTGCAGCATCGTTTAAGGTAAGAAATAACCGGGGCACCTGGGTGGCTCAGTCCGTGAAGCGTCTGCCTTCGGCTCAGGTCATGATCCTGGGATCCTGGGATCAAGCCCCACGTCCGGCTCCCTGCTTAGTGGGGAGTCTGCTTCTCCCTCTCCCTCGGCCCCTCCCCTGCTCATGCTTGCTCTCGTTTGTGCTTTCTCAAATAAATAAATAAAATCTTTAAAAAATATATGCTTCCGCGTTGACTTTTTATTTCATTTATGTATTTTTTTGAGATTTTTCTCTTTTGAAGCAATCTCTACACCCAACGTGGGGCTCGAACTCACGACCACGAGATCAAGAGTCACACACTCCCCCCACTGAGCCAGCCTGCCAGGTGCCCCCTGTTTGACTTTCTAATAATTAATAGTCTAGTGTGACAGTGAAGAGCGGGGTCTTGGCCCAGCCTGCCCGGATTTGAATCCCAGCTCCACGGTTTACAGGCTGTGTGACCTTGGGCAAGTTCCTCAACCTCTCCTTGCCTCAGTGTTCCCATCTGTAGAATGGAGACAACCGTACCTGCCTCACAGGGTTCGCGTGAGGACTTAATAACACACGTAAAACACTTCGGACAGTTCCCGGCACCCAGTAAGTACTCCGTAAGTATCAGCTGTTAGTTCTGGTGTAAAAAATAAATGTCCACGGCACCTTCAAGAAAACAATGCTTCCCTGACTCCCTCCTGCCTGTGATGAGGTTCAGCTGCCTCCGCTCAGTATGGGGAGCCCAGCCAGGCCCCCCCGACCCCCCGCCTCTTCTCTAGCTGCTTCTCCCCCCTCCCCTGCCACAAGGGTCAGTCCCGGCGGCTCCCCAACACGCCAGGCTACTTCCAGCTTCCGGGCACGGGGCCATCCTTGTCCTCGAGGATGCTGTCTCCTGCAAGCCCGTCCTGACGTCCCTGCACGTGGGGGTGAGCCCCCCTCTCTGGGCTCCTCCAGAATGGCAACTTGCCATTGCTTCATGACTGAATCAGCTACTGGGCTGTCTTATTCCTCCTGCCACTGGGCCTGGCACGTAGTAGGGGCTTAGAAAATGTTTACTGAATGAATGAATGAACCAGAGAGTTTTGAAGAGATCCTAAGGCACAGAGAGAGACAGCGTGGGAAAAGGGCAGTTAAAAAGGTCACAGGAGGAGAGAGAGGTCAGGGTCAGAGGAGATGAGCGAGTGCGGGGGTCAGCGAGGTCAGAGGGGAATTAGATATCAGTGTGGTTAGAGGTCAGATGGTCAAGGAGACCAGAGAAGCCAAAGAGGGGGGGTACTGAAGTCAGAAGAGGTCCGAGGAGATAGAAGAGGATCGAGGACTCAGAAAACACCGAGTGGGTCCAGAAGCCCACAGACACGCTCCGAAGGGATGTCAGGGTCTCACCACCGGGCCAGGGTCCCGGGCCGGGGCGGGGCGTAGCTGTCATGCTGGTGCAGCTGTATGAAGTCTCTGCCGGGGCCCTGGGCCAGCTCAGTGATCTCCTGGCCCCACCACCGTGCCTGCCGGTAGCTGCCGCACTTGAGAATCAGGGACCTGAGCAGGAAGAACGAGGGGGGCCTCAGCCCTCCCCTTCATGCCCCTGGCCTTGCCCAGACACCTCCCCTCTCCGGCTGTCCCCTCTTTCCCACTTCCTGCCTTAGTCCCTCATTCCCGACTCCCCCCGGGCGAGGCGTGTCTCTGCCCTCCGCACAGTTGGGGCACAGCTGGGTCTCTGGCACCGAGACTTGCACCAGGCTCTCAGGTTTGGTGGATGAATGAATGAATGGATGAATGAATTCAGTGCCTTTTCTTTTCTATCAGGAGTCGCTGTCCAAGGCTTCTACTCCCTCCCCTAGCCCCCCTGCCCGGGCCCAGGCGCTAAGAGCACTCGCAGGCATGTGGCCAGACCAGTTCCCTGGTTCCAAATCAAGGCCAGCTCCAGGGGCTGGAAATCCTTCCTTTCCTTCCCCTCGGTGTCCAGTGTCCGGTGTCCGGTGTCCGTCCACACCAGGAGGCCTTACCTGTGGGAGGTGTCGATCCTGACCCCGTAGCGCGCCTCCGTGCTCCTTTTCCCCACCTGCACCTCGAAGCCAGGGTCGAAGAGCTGAACAAAGGAGATGGTGCCCGTCTCCAAGCTCATGTACAGCAGGAAGGAGTCCTTCACCACCAGCCACCTGGAGCGGAAGGGCTCCGTCCGTTCCTCCCGGCCCTTGGGATCTCCTTCCTCCCCCCTCCCCCCCCACACGCCTCAGCAGCTCCGCTCTGGGACCCACCTCTTGGACCAGCGGTAACAAACTTGGTCTCGGCCGCAGCACGTGAGGCCAGGAACTCGGTGGCCCCCGGAGCGCTTCCGGACCACTCCCTCCCTGTGGGGAAAACCAGGAGGAGATGCCCCAAAAGGAATCCAGAGCCCCCCACCCGCCCCCTCCCTGCAATTCTTTCCCCATCCTCCCTTTGCAGGGAGAGATCCACAGGTTTGCGGCCACTGGGTGACGGGGTGTTGGACACTCACAGTCCTTTGGAGCCAAGGTCTGGGATAAAGGACAGCCGACTGACTTCCAGAAATTCTGTCTGCAGAGGAAGACAACGGCTCAGAGGAGAGACTCTGGCTTTCAGCGGACCCGGGGGCCTCTGCCGCCCGGGGGTCTGCTGGTACTGCTCCACCTAAAAAGCCCCCGGGGCCTTACCATGGCGTGGTAGTTGCGGTAGAAAGACATGGTCAGGAGGCGGTTGAGGTAATTCTCCAGGTACTTCTGAAGCAGGGATGAGAGACAAAGACAGATGGGACCAGAGCCATTTTGCACAGCACATGCCTTCCCGGCGGACCCAGGGTCTGGTCGCACCTGTTTGCTGGACGCATGTCTGGCGGAGCCCTCAGGACTCACTCGGGGCAGAGAGGGTATCTCTCGGTTGGTGGCCTCCCGGGCTGGAGGGTGGGCCATGCCAAAGCTGTGGACGAGATGGGGGAGGAGGGGTCAAGGAAGAGCCTGGATTCCTGCAGCACTAGAGAAGGGATCCTGGGGGAGGCCTGGAGGCTGGCAGAAGGCCCCCGATCCTGGGAACAGAGACAAGAAAAGGAGGGAGGCTGCCAAGGGCATTTTGGGCATCCAGCCCGGCTGAGCTATTGGCCCAGAACCACGGACAGGGAGAGCCGGGCTGGGAAGGTTTCCTGGTAACTGGGGTCAGGGGAGGGGGCGCGGCAGCCAGAGCTGGGGCAGGAAAGTAGCTGGGACAGAAGGTGTGGGCTGGGGGGCGGGGGGAGGGCGACAGGCAGAAAGCAGTGATGGGGGCTGGGGCAGGGGCGCCTGCCCTTGACAGGAAGCAGACGGGTCCCCTTACCGCGCCAGAGGGAGCAGGCTCATCAAGACTTTGTGTCTCAGGAGGTCCCGATGCAGCTCCTGGAAATGACGGAACTTCTTCTTGGTCGTCCAGGTAAAGGCGCCATGCGTCAAGCGGACAGAATACAGGGTGCAGGTCCCCACCTGGGGGTGGGAGGCACTGAGTGGTTGTCCACTCGCTGGGTCGCAGCCCTCCCTCTGCCCAGCTCCCCTGCGCCCGCCCGGCCACCTTGGATCCACTGGTGTATCTTTCAGTGCCCACCACTTGGGCCGTGACCGGGACCCCAGGGGCGAACACCAAGGGGTGCGTTTTCACAGGCTGCAGGTCGTAGATGGCCAGAAAGGGGTGCATCCGGTCAGCTAGGAGGAGAGAAAGTGTTAGAGTGTGGACCCCGGGAGCTCTCCGCCGCCCTCCTCCCTGAGGGCCGCGCTCCCTGCGTACCTGGGTCCTCTCCCTCCCTCAGAGTGTCCAACTCATCGGGCTCCATGTGCAACTGGCTAGAGTCCAGGTCGCCCCCAGAGGGGAAGAGGCTCGAGGGGGTCGCCGCCATCCTAGGAGCATGGGGAGGCCTCAGGGAGGTGCTCGGCCCTGCAGCACCCCCCCACCACGCTCCTCCACCTCCCACGGGAGCCCCTCTTCCCCGTCAGTCTGCAACGCCCCGCGGACCCGCCTCTGACCTCCATCCGGTACCCGGGTCCCGCATCCAGAGTCCCTCGGCCCCGCCTCCCGGCCCGGACCCGGCGCGCCCAGGAACTCCCGCCAGGCCCGCGAGGGCTCCGAACCCGGGCGGAGCAGAAGCCGGGCCAAGGGGGTCCCCGGGGGCTCAGGCCAGGCCCTGCCGGCGGCGAGAGGGGGTCCCGCGGGAATGAGGAAGTGTGCGCGCCCCGCCCGGGAGGGAAACCCCGAAATCTCGGCGTGCAGCTGAGTCCGCAGCCCCGCCGGCCCCGAGCGCCACCCCCGTCTCCCCCGCCCCCTCGGGCGCGGGCCCTCGCGGCGCCCCTCCCCGGCCCCTCACCCGCAGCCCGAGCCGGCGCCCGTGCGGGTCCGCCAGCCGAGGGAGCGGCGCAGCCTGCTGGGCCCACACCCGGGCGGCCGGGGCGGGGCGGGCGCCCAGGGCCGGCCCCCGGGGGGGCGGGCCGCCTGGCCTCACCTCCGCGCCCGCCCCGTCGGCCCCGGCCCGCCCCCGCCGCCCCGGGCCCGCCCCGCCGCCTGCGCGCCCCGTGCCGTCCGTCGGAGCGCACGCGCTGTCCCCCCACCGCGGGGCCGCGGCCGGCCCCCTCCCGCAGCCGGCGGAGACGGGCAGGGCCTGAGGAGGGGCGGATGGCCCCGGGCTCGGGAGTGTGCCCCGTGTCCCGCGCACTGGCCCCGGGCGGGACTCTGCGCGAACCGCCGTGAGCGAGCTCCCTGCTCCCCGGGGACTGACAGTCCGGGGGGAGCCTGGAAGCGCTCAGGTTCTAAAACACAAAATATGCCCTCTTTTTTAAATGCAGATTTCCTTATCTCTCCTTCTGAGGGACATCTGGGTTGTTTCTAGTCTGTTGCCATAGAGCTTCCATAAACATTCCTGCGCAAGTCCTTCTGTGCATGTGTGTTTTCCTCGCTCCTGGGTAAATAGCTAGGAGTGGAGTTGCTGGGTCGTGCAAGAAGTGTATTTTAACTTTACAAGAAACTGCTAAACTGGTTTCCAAAATGGTAGTTCCGTTTTGCATCGCCCATATCGAGGGATGTTAGTTCCAGCTGTCCCGCAGCATGGCCAGCATTTGACGCTGTCCATCTTTTCAGGGTGAGCCATTCTAATGAGTGTAAAGTAGTAAATCACTGCAGTTTTATCTGCATTTCTCTGATGCTTCATGATGTTGACCGTGTTTCATGTGCTTATTGGCCATTTGTATATCTTCTTTTGCAAAGTGTCTGTTCTGGTCTGTGCCTAATTTTTTAAAAACCATGTTGTCTTATCATTGAATTATGAGTTTTTAAAATATTTTGTATTTTTACTTTATTTTCTAATTTTTTTAGGTGGGCTCCATGCCCGACATGGGGCTTGAACTCAGGATCCTGAGATCAAGAGTGGAAGGCTCTCCCAACCGAGCCAGCCAGGCGCCCCTATATTTAGGATGAAAATCCTTTATCAGATACATGTATCACAAACACTTCCTCACTGAACGGGGCATGTGTGTTTAAAATAATGGCGCTTTGGGGACGCCTGGGTGGCCCAGTCGGTTAAGCGTCTGAGGGTCCTGGGATCGATTCTCGCATAGGGCTCCTTGCTCCCCGGGGAGTCTGCTTCTCCCTCTCCCTCTGCTGCTCGTGCTCTCTCTCTGTCAAATAAATAAAATCTTTTAAAAAGATAATAATAGGGCACCTGGGTGGCTCAGATGGTTAAGCGTCTGCCTTTGGCTCAGGTCATGATCCCAGGGTCCTGGGATCGAGCCCCGCATTGGGCTCCCTGCTCCTTGGGAGCCTGCTTCTCCCTCTGCCTCTCTCTCTCTTTCTCTGTGTCTCTCATGAATAAATAAACAAAATCTTTTTTAAAAAAGATAATAAAAAAACAAAATAAGGGTGCTTTTTAAAGAGAAGTTTTTTATTTTGATTAATTTGTGGTAATGTACTGTTACTCAGCAATTAAAGCAAACAGTGTAAAATGGTGCAGCCCCCTTGGAAGACAGTTCCTCAAAATGTTAAGCGTTGAGTATATAATCAAAACAGTATGGTACTGGCACAAAAATAGACATATAGATCAATGGAACAGGACAGAGAGCCCAGAAATAAACCACACCTGTATGGTCGATTAATCCACGACAAAGGAGGCAAGAATATCTAATGGGAAAAAGACGGTCTCTTCGATAAATGGCGCTGGAAAAACTGGACAGCTCCGTGCAAAAAAGAAGGAAACTGGACCACTTTCTCACACCAAGCACAAAAATAAACTCCAGCTGGATGAAGGACCTAAAGGTGAGGCCTGAAGTCAGAGACCTTACCCCCTAAGAGAGCACAGACGCTACGGTCTCTGACATTGGCTGTAACAACTTCTTTCTAGATGCGTCTCCCGCGGCAAGGGAAACAAAAGCAAAAATAAACTAATGGGACTTCCTCAAAATAAGAAGCTTCTGCACAGCAAAGGAAACAACAAAACTAAAAGACAACCTACTAAATAGGAGAATATATTTGCAAATGACAGATCCAGTAAAGGGTTAGTATCCAAAGTCTATAAAGAACTTCTATGGGGCGCGTGGGTGGCTCAGTTGGTTAAGTGTCTGAGTCCTCATCTCAGCTCAGGTCTTGATCTCGGGGTCCTGAGTTCAAGCCCTGTGTTGGGCTCCATGCTGGGCGTGGAGCCTGCTTAAAAAAACAAAAACAAACGAACAAACAAAAGAAACTTATACAACTCAACACCAAAAAAACACAATCTGATTTAAACATGGGCAGAGGACCTGAATAGACATTTTCCTAAAGAAGACGTACAAATGGCCAAGAGACACATGAAAAGATGCTCAACATCACTCCCCATCAGGGGAATGCAAATCAAAACCGCAATGAGATACCTCATACCTGTCAGAATGCCTAATATAAAAAAGATAAGAAATAACAAGCGTTGGGAGCCTGGGTGGCTCAGTTGGTTAAGCAACTGCCTTCGGCTCAGGTCATGATCTCAGGGTCCTGGGATCGAGCCCCACATCGGGCTCCCTGCTCCGCGGGGAGTCTGCTTCTCCCTCTGCCTCTGTCCCCTCCCTGCTCGTGCTCTCTCTCTCTCTCTGTCGAATAGATAAATACAGTCTTTTTTAAAAAAGTCAGAGAAAGACAAATATTATATGATTTCACTTATAAGCAGAATCTAAAAAACCAAAATCAACAGGGATGTCTGGGTGGCTCAATCGGTTAAGCCTCCGACTCTTGATTTCGGCTCAGATCATGATCTCAGGGTCCTGAGATTGAGCCCAGCTCAGAGGCTGCTTAAGATTCTCTCTCTCCCTCTCCCTCTGCTCCCCACATTCTCTCTCTCTCAAAAACAGAATGGACAAACAAAGCATGAACAGACACCTAAGTACAAAACGTGGTTGCCAGAGAGTGGGGGCAGGGATGGGCAAAATGGGTGGAGGGGAGTTGGAGGTCCAGGCTTCCTGTTATGGAAGGAATAAGTCATGGAGATGAAAGGTTCAGCGTGGGGATTATAGTCAGTGGTGCTGGAATAGCGTTGTTTGGTTCCGGGTGTCGCTACATTCGTGAGCACAGCGTAATGGACAGACCTGTCCAATCACTGTCCGATCACCTAAAACTAAGGTAACATTGTGTGTCAACTGTACTTCAGTTAAAAGAAAAAAGTTAGGGGAGCCTGGGTGGCTCAGTTGGTTAGGCGGCTGACTCTTGGTTTCTGCTCAGGTCATGCTCTCAGGATCGTGGGGTCGAGCCCGGAGGAGGGCTCCGAGCTCCGTGGGGAACCTGCTTGAGATTCTCTCTCCCTCTCCCCTTCCCCAGCTTGTACTCTCTCTCTTTCTCTAAAATAAATAAATCTTTAAAACAAAATAAAAGAAAAAAGTAGACCCAAGAGAATTGAAAACAGATGTCCACACAGACACCTGTACGTGAATGTCCGTAGGAGTAGTATTCAAATAGCCAAAACGGAGGGACAGCCCAGTGTCCATCCAACTAACGAATGGATACCCGAAATGTGGTGTAGCACAGCGGAATACTACTCAGCCGTAAAAAGGAATAAAGTACGAACACGTGCTACAACAGGGAGGAACCTTGAAAACAGGATGCTCAGTGAAAGCAGTCAGACTGGGTGCAAAGGACCAATAGTGTAGGAGTTCATCTATACGACATCCGTGGAGACAGAAGGTAGGTTAGTGGCAGCCACCAGCCGGGGAGGAAGAGAACAGGGGGGTGACTGGCCGGGGGCGCGGGGTCTCTTCAGGGTGATGAAAATGTTATAAAAGCAGTTGCGATGTCTGCACAGCTGTGAATATAGCAAAAACCACTGACTTGTATACTTTTAAAGGGTGACTTTTACGGTATGTCATTTATATCAATAAAACGGTTATTACAAAAAACACAAGGAAACTGCAAATACATACAACCTGGGTGAATTTCAAAACCATTATGCCGGCAGAAACCGGACGGGCACAAGAAAGTTAACACGATATGATTCATTTATATAAAGTTCTGAAACCGGCAGAGATGATCTTTACGGATTGAACTGAGATCAGCGGGCGCCTGTGGCTGGGGGAGGGGACAAGGTTGACAGCAAGGCACGTTAAGGGGAGTTGGTGACGGAAACGTCCAGTACCTTGACTGGGGTGGTTGTCCCCTAGGTGTATACCTTTGTTAGGACTCCTAGAACTGTATGCAGATGTGTGTATTCACGTGCATGGAGATTTGTGCTTCCATCAAGTTGTTTTAGAAATATGAAACAGATTTCTAAGTCGGACAGTAGGGGATACCCTCAGGGAAGGGTGGGATCACATTTGCACAGCCCTCCCGGGCTGGGGGGCATTCAGAGTCCTTGCCGCGGGCGCTCTGGCCCCCCAGGCCTGGCTGAGGGCCTCAGTGCCTGAAGGTCACCCCGTGGGGTTCAGAGTGGACGGGGTCAGCCTGGCGGGGGTAAGAAGTTCCGGCTCTAACTGCCTGCGTGACCTTCGGCAAGTTGCCGAAGGATCTCCATGTCTCCAGCTCCTCGGCTGTGGAAGCAGGACGGTAATAATGCGCATCTCCAAGGACCGCGGGCAAGATGAAATAAGGTAACGGGTACAAGTCCCTTGAATCTGCCCGGGACAGCCTCGCGAATTAACGACAACCGTCTTCCGAGAAGGGTACAAGAGCTACCAGACCGTTCAGCGAGAACCGAACATTTCCCCGCCCTGCACAATGTTTCCGTCTACAAAAATAGACCGTTCTCTAAATTCTCACATCTCGGGCGTTCTGGATTCTCATTCCAGAATACACATGAGCCCCCGGCAGTGTCCAGGCTGGGACTGAGTCGGCCAGCTTTGCCACGATGTGTCCGTGTGTCCCAGCCCCTCGGCGTCTGTCTCTGCCATCCACCCCTCCCAGCGTCCTCCTGCTTCTCCCTGCAGACCAGAGAGTGCCCCAAGTGAAGGGGGCACAGAAGGATAGGTGTTTGGATGGGGTGCCCGTCCACCTCTTTCCTCCTCCCTCTTCTTCTCCTTCCATCCCCTGGCGCCTGTAATCACCAGGCGGTCTGAGGCTAAGTGGTAGTTTGGCCCACACTGGGGGGGCTTGGAAGCCACACCCCTCCTCCTGGGGCCCTCCTGGCCGTTCCCAGCATCCCAGTCGCCTCCACTGTTGAGATGGGTCTCAAGGGGGCATGGTGTTTCCCATGGTGTGGGTGCCGGAGACAGCGGGGGACTGCAAGAGGAGCAGGTACGGGGGGGAGACCGAGGAAAACGGGTGGGCACGCTCAATCTGGGGAGAAAGGTAAAGGTTCAAAGCAGTGAAGGGAAAAGAATCATTTGTTTCCCTGGGTGGGAGGTGGACTTCTCCATAGGACTGCCCGATGCAAAATGAGGAAGAGAAGCCCCCTGGTAAAAAAAAAAAAAAATGTTAACACCTTCAAGATTGACAGCAGAGCATCCCAGGGAGTACGGGGGCCCTCCGCGTGTGAGGCCCGGTGACCACTGCTCTCTCTCTGCGACCCCTCTCCCTGCCCCAGGGCCCTCCCTGGCCTCTTCCCTCCTCGTTGCAGGGAAGGAAGGAGAACGCTGACCCACAATAGCCTTCTTCCTCCTCCAGTCTCCCTTGCAGGCCTGGATCCCGCTGTCCCTCCAGATCCAAATCCCAGCCCGGCCCCCATCGCGGCCGAGGGAGGGGTGCCGTCCTTGGGGTCTGGCGCCTACTTCAGCCGGAAAGCCCGACTCTCCTTCCGCCACCAGCTGCATGACCTCGCATCCGCCAACGACTCCACCATTTGATGGGGACAACCAGGGGCTGACCTTCCAGGAAGCTTGGCAACCTCCCCTCCCCAGTCTTCTCCGTGATCCGTCCGGACCCCCGTCCCTCATGACCTTGTCGTCAAATATACTCAGAGTTGCCCAGTGCTGTGTGCATGTGTGCATGTTGGGGCGGCGGGGGGGGCGGTGGTTAGGGGCTGGGGCCTGGGGCCGAGGCGGGGAGGGGACGCGGGGCAGGTGAATATGACGCAGCTGATCTCACGGGGAGCCCGGGTGGGGCCTGCAGAAGCGGGTGTGGGGTGTGCCGAGGTCAAGCTCAGAGTGGAGGGTGGTGAGCTGTTGGGGGCTGGAGGCCGGACAGGACCGGCGCTGAGGCGAGGGCGCACATTCGTTACTCCCTGGCAGGCAGTGAGGGCGCATCGGTGGGCCAAGCAGAGAGCCTGCCCTTCTCACAGACAGTAAATAAACAGGAGCTAGGAGAGAGCGCGGCGAACGCTGCTACGGAGCAAATTACACGGTACTGCGAGAGCCGGGTGGAGGGGGCGCTTCTGAACCCCAGGTAGTCAGGGAGGAGCTGCTGCTAAGGCGGCATTTGAGCTGAGACCCGAATGGCAAGGAGCCAAGTGAAAACTGGGAACCCCCGTGTCGTGCGGATTCGCTGTTTCCGACAGATGTTGACAGTGGGGGAGGCCGAGCGCGTGTGAGGGCCGCGCGGCGGCCGGGAAACCTCCGCCCAGTTCTGTCGTGAACCTAAAATCACTCTGAAAAAGTTTATTTTAGGGGTGCCTGGGTGGCTCAGTCGTTAGGTGTCTGCCTTCGGCTCGGGTCATGATCCCAGGGTCCCGGGATCGAGCCCCGCATCGGGCTCCCTGCTCCGCGGGAAGCCTGCTTCTCCCTCTCCCACTCCCCCTGCTTGTGTTCCCTCTCTCGCTGTCTCTCTGTCAAATAAATAAATAAAATCTTAAAAAAAAAAAAAAAAAGCTTATTTTATGGGGCGCCTGGCTGGTTCCGTCAGTACAGCACGGGACTCCTGATCTCGGGGTTGTGAGGTCAAGCTCCACATTGGCTGGAGAGATGCCTTAAAAAAAAAAAAAGTTTATTTAAAAAAAAAAAAAATCAGGGAGGATGAGTCCTGGGCAGGAAAAACAGGAAGTGTGAGTGTGAAACCCCTGAGGTCCTAGGGAAGAGGAAAAAAGCCAGTGACCAGAGTGTCACCGTTGGGGGGACCTGTTGGGGCAGCTGGGCCACGGTGAGGAGCTAGAATATTATCCTAGACGGGCTGGTGAGACATTGAGGAAGGTCAAGCAGGGGACAACACGCTCACTTACATGGAAAGACCACTCCGGTCGCTCTATGGAAAAGGTTGCAGGAGGCCACCAGGCCACTGCCATCCGGCAGGCAAGTCATGATGGGCGTGCAGTGAGCACAGTGCGGTTGTCGAATCACTATGTCGTACCCCTGAAATTGATGTCACACCACTTACGGAAGAGCCGTGCGCAGACGGCAGGAAGCGGACGGAGTTTTTAGGACCTACTGTCCGGCTCACTGCAGAGTGCGGGGGACAGAGGAAGTGAAGATGCCTTGAGGGAGGGAGGACTGGGTAAACAGGTTTGGAGAAAAGTCAAAAGTTCTCTATGGGTTATTTATTTTTTTTAAAGATCTATTTATTTATTTTTTAGAGAAAGAGAGTGTGAGCAAGCAGGGCGGAGGGGGGCAGGGAGGGGCAGAGGGAGAGAGAATCCTGAAGCAGACTCCCCGCTGAGGATGGAGGGGACACGGGGATCCACCCCAGGACCCTGAGATCAGAACCCGAACCACAATCCAGAGTCAGACGCTTAACTGCCTGAGCCACCCAGGCGCCCCTCTCTATGGGTTATTTTAAGTTTGAGGGACATGTTTGGGATCGGAAGTCTTTCTCTGCTCTTTCTTACTTAATCCAGGACCTCCCACCTCCTTAGGAAGCCTCCCTTGTAATCTCCAAAATCCTCCAGGGCAGGACCGTATTCTAGAACCAAGTTTTCCAATGTGGTTCCTACAGTTCCCTTATCCCCAGAGTGGAGGAAACACAGGCACCGGGAATGCACACGCTGAGCTCCTGTAGGTCCCCGGCTTGAGTGCGGATAGCCTTGGGGGCCCGGAGTCTACTCTCAGCCTCCATGCCAGGGGCTGAAGATAGGTTCAGCATCACACCCCTGTGGGAATGACGGCTTTCAGGGCTGGCCCACAGCGCTCCCGGGGGCCCCCTTTCCCGCCTGACACCCATCTTAAATGCTATTTGCAAACAAGGTCCACCTTTGTCCCCAAAGCCAATGTAGTCACGCTGCTGCTCCTGACAAGACGAGGTGACAGAGGTGAGTGTGGAGGGAGGGGACCATGAGTCTGGGCCGGAGATCTGCTGTCCTCTGGCCTTTGGGTCAGTAGCCAGCCATGATGACAAGCAGGAGGCAGGCTGAGGGGAGGTGACCCCAGTCCCAGTCAGGAATCTGAGTTCCACCCTGGGCTTGTGCAGGGAAGGAGGTGGGCCATTTGTGGGAGCCCCCATTTCAACCACACCTTGGTGTCCTAAGGACCTGGGTGTGGTGGAGGAAAGGGAGTGTGGGGGAAGGCAGTCTGGAGAAAGCGGTTTGAAAACCATTCTTGCAAAGGCTTGTCTCCCTCTCAGCTCAGAGCAGAGCTTTGTACACACAGGAGTGGGCCAAACAATTGCAGGCTTGAGGTCAAGAAAAGAACCTCAGAGCAGATCCTCTCGGACAAACTGTTTATTGAGTTTTACGTCACTATGGGGGGTCTCTCGTTGTATCCTAGAACTCCAGGCATCAGGGGGGTGGTAAAGTGGCAATGGTGAATTTGGGAATCTGGTCTCCCAAAAGTACCTGCCGCTCCACCCCTGATTCCGCGATGGCTGCCAGGCGGATCACCCCTCCACTGGAGCCGTCCCGCTCCATGGCCAGGGCGAGAGCTGTGAACAAAAGGAGAAAGCTGGGGTCAGTGAGATTCTGGCTTCGCTACAAGGAATGAGGAATGGATACGAAAGTGCTTGGACATGCGGGTTGGCGTTCACAGGCCCAGAAACCCAAGTTCTCACCATTGGCAGTGAACTGGAGACACTCTTCCTTGGTCATGCCTTCCCGGTAGGTAGCATCGACATAGCCGTAGATGTAGGAGCTCCCAGAGCCCCCAATGGCAAAGGACTGCCTCACCATCATGCCCCCCATGGGCACTGAGTACACCTGCCGGGTGGGAGAAGGAGAAGAGTCACCAGTTGTACTTTTTGGCAACACACGTCCATACACCGGTCTGAGTGGGATCGGTCTGGGAGGAGTTAATAGGAAGTGAGGCAGGGACTGGGAAGAAAAACAGAAAATGGCTGGGGTGGGGAGAGGCTCAAAGGCCTGGCTCCAGTGCTCCGATGGCGGTGGGCTGGGGTGGGGGCGCCTCACCTGCCCTCCCTCTTGGGGGTCCCAGCCCGCAATGATGATTCCCGCCATCAGGTCCTCCCGGTAACGGTAACACATGTCCTTGAAGAGGCTGGCTGCCGTATGGACCAGCGGAGGCTCGTTCAGCTCAATGCTAGAGGGTGAGGCGAGTGACGGGAAAGAGCGTCAGGACCCGGGAGTCAGGCCACTTAGCACCTCGGGTCCCAACTCCCTGCAGACACTTGCTCCTCCCCTGCCCGCAAGTACCTGTGGAAACCGAGCTGGTAAGTGACCGCATCGGCTACTGCCTGGGTATCGGCCGCTGAGCCTGAGCGGCAGCAGAAAATACGGTCGTGGATAGGGGTCAGCTTGTCAGTCACTCGATTGGCGATGTAGGACCTGCAGGGTGGCAGGGCAGTGAGGGAGCGATCCCACTTGTCTCCCACCCCCATCCCGTTACTACCCACTCCTGGGGCTCAGGAATAGGAATTCCAGCAGTTCCCATCAGTTCTCACCCAAACTGAAGCTAGCTGGAGAACAGACTTTTGCAAAAATGTCACCAAAGGGTGAGAGGGAAAACTGGGAAGCAGTAGGAGCTGGAACCAATCCTTAAGTCCAAGGAGGGGAGAAACCTCCCTTCCCGCGGTGGGCCGTGGAGGGTAAGAACGGACTGCTAGGCAAGGAAGGGAAGGAAAGGGAAGGAAAGGGAAGGAAGGAAAGGGAAGGAAGGAAAGGGAAGGAAGGAAGGAAGGAAGGGAGGGAGGGAGGGAGGGGAGGAAAGATGGGATGACCGACCAGTATCTGTCCTGAGCTCACCCAGTGGTTGTTCTGGAGTCGGCTCCCAGAACCACGCCCCCTTCAAACTGCACGGCCATGATAGTGGTCTGGGAGAAAGGAAAGGGGTGAACCTAGCCCTCCTCCCCATTCTCCCGCATACACAAACTTCACCGATCCCTCAATGCAGTCCCTGGAGTAGGCAAGTCGTGCGCCACCGATCCGCTATCAAGTCTCCTGGGGCCCGAACACCCCCGCAGAGTACCAGAATTCCAATCCTCAAATCCCCAGAGGCCCATCCGGGCCTGAAACCCTCGTCCCGCAAGATTCCGGGACTCCGCGCTCCAGCCTCCCTTCCACACCACTCTCCAACATCCTCAGGACACCTCTTCCCTGCTACAGCGCATCAGCCCACCTCCCTCCGCCGCCCTCCAGTTTTCCAACCCACTCAGGCCTCATCCTCCCATCGCATCAAGCCTTGGGCACATCTCCTGAACCCCGAGTGCCTCCTCACCCCCGTGGAGACTTCCCGGCTTCCCCAGTCCGGGGTAATGGCCTCGGGACCCCAGGCCGGCGTAGACCCCGCTCCTCGAGCGGCTACTAAGGTGGCCGCCATCTTCCTCCTCCGGCACTGCCACAAAGCAACTGTCGTAAAGCGCTCTGTCACGCTCTTCAGTCCCGTGGTGAAGCCGTCTGCCGGCGAAGCTAAGTCACGGTTGACGGCAGAAGGGAAAAGAACGGCGCAGGGAAGGTTCTTTTGCGACAGTGAGCGCTCGACGGCAGCGTGGCCAGCCGACACATAGAAAAGCGCCCAAGACAGTGTGGAAGGCCTACGTTTCCCATGGGGCTGCGCGGGACTGACGTGATCTGATGGGAGTTGCAGTTCAGAGTGTTGGGATGCGCTTGAGCGTCTCTGAATTAGAATGGCCACGCTGCTCTCATTTCTCTTAGGTGTATACACCTAGGACCGTATACTAGGAGCGGAGTGGCTGGGTCATGTAGAAACTCTAGACTTAGCATTTTGAGGAAATGACAGTTTCCCATAGCAGCTGCCCCATGTGATGGTCCACCAGCCCCGTGTGCATGCCTGAGCGTTGCGATTTCTCCACATCCTCACTGACGGTCACTGTGCACTTTCTATGTCAGCCGTCCTCGTGGGCGTGAAGTGGCATCTTGTGTAGCTTCTCTTCCCCGCCCCCCGCCCCGTTTCCTTAATGATTAGTGATGTTCAGCATATTTTCACGTGCTGACCATTTGTATATCTTCTTTGGAGAAATGCCTATTCAAATCCTTAGCCATTTCTATTTTTATTTTATTTCATTATTATTATTTTTTAAGTAATCTCTACACTCATCGTGGGGCTCCGATTCACAACGCGAAGATCAAGCATCACATGCTCCAGCGACTGAGCCAGCCAGGTCCCCCCCAAATTGGATTATCTTTTTATTGTTGAATCCTAGGTGTTCTTTTTTTTTTTTTTTTTAATATTTTATTTATTTATCTGACAGAGAGAGACACAGCAAGAGAGGGAACACAAGCAGGGGGGTGGGAGAGGGAGAAGCAGGGTTCCTGCCGAGCAGGGAGCCTGATGCGGGGCTCGATCCCAGGACCCTGGTACCATGACCTGAGCTGAAGGCAGCCGCTTAACTGACTGAGCCACCCAGGTGCCCCCTAGGTGTTCTTTTTTATTTCTATTTACTAGGCCTTTGTCAGACATAAGATTTGCAAATATTTTCTCCCATTCTCTAGATTGTGTTTTCACTTCCTTCACTGGTATTCTTTGCAACACAAACATTTAAAATTTTAAAAAATATTTTATTTATTTGAGAAAGCATGAGCAAGGGGAGGGGCAGAAGGAGAAGCAGGCTCCCTGCTTGGTGCAGGGCTTGAGCTCAGGACCCTGAGATCATGACCTGAGCCGAGAAGACAGACGCTCAACCGACTGAGCCACCCAGGTGCCCCTCCACTCTGATCTTTATTATTTTTTTCCTTCTGCTTTTTTTTTTTTAAGTTTTAGTTTGCTCTTCTTTTATAGTTTTTTTTAAAGATTTTATTTATTTATTTGACAGAGAGAGACACAGCGAGAGAGGGAACATAAGCAGGGGGAGTGGGAGAGGGAGAAGCAGGCTTCCTGCTGAGCGGGGAACCAGATGCGGGGCTTGATCCTAGTACCCTGAGATCATGACCTGAGCTGAAATCAAGAGTCGGATGCTTAACCGACTGAGCCACCAGGCACCCCTAATCTTTTTTTATTTTCTTTATATTTTTTTAATCTTTTAAAATTTATTGAGAGCCTAACATGTGGTCTCTTTTGGAGAATGTCATATGTGCACTTGAGAAGAATGTGTATTTTGCCGTTGTTGTGTGGAGCGGTCTTCCTATGACTCTGCTGTAGTCCTCTACCTACCACAGCTGGAGCTGGTTTTTGAATTGCAAGTATGATCTAAACAATCCCCTGCTTAAAATGAACTCTGGAGATAAAGTCCTATCTCTGTAAGGTAGTTTGTCACATCCTTCTTGAACTTGCTCCTGACTACCTGTCCAGAATCACATCTCCTCTTTACTTTTTAATTTTTTATTGTAGTAAAATACAAATAACGTAACGTAAAATTCAGCATTTTAACCATTTTTGATGTATGATTCAGCAGCATTAAGTATATTTGCATTACTGTGCAACCTCCTCTTTTCTTTTGGACTCTGGGCTCCGGCCATCTTTTTGTGCTCAGACATTCATTTAACAAAAAGCTGTTGAATGTCTACTAGGGGACAGGCACTGTTTGAGACACTGGAGGTACATCAGGGAACAAATTTCTGTCTAGAAATTCGCTGCCCCATGCAGCTTACATTTCTCAATGGAAACAAAACAAGACAAATAAGTAAACATACAGCATGTTATTAGATAGTGACTCATATTAAGAAAAAAAAAAACAGAGTAGGGAAGGGAAATAGGAAGTGTGTGTGTGTTGAAATTTTAGAAAGAATCATCAGGGAAGGTCTCCCTGCAGAGACAGTTGAGTAAAGTCCAGAAGGAACTGAGGGAAGTCATTTCTCTATTTGGCAGAAAAGCATTCCAGACAGAGGGAAGAGCAAGTACAAAGATCTTGAGGCAGGATCATGCCTGAAATATTGAATGAAAATCGAAGAGGTCAATTTGGCTAGTACAGAGTCAGATCACATAGGACCTTTACGAAGCTTTTCATCATTTTCAACTGAAAATATGATCCATTCTCAACTGAAAATATGATCCAACTGAAAATATGATCTCAACTGAAAATATGATCCAAAATATGACATTTACGCTTAAATTTAAAAAAAAATTTTTTTTTCATCTGAGTGCAACAGGGAGCCACTGGAAGGTTTTGAGCCTGGAAGTAATGGGATATGATCTATATTTTAAGAGATTACTTTGGCTGTTCTATTGAAAGTACACATTCGGGAAATCGAGTATGGGACAGAGAGACAATTAGGAGGCTATTGTAATAATCCAGGTGATAGATATAAAGTTGGCTTGACAAGGGTGGTGGCAGTGGAGATAGTGGGAAACGGTCAGATTCTGACAGATTAGATGTGGGTGTGATGAAAGAGAAACAAGTCAGGATGACTACCAAGTTTTTGGCTTAAGGACCTGGAAGAATGGAGTGGTCACTTACTGAGCTGGCAAAGACTATGAAGGAAGTGTTTGGGAGGAGGAAAGGGCACTAGAAGCTCAGGTTTGGACCTGTTACGTTCGTTATGTCTGGTAGAGATCCAGGTGAAGATATCTAATAAGTAGCTGTATATGTAGGAGTCTGGGGTGCGGGGGAAAATGGGCTGGACTCCCAATTTGAGAGTTCCCAGCGTGTGAAATGGCCACACACTTTCCCGTTCACTATTGTTGTGGGAGCGGCCAAGGAGCTCTTTTAATGAACAGACATTATCGAGCCGAGCGCCCGCTTGGTGTGAGTGCCGACGCACCGGTTTTAGGCTCGGGTAGCTGAAAGGAGAGGGTGCCACTTATTGGCAGAGACAGGGGACACACGGAGAGGGGCGGCTCTGGCAGGAGCGGATGGATCCGCGTGTGTGGAGGCGGCCAGGCAGGAGCCGGCTGTGCGGGGCCGGGGCTCAGGGCGCGGGTCTGGGCTGGAGACCTGGCACGCGGCCGGGGGAGTGGCTGGGAGCGGGCCCGGGGGAGCGTCTCTCGGCTGCCGGGAACAGGGATGACACATCTTCCCACATCCATTGTTTTCTGTTTCCCTTAAGCGCCTGCCGTCATCACACCAGACGCCCGAAACCCACCGCTACCCAACCACACTTACTCCCACAGCTCCTCCCCTCGCCCCGCGACTGCGCAGAGCGGGAGGGGCGCTACACCCACCCCGCCGGGGGCGGGCCTTGCAGGCGGTGCCGTCGCGCGGAGGCGTGGCTCCGGCGGCCCCGCCCCCTGGCCGACGGTAGGGCGGCCGGCTGGACGCGGGTCGCTCGGGTCTCGGCGGGTCCCGGCCGCGGGGGGGCGGCCTCAGGCCAGCTGGAGGAGGCCGCGCTCGGCGAGCAAGCCCTGGGTGCGGTTGTAGACATCTTCCAGGGTGCCCGCCACCCGGACCAGCGCGGCCCGCGCCTCCGCCTCCCCGGCGCCCGGGCACGCCAGCTCGAGCCAGCGGTCGCGACCCGGGAAGGCGAGGAACGCGAGGCGGGCGGCCTGGCGGACCAGCCAGGGGTGGTGCGGGCCCAGGGACGTGCGGTACGCGTCGCTGCACTGCGCGCCGGCGTCCGGGCCTCCGAGCGTCCCGGTCGCCACCCGGTGGAGGCAGAGCTGGGACCAGCGCAGCGCGCGGTGCAGCAAGAGCAGGATCCGTGAGCCCGAGGAGCTGGCGGTGTCTCGGGGGGCGATCCCGGGGCGCTCCAGCAGTCCCTCCCGCCGCTCCCACGCCACCATGGCCGCCAGCGAGGAGTAGTGCGCCGCCTCGGGGCCGTGCACCCGAGCCTCGAGGGCTGTCACTTTGGCGAAGGCCTCGCTCGTGGCGAAGGCGAAGATAGAGCCGAGGGGAGTTAGGAACCTGCGTGTTCCGTGGCGGGCAGAGCGCGGTGGTTGGGGAGGCGGCGGGGGACTCCGGGAGGCGGGCGCCGGGTGGGGGTGGGGGGCGCGAGACCGCTCACCTGACCAGCGCCCTCCATCCGGCTAGGTACTGCGACAACGCCACATCCCCTTCGGGGTTCAGACTGGCGCGGAACGGCCACATCACGCGGCCCACCACCCCCTGGGGGCCCACACATTGAGGCTCTTCCCGCTCGGGGGCCTCCAGGGGACCCGACTGCCGCGGGACCTGGGGGGAGACACGGGCGGAAGGGGGCGGGAGCAGAACCCCTAGCCTGCTGGGCCTCCTTCGCCCCGCAGCCCAGTGGGGCCCTGCAGAAATGACTCCTACGGCTGGCGTCTCTCCTGCTGTACTCGGCTTCGGGCGGGAGAGGGGACACGAGGAGCAGGACCCACCCGTCACCAGATCCTCAGCCTGGCCCCGCTCCCCGCGATCGGGGCCCCACCCGGAGCTCCCGGTCCTGGCCCCGTGCCGAGCATACCTGGGCAGGCGATGTTCCCTCGGGAGTGCACGACTGTGTCCCGGATCTGCAGCCTGAGAGGGCGCCTGGGGAGGGGCGAGGCCGAGCGGTGAGGGCGCGAGGAGGGGGCCTAGGTCCCCAGCGCTTGGCTTCCCGGTTCCTCCCAGAGCCGATGAGGGAAGGGACCACTTACGAAAGCTCCAAGCGCAGAGATAAAGAAGCAGCAGCAAGAGGAGCGCGAGAGGAATGGCGTGGCGGACCCAGCGCCGCGAGGCCAGCGGAAGCAGCACGACCCCCACGGCTGCTGCTGGGGCCATCGCCCCCCTCTCCAGCCCCAAGCCAGCCCTTGTCCCTCCGCCTCCGGAGAAGCCTGCGGTGCCCTAAGTTGTTAAGGGTTAATAATTAACCTACTAAGGCCCCTTCCCCTGTGCTCTTTGCCCCAGAGGGCAGCATCCCAGCGGAGAAGGACAGGATGAAGAGGATTTGGTGGTGGTGGGGGGGGGTTCGGCAGCAACCACTCGTCTCTGCGTTTGCCTTCCGTGTAGGGCCAGGTTGTAGTAAGAGGGAAGAGGGGCTGGGGTGAGAACCAGCTCCCCCACCGAGCAATGGGTGTGGGCCCTACACTAACTGGGCTTGAATTCCCACCACCGTAAATTGAGAACAATAAATAATAGGTACTTTGTCGATCTCATCCGAGGATTAAATGATAATGTATGTGCAAACACTGTACATGGAAAAGTTGACCACAATTGCTCCATAAATCTTAACCTATGAAGTTCAAACATAGGGCACCTGGGATCCAGGAAGCACCCACTTCTAAATTCACAATCCCATCTCCAGGGGACCTGTCTTGATCTGGATGCTTTAACTGTTTACATTTTTGTGGTTTAATTCCTTTTAAACTCCAGATTGGTTCTGGTTCTGCGGTTATTCATTTTTTGCGTGCGTGATTTTTTTTTTTTTTTTAAGTAATCTCTATGCCCAACATGGAATGAACTCATGGCCCAAAGATCAAGAGTTGCATGCTCTACGGACTGAGCCAGGCAAGCACGCCCCCCGCATTATTCTTCAAACCAAACTCTATTAACTGTTTCTGCATCCAGGCCCTGTACTAGGCCTCAAGGGGACAAAGAGCCTTCACACAGCTCAAGGTCCATTGGAAAATGTATCGTCTGTCTCCCCCACGTGGATGTGGGCTCCGATGAAGACAGGGGCCTTGTTTTACAAGGGTTTCCCGGTTGCTGTTCTATTTGCAGCACTTAGAATATTGCCTGGGCCCAAATACATTATTGCTATATAAATATCTATTGGATAAACACAGGAAAGTGTGTGGAGAGCAGGCAAATCGGGTGGTGTGCTCCATGACAGATGAGCCATTGTTTTTTCTTCCCAAATTAGGAGTCCACCTGGTGGTCAAAGCTAGGAAAACATTCAGGGGAAGGACCCAGGAAGCGACAGAAGAAACAGCATCTCTTGTTCCTAGGGGCTTCTCAATCCCCTGTCCATAAACTTCCTAGAATTGTTCCTGTCTGTGTATACTTTCTTCTCCGGGGAAGGGGTACCCCAGATTCTCTGGGAGTCACGGCCCCAACCACTAAGAAGATCCTTTCTAGCTCCCACAGTTTCTGGATTCTTGCCCCATCTCTCCCTCTAATGCTCCCTCTAATCCTGGAGGTCCCTAAGGTTGCTGCTGACCAATCCTGTCCAGCATTTCAGAGCATCACTTCCATCCCTAGACTTAGACTCTCCACTTCCCAGTGTGGGAGCTGGGAGTTTCCCAGCTTGCTGACCGTGACCTTAGACAAGTTGCTTGCCATTTCTAAGCCCTGGTTCCATCACCTGCAGAATAAAAGGGTAATCCCCACCTCCTATGCCATTTATGAGGATTGAATAACAGGGCCTGCAGGAAGTAACCACAAGCCATGGCCTGCGGTAAATGTTCAGCAGGGGGTGGTTTATTCAACTGGTCGGCTCTCTCGGCCCTTCCTCCAGCGCTGGGAGCCTCGGTCTCCCTGAGCAGAGAATGGAGTCTGCAGGGTTCCCGGAATGGATTGGTTTCGGGTGTCACTTAATCCGGGAGGCCCTTCCGTAATCAGAGCCTTCAGAGCGGCAGAGGGGGTATAAATCGCAAACGGGGCCCAGCTCACAGGCTGCAGGATGGAGAGGGAGGCCGGAGCCCAGCTGTTCCTCCTGCTGTGGGCCACCTGCTGCGGACACGCACAAGCCAACCGCCTGAGCGACCACAGTTCGGTCATCGACGTGACCAATGGGGGTCCTTGGGGCGACTGGGCCTGGCCCGAGATGTGTCCTGATGGATTCTTTGCCAGCGGGTTCTCGCTCAAGGTGGGGGTTCAGGCCTAGGTCTCCAAGGAGGGAGACGCACGACCCCGTGCCCGGGGACACAGGCTGGCAATCTTTTAACTGGTCCTTGTCCCTTTGCTCCTCTTGGCCCAGGAGGAGCCCCCCCAAGGCATTCCTGGCGACGACACTGCTTTGAACGGGATCCGACTGCACTGCTCACGCGGAAACGCGGAGCACAACACGCACGTGGTGGAGTCCGAGTCTGGAAGGTGTGGGACAGGGGCCAAGGGCCCCCCAGGATGCGGCTATGCCCCTTACCCTCTGTTACACGCCCACCCTCCCCGCTAAAAGGTTCCTCCAGGGCTGTGGGGCAGTTTAGAGCTGGGGAGTGGGTGGAAGACCTCCCCTCCGCCCCTCGGTGGAGGTCAGGTGACGGACCCCACCCACCCGGGTCCTGCAGCACCGGCTGAGGAGTCCCCAAGGCTGGGTCGGAATGGGGGTGGGGAGGACCCAGAGGTGGCACTTCTCCCCTTCCCTCGCAGGTGGGGCGCGTGGAGTGAGCCCCTGTGGTGTCCCCGCCGTGGCTTCCTCGTGGCTTTCTCGCTGCGCGTGGAGGCCCCCGAGACCTACGGGGACAACACAGCAGCTAACAACGTTCGCTTCCGCTGCTCAGACGGCACGGAGCTGGAGGGGCCCGGCCTGGCCTGGGGCGACTTTGGAGAATGGAGTAAGCCCTGCCCCAAAGGCATGTGCGGTTTGCAGACCAAGGTGGAGCAGCCGAGGGGCCTCTGGGATGACACCGCCCTGAACGACGTGCGCTTTTTCTGCTGCAGCAGTTAACGAGGGCGCCCGCCCCGGGGCCAGTCCCACCGCTCGTTATTAAAGCTTCTCTGTCTTGGCTCTGGTCTGGCTTGTTTCAGGGGTAGGAAGCTGCGTCTCGTCTTCCTCCCAGCCCGACACTGGCCAGGCCCAAAGTCGGGTTTGGGCTCGGGCGTCCCGGCAGGCCACTGAAAGGTACAGACCCGTAACCCAGGAAAATGCCCTTAAACACAGTTCTGCGCCCGAGTTAAGGAAGTCCCTGGCTTCCTGAGGGCGTCTGCAGACACCTCGTCCTCATTAAGAGCTCAGACTGTTTCCTTTCTGAACTACCAGTGACCTCAGATTGAGAAACTTCCACCACGTTAGGAGACGATAAAGCTAAAACACCCTAAGCTTTCATTTTCTAGAGCTTAAGCTGATCTGTCTTTTCCACAGTTTCCTTCCTTTCCCTACAAAAGTTAAAGAGTGGCTTTTCCATGTACGGATTTCCGCCTGGGACCTTTGTCCTTGCTGCTCCCCGCCTGGAACCCCCCAGCTACCCAGATGGCTGACCCATTCACCAGATTTCGGCTCCAATTTCACTTTCTCAGACTTCACCTTATCTTAAAAAGTCCCTCCAGCAGCCAATCCCTATCCCATTACCAGCGTGTTTTTTAAAAAGTGAAGTAATCTATTTCCTTTTCAAAAAAATGTACCCATCTCAGACCCCTGGGTTGTTAAATTCTTTGAGCGCACAGAACTTGCCTGTCTTGTTTACCACTGTATTTGAGCGCACACCGACAGCTCAGTAACTCCTTGCTAGCACTTGCAGGGGTCCCAAACAGGAGCGCCCCCCCGAGACCCTCTGTATCTGGAGGCACCATGTGAGACGCGCACGAGAGTTCAAAGGTTTATTTCCAGGGCGGGGTGGGCCAGGCGCGCGTCCAGGAGCGAGCAGGCCGGTCAGCGCAGCCTCAGCGAGGGGTGCCCTGCGGAAAAGAGAAGGTGAGGACGCAGCCAGGGAGCACGGAGGCTCTCGCTCCAGCTCCAGCCCTCGCCGCCCCACCTCCTTCTTCCTGCAATCGCCGCAGAAGACACCGAGGGTGGCGTTCACCAGCTGCACCCCGCACAGCACGATCTCCAGGCACGAGGCGGCCACCAGCAGCGAGAAGAGCGTCACATTCCAGGAGACCACGCCAGGCGGCTGCACGCACAAATCCCACAGAGTACGGTTCTGCAAGTAAGAGCCTCTGCGGGGTGGGGGGCAGGGTCACGTGGGAGAGGTAGGGCACTCGGAGTGCCCTCCCTCCAGCCCCGCGCAGGCGCCGAGGGGGGTTTGGCCCACGTGGAGGTGGCTCCCGCGAAGGCGCGCCCCGTTCCCGGTTCCCCGAGTTCCCCATCCAGGTGGGAAAGGCAGGGAAGGGGGGCGCGCGAAGCCTTACTGGGTGTCTCTGAAGTGGTAGTCCCACCGGCTGTCCATTAAGCATTTGGGTCCAATTCGGAGCCCGGCTCCCGACACCGAGAGGCAGTAGATGGCCCCCAGCACCCCGAAGGCCGAGGAGAAGATGGAGCGCAGCATCTGGATGCGCAGTGCAAGGGGAGGTGAGCGGGGCCGCCTCCTCCCGCGTGCGCGCACCTTAGCTCGCCCGGCTCCAGGCGCGGGAGAAATTCGTCTCCCGGCAAAGCCCGGGGCTGGGCCTTAGCCGCCCCTACGAGCCTCGCGGAGGTTCGTGGGGTCATGGCGCCCTTTGCAGGCCCACTGAGGCCGAAGTTGGGGGGCGAGGGAGGGGCGAGGCGGAGCTGGGACTCTGCCGGGGGAGCTCCCGTGGCTAGGGGGACCGTGGCTTCAGGTGTGGCTCTGCGAAGGCCGGTTCAGAGACCCAGCCCCGAGTCCTGCCCGCGTTTGGGGCTTACCCTGCAACGATTTCCACAGCAGCCCGCACCACAACAGCCTTTGCCCCCTGCGCGAACCGCTGCGATGCCCGGACACAGCACCTGCGGAGGAGGGTCGGTGTGACAGCGAGCCCCCCTCCCCCCCATCCTCCACACCTTCCGTGCATCGTGCCTGGGTGCTCATCTTCCTCCTGGAGCTGCCTGGGATGCCCTCAGCCCTCTGGACCATAGGAAGACCTTGTCTCCATTACTCCCCGAGAGCCTTTGGGTTCTACTTTATTTATCATTATCTACCTGCCTACTTATCTGTGTTCAGATTGCAGCCTCCAGGAGGGCAGGGCCCAATGTCATGGTAGCCTCCACAAATCTTGGCACCTAGTAGGTGCCCCACTGAGCCGGAGTCAGGGGGCCTGGGGTTAAGGCCCACCTGTGCTCACTTCACACTCCATGAATTGATTCATCTCTCTGGGTCTTCAAGACCTACCTCACAGGGCTGTGCTCAGGATTTAATGAAATAACAGGTCGACCTGAGGTCAAGACTGGCTTGGTAACTACAAGTCCCCTGGGCAGCAGGAAGGGTCAGTGGTGTTGGAGTGTCTGGTGAGCTGGGATTAGGTGGAAGGGGGAGGAGGATGTTAGTGAATGCTCTGATGGGAAGTGTAGGGACCCCCAAGGTCCAACCCTGGTCCTTCTTGTCCTTCTTCCTCCTGTGGCCCTCCCCCCAGAGCCCATCCCTGTCCTCTGGGACAGTACTCACCCCCAGATTCAAATCTACCTGCTGAAGGTTATTTTTCTTTCAGTGTCTCGGCTCAAACCAGCCAGCCACATAGTGACCTCGCAGGTCCGCCAAAGTTCCCCAAATTCACCTCCCTGTGACTTTTTTTTGTCTCCATCGGTGTTTATATTCTTCAGGTCACCCACGCTAGAAAACTGGAATCCTTTACACCCAGCCAGACCTCAAGCCTTCTCGACTTTTCCTTTAACGGTTTTCCAATCTGTCTGTCCTTTTGTCTGCACGGTCCCCTCCCCGATCACCTCCCACAAGGATGACCTTCTCAGCTTCTCTACGAGTCATCTGTATCTCTTGCCCCCGTGCGGCTGAACACTCCATCCTCCATTGCTCCCACCACAGTGAACTTAGCTTTCAACGGGGGCTTTTCTCTGCCCAAAGCCTTCAGGGTGTCCTCAGAGAGTAGCCCATCAAGACTACGCTCTGGGTGGCTCAGTCGGTGGACCGGCCGCCTCTTGGTTTTCGGCTCAGGTCATGATCTCAGGATCGTGGGATTGAGCCCCACGTTGGGCTCCGCGATCAACGTGGAGTCTGCTTGGGATTCTTCGTCTCCTTCTCCCCCTGTCCTTCCCCCCACTCACGTGCACACACACGCTCTCTCTAATAAATAAATAAATAAATAAAGTCTTAAAACAAACAAACAAACAACGACTGAGCTCCAGGAAGGCATTCGAGGCTCCTAGCTTTGGCTCTAGCCTTAATGTCTCGCACGGCGCCAGGTTCTTCGCCTGTCGCCCACCTCTGGAATTCCACAGCTTCTTGATCTTTGCCTCCCTGTGCGGCCGGTGGGGTACAGAGCGCACCAGGCAGCATTTTATCGCTCCCTAGGGGTGGGGCTGAGGGTTTTGATTCTGTTATCTCATGCATCGTGACCTCATAGGGAGCTGAGCGCAGTTCTGCTGCATGCTCCCTCTCCTCTCTTCCACGCCCCCCGGCAGGTCTAGAACCAGTGCTGGCCCCTTTGCTTCGCCTCTCTGGGTAGGACACTTAACTGGGAAGCTCCAGGATCCAAAGACACCTAGAATTGCCTTTGGGATTGACCAGTTTCGAAAGACCAGCTACCTCTTTGAGATTTCTACTTCTTTAAATGTTTAAGTTCCTTTTGTCATCTGAGCTCCTCTGTCTTACTGTCAAGAGAAGGGTCACGGTTAGCGCGGAAGGAAGCACTGAGTTTATAGCTCCCATCTGCTTCCTTGGCCCCTGGCCCATTCCCAGCCACTATCAACTCTCCCGGACAACCACAGTGACCTCCGTCTGCTCTTTCGTCACCAGCTCCCCTCCAGCTCTTCCTCCACACAGAACCAGTGGGACCTTCTAAATCCAGCAGGGTATGGGAGCAACTAAAGCTCTCCTATTTTGCTGATGGGAATGAACTTGGGATAAGAACTTCAGAAAACTTTTTGGCAGTATCTATCAGCACTGAATACTTGCACACCTTAAGAATTAGCAGTTTCACCCCCTAAGTATCCATCCAACAGCAACGCAAACAGAACTTCATCTAAAGACATTTACAGGAATGTTTATAGCAGCATTACTTGTAATAAACCCAAGCTGCGGCCTATCTAAAAGGCCATCGACAGTAGGATGTTTAAATTAATTGCGGCCTCTTCACACACTGGAATGCACCAGAAATAATAGACTACGTGTCTACATAATGATACGGAAGAACCTTACAAACATATATTGAGCTAGAGAAGCCAGACACAAAATTGTTATACTGGATGATTCCATTTATATAAAGTGCCGAACAGGCAAAACTAGCCTGCGGGGCTAGAAATCAGGGTAGTGGGGACTCTCGTGGGTGTAGCGCCTGGTGTGGGAGGCCTGTCTGGGATTCTGGTAATGACCTGTATCTTGGTCTGAGTGCTGGGTACATGGTGGGTTCACTGTAAAAATTCACTGGGCTGGGGCGCCTGGGTGGCTCAGTCCTTAAGCATCTGCCTTCGGCTCAGGTCATGATCCCAGGGTCCTGGGATCGAGCCCCGCATCGGGCTCCCTGCTCGGTGGGAAGGCTGCTTCTCCCTCTGCCCCTCCCCCTGCTTGTGCTCACTCTCTCTCTCTCTCAAATAAATTAATAAAATCTTTAAAAAAAAGGTACACTCTCTTGCCTACAAGTGAAATTCAAAGGGGATAGAAGATGATGTTTAGGAAAAAAAATGCTATAAACAGTGCCCACTCCCAGCAGGCTGCTTTGTTTCCTTGGTCGTACCTATTCCTGTCTGAAACCATCTTGCTCATTTGTTTACTTTGCTCACCGAGGATTAATCGAGTGCCTGTCAAGTACAGGGCAGTGGACTAGGCAGGTACCTGGCACACAGAACCAGCAAAACAGGCAGTCCTTGCTCTCATGGAGCGCCCATTCCTGCTTCCATGATACTGTGTTCTCCGCAGCGGGAACCCAGCTCCAGGGAGAGCAGGGACGCGGCTTGCGTCCCCGGGGAGCAGCAGGGACTGACTGAGCGGGCGAGCGGCTCAGGGCCTGGAGGTGGGAAGAGCGCAGCTGGGAATGAGCATGGGTGGGGGGCATGCCCGGCGTGGGGATCCCCACCCCCAGGCAGGCTGGTTAGATTGCAGGGAGGTGGGCGTGGCCGTGGCGGGCTGGAGAGGAGTGCAGTGTGACACTGGGGGAGTGTGTAGGGAGGAAGTCTCTGTGGCCAGAGAAAGAGGCAAAGGAAGGTGAGCCCTTGTCCCAGGGACCTTCGTCCATCCGGGGACTTTCATCCATGGGTGGCGGGGTTCATCTGAGTAGTGAGGAACCCTGCTGGGTAGGTCTCCTGTCTTCATCCCACGACGCTGTTAAACTACCCTGACCTTCCAGAAGTTCCCCCGAACAGGGAGGGGTTGGAGGATGGGGACGAGGAGGTCCGGGGGAGACGTCTCCCCTGCCCCCACTTGTGACAGATGCGAGTCTCCGGGAAGACCTGGGGCACCTTCTCCACCACGCTGACCTGAGTTCTGGGTTGGTGCAGCACTGGGTGGCCATCCAGAAGTGTGGGCCGCGAGTGAGGGGACACGGAAGCGACAGGTAGGATGACGGGGCTGTGACCCTGCTCCTGACTCCAGCATCCCCACACCCACACTCCATGCCCGTTATCATCTTGCCCTGATAAGCGCCCCACAGCTAGCTCTTCCCAGCGGTGCCCTAGCATCTGCTGCAGGGCAAGGGCTGGGAGGGACAGGTAGGACGCCCTCCCTACCCAGAAGGGAAGCTGCTTAGAGGCTCCTTCCTTCCTTCCTTCCTTCTCTTTTCCCATGCACGTTCAGCTCAGGTGCTGAACTCACAGGTGCTCACTATCTGGGGCAGGCTAGGAGGCTCCAGGCCCCCGCCAGGCCACTGGCACCCGGCCCCGCCCCTCTCCCCTCTGCCCACGCTCAAGACCCCACTGCCCAGTGGCGTCCAGCCCACTCACCATCAGGCCCCCGCCCAGGAAGCCAGCCATGAGCCAGACTTGCAAGCTGAGGTGTTCGATGTCGGTCCAGGTGGTCTTGCCCTGAGGCACCAGCAGGAGGGTGTTGGCCACGATGCAGATCAGGGACAGGGGGATGAGGGAGAGCCCCACGAAGCGGGAGCACTTTCCAGTGCACATGGTGAGGCAGCCACGAGGATGCGAGCCCTGCGTGAAAGTGAGCCCGGGTTCCCAGGTCCAGAAAAAAAAAAACAAGCCCGGGGCAAAGTACAAAGGTTTGGGAGAGATAAGAGAAGGAGGCAGGAGACTGGGCAAAGAGGAGGTGACGGTGGAGGGGGTGGGGAGCTTGACACGGAGGAAGTGGCCTGAGGTCGGTGTGTATTCTTGCTCCTTTCCAGCACGCACATGCAGCTCTCAGCATCCCCCCCGTGAGCTCCTCGCTGGCTTTGTGACTCAGCCTGGCCCCAAGCCTGAGTCCCTGTGGCTTCGAGGGCATGAAGGCTGGAGTGACCCCATGTCTTGCGTGGTAGGTCATGTGGATGAAATGGGACCGTGTGAGGAGTGTTTTGTAAACTGGGCTGTGCTCAGCAGGCGTGCGGTGGCCCCCTCGCTCCCAGTGGGCCCTCGAGGAAGGGCCTTCCTGGAAGGAAACTAAGAGGACGCTGGTGGACCCTCATCGTCCGCTCATTTCTGCTGTCAGTACTTGTTTAAAAAGCCCTCCTGGGCGCCTGGGTGGCTCAGTCATTAAGCGTCTGCCTTCAGCTCAGGTCATTATCCCAGGGTTCTGGGATCGAGGCCCACATCGGGCTCCCGGCTCGGCGGGAGGCCTGCTTCTCCCTCTCCCACTCCCCCTGCTTGTGTTCCCTCTCTCACTGTCTCTCTCTCTCTGTCATATAAATAAATAAAATCTTTATAAAAAAAAAAAAAAAGCCCTCCTCCTGGGACACCTGGGTGGCTCAGTCGTTGGGCATCTGCCTTCGGCTCAGGTCATGATCCCAGGGGCCTGGGATCGAGCCCCACGTCAGGCTCCCTGCTCGGCGGGGAGTCTGCTTCTCCTTCTGCCCCCCACCCCCCTTGCTCATGCTCTCTCTTTCTCACAGTCTCTCTCAAATAAATGTATAAAAATCTCAAAAAATAATAATAAACTTTTTTAAAAAGCCCAAAATCATAGGGATTCTGAAAATTTCCTGCAAAAAGAGGGGCGGGGCACATCATCCTGAAGACTGAGAGAAAGAAAAGAACACTGGAGAAATACTTACTGTAGGAATTGGGCGAGATTTTCAGAAAGGTTTTCACTAGAATTCTCCTGGAAGCAGGAGCAGAACATCGTAAGATAGAAAGGTTGGGCTGTGAAGGGGCAGCATGTATTTTGGGGAGAAAAGAGAGAATTGCACAGAACCTCAAAATGCGCAGAGAGAATCAAATCCCACACGGGAGAGCTGGACTGCCACGGGGACGGAGTGAGTGAGGGGTGCAGGGGACACGCTCGAGATATCCCTCCGGGTAAGGAAACTGGCTGTTTCCAATGACCCAGTAGAGCTGGTGGCCGAGATGCCGCAGTCCACAGTCTGTGTGAGGAGCAAGCTGCTCTGGGCATGGGTCCACCTGAGTCCGCCGGTCAAAAGGCACAGTGCGTCCCAGTAAGATGTTAAAAGCCAGCCGAACCTGGATTCATCTTGAAGAACCACATCATGAAGGGATCCATGTAGGCAGCATTAAAGGTCACCTAGAAAGGAACAAAAGTTGACCTGGCCTGAGATTTCTCTGCGGCCCTAAATGCCGGAAGACAGAGAAAAGGGGTCTATGATTCTGACAGCAAGCAAAGCACTATGTCCCAACAATCGTATGAATATCCAAGCTGCTTTTTGTGCGTGGGAAGGACAGTAGAATCACATTTCTGAGAATGCTTGGGTTTGAAATACAACTGTGTCTCTTTCTTCTCCTTTATTAATTCCTTTTAAAAGTATTTGAAGTCACCGAGAGATGTAGTAAAAGAAAAATCCCCCAAGTGGGGGAATTCCTGACGTAACTCTAAATAACTTTTGTAAAACTGAGTTGTGAAGCTGAATGTTGGTTTCAAAAAGAAAAGCCTCTTAAAGAGAAAAATACATATAAATCCTAAAAATTATATTAACAGTTGTAAAGATGTCCATGGTTTATTGCGTGCTGCGCCCAGAGTCCATTTTAAGGAAATAAATACAAAATAACAGAAAACCCAACTCTACTGAAACCAAAAGGGAATCTATTGGTTCAGGTAATCAAAATGCCCAAAGGTAGAACCAACTTTCAAGCATGATTCATAAAGAAGTCATCGATAGGCTGGACTTCATTAATATTAAAAACCTGTACTCTGCAGGAGACACCCTCAGGAGAATGAGAAGACAAGCCACAGACCGGGAGGAAGTATTTGCAAAAGACACAGCTAATCAAAGACTGTCACCCAGGACATACAAAGCATTCTTAGGGGATGCCTGGGTGGCTTAGTTGGTTAAGCGTCTGCCTTCCGCTTCGGTCATGATCTTAGGGTCCTGGGATCGAGCCCCCACGTCAGGCTCCCTGCTCAGTGGGGAGTCTGCTTCTCCCTCTCCCTCCCCCTGCTCGTGTGCTCTCTCTCTCTCTCAAATAAATAAATAAAATCTTTAAAAAAGCAACAACTCAACAATAAAAAAAAGAACAACCCGATTAAAAAATTGGGCAAAAGACCCAAATAGACACCTCACCAAAGAGGATGTCCAGGTGGCAAATAGCATATAAAAAGAAGTTCCACGTCATGTCATTAAGGAACTGCAAATACCCCAATAGCAATGGGACACTGCCACACACCTACAAGAATGGCCAAAATCCAAAATGTTGACAATAGTAAGTGCTGACGAAGATGTGGGGAGACAGAAACTCTCAGCCCCTGCTGGTGGGAATGCCACATGGTGCAGCCGCTTTGGAAGAAAATCTGGCAGTTTCTTATAAAACCAAACATGCTCACCATACAATCTCACAATCGGACTTTTAGGTATTTACCCAAATGAGTCAAAAACCTAGGTCCACACAAAAACCTGCACACGATGTTTATAGCGGCTTTATTCTGGACTGCTAAAACGTGGAAGCACCCAAGATGCCCCGTGGTAGGTGAGTGGATAAATAGATTGTGGTCCATCAGGACAGTACGTTATTGTTTAGCGCTAAAAAGCAATGAGCTTTCAGTCCACAAAAAGACATAAATGAGACTGAACTGCATAATGCTAAGTGAAAGAAGCCAATCTGAAAAGGCCACGTACCACGTGATTCCAGCCCTAGGATGTGTTGGAAAAGGCAAAACTCTGGGGACGGTAAAAAGGGCCGTGGGTGCGGGGGGCTGGGGAGGGGAGAGGGATGGACGGACAGAGCAGAGTGCACGTTTGGGGCAGTGGAATTACTCTGTGTGATGCTCTCATGGTGAAGCCAGGTCATGATACGCGTTTGTCAAAACCCATAGAGTGTCCAACACCGAAAGTAAACCCCACCATAAACTGTGGCCTTGGGTGATAATGATGAGTTTGTGTAGGTTCATTGACTGTAACACACACACCATGCTGGGGGTAGGCGTTGGCCGTGGGGGGGGGCCGGGGGGGCCCCGGGGGTGTAATGGACATACTCCATACTTTCCACTCAATTTAGTGGCCCTAAACTGCTCAGAAAAGAAGTCTGGTTTAAAAAAAAAAAAAAAGTCTCCAAGCTAAGAGAGTAGATTTTTTTTTTAAAGATTTTATTTATTTATTTGACAGAGAGAGACACAGAGAGAGAGGGAACACAAGCAGGGGGAGTGGGAGAGGGAGAAGCAGGCTTCCCGCGGAGCAGGGAGCCTGATGCGGGGCTCGATCCCAGGACCCCGGGATCAAGAGCTGAGCTGAAGGCAGATGCTTAACGACTGAGCCACCCAGGCGCCCCAAGAGAGTAGATCTTAAAAGTGCTCATCACAAGAAAAAAAGAATTGCATCAATGTGAGGCGTTGGATGTCAAGTACACTTCTGTTGGGGATCGGTTCACGGTAAATGCATGTATCACATCATTACGTGGTCCCCGTTAAACCTACGGAGCCTTATGTCGGTTACATCTCCCTCTTACAAAGTCTTCAAAAAGCTTGCACTGTGTTTTCAGGTGGAGACAAAAGGCTAAGGCCTTGAGAAAGGCACAGAAACGAAGTAGTGGGGCGAAGATTTGGTGAGCGCGAGAGTCCGTCCTGTGGCCAGCACCTGCAGAACCAGAAAAGGAGCAGCGGCTTGGGAGGCGCCGCTGGGGACAGTCGTGGGGGCTCCTGGGAAATGCTGCCTCAGCAGGGCCCCCCGCTGATGGTCGAGGATCGATGATCGATCGCACAGAGCACGGGATCGGGTGGCAAACGCCGAAGACATCGGTAACTCGATCAGGACGCGATTCAGGAGTCAGCCTGAAGACACGTTGGAAATAGGACAACTGGAGGTTATTTTGCGTATAGCTTTCTTCCCCTGGTATGCGCCAGGGTGATTTTTCAAAGGGCTTGAAATTAACATAAAATACACATTTTAAGCGTTAAGAAAGCATCGTGTTAAGGCTTAACTGGCCGCATTTCTTCTTCGCGAGACACAGAGTAAGAGGTGGTGGTGCGGTTGCACGTGTCTGAGGTTGAGCGAGACTCAGGGGCCGGCTCACGGGCCCGCCAGCAGGGCCCCTCCTGTACTTGGGGAGGAAGGCGATCGATCTACTAGGAATTCGGGCTGATGAAGGACAGACACGGAGGCCGGGGCTAAGAGAGGCGGGCAGCTGCGGCTCTGGATCCGGGGTCAGGGAATCGGAGCCACAGAGCCGCATGCAGAAGGCCCGGGCTCCTAGCCCAGTGCTCCTCCAGCCTGACTCATACCTCCCTCCCCGCCTGGGGCGCCTCGTTAAAGTGCTGTGGGAAGTGAGGCTGTAGGGGCCTGCATTTCACAAATACTGCACCGCTGAGCCTCTCCTGGCCCGTGAGAACGTTTTTGAAAGTTCTGGGGGCGCCTGGGTGGCTCAGTCCTTAAGCGTCTGCCTTCGGCTCAGGTCATGATCCCGGGGTCCTGGGATCGAGCCCCGCATCAGGCTCCCTGCTCAGCGGGAGGCCTGCTTCTCCCTCTCCCACTCCCCCTGCTTGTGTTCCCTCTCTCACTGTGTCTCTGTCAGATAAATAAAATCTTAAAAAAAAAAAAAAAAAAAGAAAGTTCTGTAGCCGGCTGAGCAAGCGGGAATTACAATTCCGTGTCAGCGGAAGTGGATGGGGAGCTGGGGTGCGGGCGTGTGAGCTGGGGCCTACAGACGTGAGCAGCGGGCCTGCAGGACATGGTAACAGGAACTAACATCGTTGTCCTGGCGAAGCTATTTGCCAGGCTCTGAGCATTCGATGCATCTTGACTCCCATCCTTCTCGTAACCATCCACGAGGAACTGGAAGGGTCGCCATCACCCCTGTGCTGCAAACGAGGAAACCTGGCTCCAGGGTCTGAGCTCCTGAGCATGACTCTCTGTCGCTTTCCCTCGGAGAGGGGAGGCCGGAGGACGGGAGGAGAGGTCGTGGAGGCTGGCGTGGCTCAGGAGGCCAGCAGGCTCTGGGCAGAGGCTCTGGGGGCCCCCGGAGGCTAGTGTGATTAGGATTGGGGCGAGGGGTCGGAGGTGCAAGCAGAGAGGAAGGCAGGGGCTGGGTTTCGTGGGGCCTTGAGAGTTTTTAGGGGACTCTGGAGGGTTCTAAGCAACGGGGTGACATGATTCTATTTGTTTTTAAAGGGGCTGTTTTGGTGGTGTCTGGAGCGGGGATTGTAAGGGGGAGGTGCAAGCAGGGAGACCAGGGGTCGGGAGGCTGTCACAGTCCAGGTGACAAGTGACGTGGGGGTTGGGGGGCTCGCCATCGAAAACCCATGTGCAACTTCTGACCCTCCCAACGGCTTAACCACTGATAGCCTACCGTCGGCCAGAAGCCCTTCTGCTAACACACACAGTCGATGAACACGTCTTTTCTATATTCCGTGCTGTATTCTTACAGTAAAGTAAGAGAACATGTGATTGAGAGAACCACAAGGAAAATGCACTTAGAGCTCCGAGCTGTATCGACTGGAAAAACCCGTGTATAAACGGCCCCGCGCCATTCAAAACCATGTTGTCCGAGGGTCAACTGTCTATTCATTTCGGGGTCACTCCTTGCCCAGGGCCATCTTCCTAAATTGGGGACCACTGAGCCGCAGAAAGAGTCACCAGCAGATGGCAGCCCGGCTGGGAAGGCGGGCTGCGCAGGCCCCTCCGTAGGTTCCCCTTTGGCGGGTTATTTGGGGAGATGATTCATCCACTAGAGCTGCCCTAACCACGTACCCCGGACGTGGGGGCTTGAACAGCGGAAACGTACTCTCCCTGTTCTGGAGGCCCGAAGGCCAATGTGGAGACCCGACCTCTGGATACGGCCCCGTTCTGAGGTCCTGGTGGCTAGGGCTTCCACATAGGACCTTTCAGGGGCCACAGCTGGGCCCTAACAGGTGCAGAAATCTCCCGGCCGAGTGTGGGGCCAGATTCGAGCAATGACGGCCACCCGTATCTGTAATTTCATCAACATTATCTGGGGATGTGTTTAACGTCTTGATTTAATTGAGGAGACTCTTGGTTCATTATTTTACTCTCGACTTCGCACCAAGAAATACAAGTTAAAAATGTTTTTCAGGGGAGCCTGGATGGCTCAGTTGGTTGAGTGTCTGCCTGTCTGCCTTCGACTCAGGTCGTGATCCCGGGGTCCTGGCATTGAGCCCCACATTGGGCTCCCTGCTCAGCGGGGAGTCTCCTTCTCCTTCTCCCTTTGCCCCTCCCCCTGCTTGTGCTTTCTCTCTCTCTCAAATAAATAAGTAAAATCTTTTAAAAAATGCTTTTAAAATTTTAAAGGAAAACATTAGAGACACATGAAATGGGGTGTGTGCCTTCCAAAGCTCGGGAGGAGATCAAAGCAAAGCAGACTCAATCCACGTAGAAGATAAAGCATCGAGGAAAAACAGAAAGCATAAAATAAGGTGACTCATTATGTGAAACACATAACAATTCGTGTAAGTACTTTAAACTCCTTCATGAAAAACATTAGTGTTTTCAAATGAAGCTGATTGGCAAAATTGTGTTAGTGGGGTTGGCCTCGGGGAGGGGCAGGGTGATGGGACACAAGAAGGGGAGGGGACTTCCTCTTGGTGTCCGTGAAAAGGCACTTTTCTGCCTTTTGGATTTTGTTATTGTGTTGGGGTTTTTTTATTTTTATTTTTTCATTTTTCATTTAAAAATTAAAAAAAAATTTTTATTATTGTGTTGTTCCTTCGAAATAATAAATGCGTAACAATTAAATCGTATGGTACAGATCGTGTTTTGTTAAAGGGTCATTTTATGTTGGTATGGGCATATATTTACAATTGTTATGTAACATCCATAAACCTACAGGCACTAGGTTATATTGTGTGAAAATATATAAAGCCCAAATAGTTAGCAATAAACTGAGAAGTTGTCAGAAATATAACAGTATGGGAAACTGTAACATAACTCACCAGCCTTTGGCAGATGAAGTAGGAAAAAATACGCAAAGGTACAAAGGTATTGAGAATCTAGGTGATTATAAGGTTGATTGATTAATTAGCCACTCATTCAACAAATATTTATTGAGCCTGTATAATGTGCCCCAGGCCTATTTCTAGATCCTAGAAATACAGCAGTGAACATGAAGTCTTCATCCTGGAGCTTGAGTCAGATGATATTTATTGACCTTTGTATCTCATAAATGGAGAACACACCCTCTCCGATGCCCAGGAAACAGTCACAAATATGGATCAGATATTAGGCTCTGAAAGAAATACCAAATTCCTCAAACCTGAAATTGTACTGGCCACATTCTCTGACCACAAGGCAATAAACCAGAAACTTCCCAATGTTTAGGTAACAAAACCCAACCCTGAAGAACCCCAAAACTGTCCTAAATTTTTTTTTAAATTTATTATTTTTTTTAGTCATCCCTACACTGAACGCGATGCTCGAACCCACGACTCCGAGATCAAGAGTCCCTCGCTCTTCTGACGGAGCCAGCCGGGTGCCCCTGTCCTAAATAAGTTTTTGATCAATGGGAAAATCCAAATTGTAAACTTCAGATGACTATAAACAGACAATGAGAATAGGCCACGGCAAAACCTGAAGCGCTGATAACACCAGATGACTGAGTACTGATGAGTAGTCAGGCATCGTGCCAGAGACACGTCATACTTTATCTTACATAATCCTCACGATAGGCACAGCACGGTGCTTCTGTTGTAAAGTAGGCACTCAGCAAATATGGGCAGAATGAGTGTATGTGGCTCAGAGAGACTGAGTAACTTGCCTAAGACCACACAGCAGGAAGCAGTCAAGCCGGGACTTGCACTCGGGCCTGTCAGACTCCAATTCTCGCACTTGTAATCACCGTGTCGCCTCACCGACGGGACTGATGCAGTACGTAGAGGGGATGGGCCGAGAGTTAAGCTGGCTTTATCCCAAACCAGCTTTCTGGGGCCTTTCACGTACCCGTGTAATATTTCTCCCTTTCTCCCGTCTCTCCTTTTTCCCTTCACAACAAAGAGGTACGGAGTACTCACTTTACACTAGGCATCGTTGAATATGCTGGGGGTTCAGTTGGGAGAGGTAAGCAGTGAGCGCGTCAGTCGATAAACGCACAAATCCAGGTAGCGATGAGTTATGAAGAAAAATAGAATGAGTTTAGGAGCTAGAGTAACAGCCGTTGAGGACGACTTCCGCTAGGGAGGCCAGGGAAGGCCTCTCTGCAGCGGCGGCGGCTGGGAAAGAAGGGGGGTTGGGGAAGCAGAGTGTTGCAGTGCAGACAGCAGCATGTGCAAAGGCCCTGCGGAGACCAGCATGGCCCGTGGAAGGCACGGCAGAGAGGTGGAGTGGTCCGAACTGAAGAGGTGAAGAGGGAGCTGACCCCAAGATTTGGACCTGGTGAAGGGATGAGGGGGCCATTTATCAAAGTGAGGAAGCAGGGGGAGGCAGGAGTGGGGCAGGGCTGGGAGAGGGAGGGGAGTCGAGAAAAGAGGAGAGAGGCTCGGAGAAGGGCAAGAAGAGGAGGGGCCAGCACAGGGTCTCCGGGCAAGGTGGGAGGAAGACCAGGACAGTGTGAGTCCTGGAGGCCAAGGCCATGTTTCAGGGAGGGCAGCTCTGTTAAATGCTCCCGAGACGGAGAGAACTGACCACTGGGGTCTGGCAAGATTATCTCGACGAGGGCACTTCCACTGGGGCGGTGGAGACATGAAATGGAGAAAGGGTGACCAAGACATTGGAGGGACAAATTCAACATCAAAGACCGAGACACAAATAGAAGAAAAGGAATTTGCAGGCAACCGTCATGATGAGAAATCCCGGTAGCAAGATGGGGCGTTTCTTTTCCGGAAAGACAAGAACTAGGATCGCTGGCCGAGGATGGTGAGGTGCTGCCATCTGGGGAGAGAAGCCGTATGAAATCATAACTTCAGAGGGACGGCCGGGCAGAGCTGAGAGCCTCCCTGTGACTCAGCGCGGCAGACTCACCCCGAGATCCGGCCCTGGAGTCTCTCTCCAGCCATGCGCAGCAACTCGGGCAAACCCCCACAGCGGGTGGAGCCTGGTTCAGACACACCTGGAGTTTTGCAAGCAAGATGGAGGGAGAGGCCAGGAGAACTGGGAGTGTCTGCATCGGGATGGATGGGTGTACACGGGGCGAAGTCAGACATGAAGACCCGCAGAGGGTGGGGGACAGTGACCTCGTGGAACTGAGGGTAGCAGAGAGGGCGCTGGGAGGATGGAGAGTGTCGGGGTGCTTGAAATCAGGAGGCTGGGAGTAGCGCGGCTCCTGATAACGCCAGGGCCCTAGGGCTCGGCCTTTGGAGTGTGTGGCTGGGGTGGGGAGAGGTGCACAGGGGACAGGGATCTGGTGGGGCGCTGGGCGGATTGTAGAAGTGGCTGTCTTGGTCTACACGGATGAAGACATGCCTCACGGTGGAGAAGTGAACATCAGCCAAATGCTTGAGGCCTCCACCAAGTGCGGAGATGCCGGAAGATGCTTGCAAGCCGGGGGGTGATGGATGACACTCAGCCTGCTGGTGTGTGCTTCAAAGAGCCTGGGGTTTTGAAGGGAAGGGAAATTTTTTGGAAGCCAGAGCAGGGAGGAAGAAAGACACCTGCCTCACCTCAGGATATGTGGAATGTGGGAGAGACCACAACAGTCTCCTCCAAGAGTTGCAGAGCCAAGTTTCCATGAGAGCAAGAGGGCAGAGGCCATACGGAGGGCGGAGTCGGATGGTTTGGGGCAGGGTTGGGGGAGGGTAGGAGATCGTCACTCGGGGATAAGCCCAGGGGACAACGGATGCCCTGGCCCATGTGGACCAGAGCTAGAAGGCATGCTATCCTTCTGAAAGGTGGGGGGCTCGCTGTCTCGGCTTGGTCTCTCCGGCACGTTGCTATAATAATGATGGCAATGCAGAGCATCTACCGAATCCTCTCTACGCCGAAGACCCTTCTCGGCATTTACACGCACGAGACCGTCCTGTTACTGTCCCCCTTTGGCAGGCGGGGAACCAGGCACAGAGAGGGCGGGTAACTCGCCCAAGGTCCTAAGCTAAGAAGTGGGGAGCCTGGATTTGAACTCAGGCATCTGATCCTTACCTAAACCTTTTCTTTCTTTTTTTTTTTAATTTTAAGAAGGTATTTTGTTCTTATTTTTTTAATGTAAGCTCTACACCCACCGTGGGGCTCGAACTCACGATGCCAAGATCAAGAGTCACAGGGTCCTCTGACGGAGCCAGCCAGGCGCCCCGAAGAAGGTATTTTATTTAACCTAATGTATCTAACATGTAATCAATATAAAATGTTATCAATAAGATATCTTATCATCTGTAATCAATAGAAGAGGCTCTGTACTCACTCCCAAGGCTTGGCTCTCGTCGCATTCCGTTCCACGTCCCGCTGTCTCAGCGAGGCGGGCAGTGCCCGGTGGGGGTGGCGATCTTTCGGGGGAGCTCACCCATCCAACTCCGGGAGCCTCCCGGAAATCCCTCCACGTGTTTCAAAGAAAAATTGGCAGAAATGTTGGTGATTCTTTGCATGGCCAATCATGAAGGAGAAAAGGGCTCTCATACGTAAGCCGTTCCTGTCTGTTCTGGGAAGTTGTGTGGTTTTCCAAGAATCAGTTTGGGGTAGTGGTTCAAAGCCCATATTCAAGAGCTGGGTTCCCTGATTTGTTTCCAGGTTACCTTGCTTCACCGTGGTTAAGTGACGACCTCCCCGTGCCTCAGTCTCCTCATCTGTAAAATGGGGGATACTAACAATACCTACTGGTTTGTGACGAAGATTACATTTATTCATATATGTAAATGAAGTGCTCAGAAAACACTCGGACACGAGTAAGCCCGTGTGCATATTTGCACTTTGCACTTTCTGTGCCAGCCCAACAGAGCATGGCTCTCGGAAGAGATTCTCCAGGGTTCTGGTCTGAATCTGCCTGGGTTCAAACCAGGTCTGTCTAAATCCAGGACTCATGGCCTACCTCCAGCTGTTGGTTGAACAACTAGACAAGCCTTACCCTCCAGGGTCCACTTTCCCCCCAGTACAGCAGGGAGGGATCTCTTCCTAAAATTCCTTTAGTAAATGCCGAGTGGCTAGTCTGTCCTGGGCATGGTGCGAGGGCATAGTTCTAAAGAAGACAGACTGGTCTCCCCTTTTGTGGAATTTACTTTTTCAAGTGTGTTGAAGGATAAATTGTAAATAAATAAATAAATAATGTAAACAAATAAATAATAAGGCAACTGGGATAAGCGCTCAGGGAAAATGGAGGTGTGACGTGATGGAGAGGGATGGGGATAAAAAAGCCTCATCTCATTCTAAACTCTAACAGTACTGAACTCCTTGTAGTTTCTCCCAAACCCCTTACTTACTTTTGCCCCAGGGCCTTTGCACATGCTATTACCATCTTTTCTCTTCTTTACCTGGCTAACCCCTACTTGTCCTTCAGGTTACTGCTTAGATGTCATTTCTTCCAGGAAGCCTTCCCTGATACCTCAAGGCTGTCTTAAGTGCCTCCTCTGTGTCTCTAAGAGTCTGGAACTTTTCATCATCACACCAGTCACACTGTACTAGAACTTCCTGGTGACTTCTCCGTGTCTTCCAGGCCTCCCTCCAAGCCTGTGACTTTCAGATGTTTGACCATGGTCTACAGTAAAGAACACATCTCATCTCATGATGCAGCACACACACGCACACTGAACATATATGGTAGATGTAAGTGAAGCAAATGTCTCAGAAAATAATATTCACTCTCATGACACATGATACACCTAATAGTTTTATTCTATTCTATTTCATTAAAAAAAAAAAAGAATGCTGTTTGAGGCCCCCTAAATTGACTTTATGACCTACACAAAATCTCATAAATCTGCATTTTGAAAATCTTTCTTTTTAAGATTTTCCTTATTTATTTGTCAGAGAGAGAGAGCACAAGCAGGGGGAATGGGAGAGGAAGAAGCAGGGTCCCCACTGAGCAGGGAGCCCAATGCGGGACTCGATCCCAGGACCCTGAGATCATGACCTGAGCTGAAGGCAGATGCTTAACCAACTGAGCCACCCAGGCGCCCCGAAAATCTTCTCTTTTAAGTTTACTTATCTATTTACGTAATCTCTATGCCCAACATGGGGGCCTCGAACTAACGACCCTGAGATCAAGAGTCACGTGCTCTTCCGACTAAGCCAGCCAAGCGCCCCTGCATTTTAAAAAATCTTGCCCTGGGGCGCCTAGGTGGCTCAGTTGGTTAAGCATCTGCCTTCAGGTCATTCAGCTCAGGTCATGATCTCCGGGTCCTGGCTTCAAGCCCCGCATCCCATCGGGCTCCCTGCTCAGCGGGGAGTCTGCTTCTCCCTCTCCCTCTGCTGCTCCCCCTGCTCATGCTCTCTCTTGAATAAATAAGATAAAATCTTAAAAAAAGGTTAAAGAATATCTTGCCCTAGCCAGAGGTCAGAGTACTTCTTCTACGAAGAGCCTGTTAGAGGATATTTTAGGCTCTGTAGGGCCATAGGGTTTCTGTCGAAAGTACAATATTCAAAACCCTGCTGTTTGTATCATGAAAGTCGCCCCAGACAATACATAAATAAATAGCTGTGGGGTCTATTTTGATACAAATTGATGGACACTGCAATTTGAATTTCATATAATTTTCACATCACAGAATCTTCTTCTTTTGGTTTCTTAGCTTGCCGCTCATCCAAAAGCAGGTGGAGGGCTGGGCTAGAGGCTACGGTTTACGGACCCCTGCCGCTGACCGTAAGCTTCACGGAGGCAGGGACACTGTCTGTCTGTTTTCCCCCATCACATCTCTCAAGTACCACACAAAGCCTTGCTTGCATTCACTCAGTGTTTAGTGAGTGAATTATTAAAGGCAACGATTTGTGAATTAAACATTTTTATTACACAAGTACTGCGTGCTCATGGAAGAAAAATGATAAACCAGAAGAGCAAGCAAATCCTCAGTAATCCTGCCGCTCAGAGATAACCATATCCTTTCCTACTTTTTAGGCAGTAGATGCCAGGAATGCAGGGAAAGGTTATTTTCTGGCCAAGGGAGTGGTAAAAAGTTTTCTTTCCCCTCAATTCACCAGGGACCTGGGCTTCCCTTTTATGGTTTTAGGAGATATACAGGGCGCTCTGAGAACTTTGCGTGGGGGGGTTGTCTACCCTTATCAGGGAGTCAGGGAAGTTCTCCTTTCCTAAGGAAGTGATGTTTAGGCTGAGACGACATCGGTTGAGCAAGAAAATGGGGAAGTTCCATGATGAGAGAGCACTGTGTCTATTTAGAGGCATCTGGCTGGAGGGTAGAGAGGGGGTGGGAAGTGGCATGAGATCAGCCTAGTGTCTTCCCATCTAGATCTAATTACCAGCTTACAGGAATGAAGGAAGATAAATGAGGAAATTAAAAAACAAAACGAAACAAAAAAAACCCCAAAACAAAAAAAACACAGCAGAAAACATCCCGAGGAAGCCATCAGCCAGATCCAGAATGAGGAAGATTCTACAGGACGAAGATTCTGTTTCCCGTCGAACCGGTGGCATGGAAACCAAAAAGAAAGAAAAGGGAGGGAATTCCCTCACAGATTAAAGAGACCGAAGGGACAACAACAGCCAAAGCCACCTGTGGACCTTGTTTATTTCTTGGAACAAATCAGCTGTAAAAGCCGCCTTTGAGATAATCAAAGACATTTGAATGTGAACTGGGTGTCGTAAGATATTAGAGGGTACTTGCTGATTTTGTTGGGTACGACAATGGCACGGTGGTTACATCTGTGACGAGCCCTTGTTAGTTACAGATGCACGTAAGTGAGATGATGAATGTCTGGACTGTGCTTGCAAACACTCCGGAAAGAAGCTGGGGGGCGGGGGGTGTGATCTTGCGGTAGACTAATCTGTATTTGGTCTTTGTCCCAGTTCCTGGCACGGTGCTTCTCAAAATCTTGGAATTTCCCGAGTAATAGGGGAGAGAGGAGGGTTTTACGTTACTCACACTAAGGCCTTTTCCACGGTCCCTGAGTGTATGCCAAAGAGGGGACTCTTGGTGGCCGCTGGGTGGCTTCGGGATTATTCCCCAGGAATAACGTCCTGCGTGTCTGGATTGCGTGCAACCACCTGTGGTGGTTTAAGAGGAAGCTGTGGGTCCTGCGTCCACCCAGTTCTACCCTGCAGCATTTAAAGCCAAGGATATTGCCCTTAAGTTAGTCTCTTTCACAATCCACTTTTTTTTTTTTTTAAAGATTTTATTTATTTGATACATAGAGAAAGAGAGAGAGCCAAGCAGGGGGGAGTGGCAGGCAGAGGGAGAAGCAGGCTCCCCGCTGAGCAGGGAGCCCGACGCGGGGCTCGATCCCAGGACCCTGGGATCATGACCTGAGCTGAAGGCAGACGCTTAACCATCTGAGCCACCCAGGCACCCTCACAATCCACTTTTAAAAAGGTTCTCCAGGAAGTTGATGATACCAATCTACAAAATGGGGCAACTCTTTCACGCTATACCTGCTGGTGTCTGGTTTCAGTAATTCTGTGGTTTTGCACCACCCCCCCCCCCGCCCACATTGACAGCCTTCTCGGTGACTCTCTGTGGCCATCTCTGAGGCTAGCAGCCGAAGCTTAGGCTGACCAAAACCTGAGCTCCGTCTAGCACCAAAGCCCAAACTAGAACTCTTTTTAAATCTTATTTTAGCCATTACAGATAATCACCAAGGGATGGTGTGTTTCCCATTTTTCTTACTAGTTTCCATTTCCTTAGGCAACCAGGGAAATAGCTCCTTGGGAGTTGGGTCCAATTCTAAATTCCACTGGTCAGTTTACCTTGGGTAACTGAGTGCGGACCTCTGCTGTTCGCAGCGGGAGTGAGCGCGTGGCCACCCGGGAAGGTAAGGGCTCCTCATCCCCTACCCTTCCTCCTTTCTCTTCCCAAACCACATGTTTCTGTGAGCCAAGGCCAGTGTAGCTCACTTCTGACACTAACGATTAGCTGTTTTTACTACCGGCACTCTGACACCCAAAGTTGTGTGTGTGTGTGTGTGTGTGTGTGTTTCCCCACACCAACCGATTCTCCACATGCCCAGATAGCGGCCTGTGGGGCGAGAAATTGCTTGGCCAGTGCGGCTTCGCACCCAGGATGTCGTCCTCTTTAGTCAAGTCTCACACTAAGTACCCAGAATGAGCTTAATCCCCGAAGGCCGCCCCCACTTTAGATGCCAGGCACAAGTCCCGGGTCTCCGGTACTTCTGACCGACTGATTATAAATTGAGGGTTCCCGTGACCCCCTCTGCAGGTCCACTAATTTACTAAAATGGTTCATGGCACTCAGGAACACAGTTTCCTATTACCAACTGAGGGACGGGCACATGGAAGAGATGCACAGGGCAAGGGGTGGGCAGTGGGGTGGGGTGGAGCCCCCACGCCCTCCCCAGCTGCACCACCCTCAGAACCTACCTCAGCGTGCTCACCAACACGGACGCTCTCTGAACCCCATTGGTTAGGGGTTTTTATGGCGGTTCTATTATGTAAGCGTGATTGATGAAATCCTGGTGGTTAACTCAGTCTGCAGCCCCCTCGCCACTCCTTGGCGGTTGAAAAGTGGGGTGAAAATTCCAGCACTCTACTCACACTATTACTAGCAGGCGGCCTCCATCATGAAGTTCAATAGGGGTCCACCTAGGGTCACCTCATTAGCATAAACTCAGGTATGGTTGGAAGGGCTTATGATGAATAACCCAAGACCCCTTTCACTAAGGAGATTCCAAGGGTTTCAGAAGCTCTTGTGCCAGGAACCTGGACAAGACCAAATATATACACATGTCTTCTTATGTCATAGATTCCCAAGAAGTAATAATAAAATAAGAAAAACGTTGATAATTGTTGAAGCTGAGAGATCGGTACATAGAGATTCATGATGCAGTCTCTGGGCTTTTGTGTGTATTTGGAAACTTTGACGCCCAAAATATTTATAATAAAAGAGAATAACAGAAAGGGAGAGAAGAACCTATAAGACATACAGCGTGTTTATCAAAAGGAAGAAATTAACATCGACACAATACCGTTAGCTAAACCCTACAGATTTTATTTGGATTCCTCCTCCAGTTTTTCTGCTAATGTCCTTTTTCTGCCCCAGGATCCAATCCAGGAGACCACATCATAGTTAGATGTCACGTCTCCGTACTCCCTTCCAGTCTGTCAGTTTCTTGGGTCTTTTCTTGCCTTCGATGACTTTGGAACACTTTGGAAGAAGAGTGGCCAGGCATCTTGTAGACTGCCCCACAGTGTGGATTTGTCTGCTGTTTTCTCAGGGTCAGACCAAGGTTATGGATTTTTGGGAGGAATAGGAAGGTGATATGGCTTTCTCACTGCAACATGTCAGGGAGCACATGATGTCCCCGTGACTTACACTCATCAACCTTCATCACTTGGTCAAGGTGGTGTCTGCCAAGTTTCTCCATTACTCTTCCCTGTCTTTTTTTTTTTTTAAAGATTTTATTTATTTATTTGAGAGAGAGAATGAGAGAGAGAGCACATGAGAGGGGGGAGGGTCAGAGGGAGAAGCAGACTCCCTGCTGAGCAGGGAGCCCAATGCGGGACTCGATCCCAGGACTCCAGGATCATGACCTGAGCCGAAGGCAGTCGCCTAACCAACTGAGCCACCCAGGCGCCCCTACTCTTCCCTTTCTGTACTTTAATGACTGAGTCACTAAACCCAGCCCACACTCAGGGGATTTTAAGAGTGGAGGAAAGTCACCGGAGGGATTTAAGCAGGGAAGTAATGTCCTAGAAAGAATTCTCTGCCGGACTCGTTGAGTGGGCAGTGAGAGCGGACATGAACTGGGTTTGAGTGACATTCGCAGTGGACTCAGCACAAGCTGGTTCTTCGTTGCATATGAGGAATGAGAGAAGGACAAGGATGGCCCACGGGTGGGTGGCTGGGGGCCTTTCGCGGCCCCTAAACGAAGGCCTGTGCGCCCCCAGGAGCTCGTGTGCGTCCCCTGCCCGCTAGTGAGAAGCCCCTCTCCGCTCCTGGGTCTTGCCTTGCCTTGGGGCGGGCCCCTGAGGGTTACTGGGGCCTACAGTGACTTACACACATACATCAGGAGTTTGGGATCACCAAGGAGGGTCGGAGTCGGAGCCGCAGGGAAGAGGGGACAGCCGTCGAGGGGCTGAAAGAAGCTGGAGGAAAATGAATCATCCCGAAATCCTTTTCCTCCCTCTACGTTTAACGACCCGGTTATGGGTGTGTAACCAGAGCGTCGGTGGTTTCAAACAAGTACTTTTATTTACCTCTGCGAGCTCCGCCAACCGGCCTCCCCCGGGCCGTGAGCGTTTCGGTTCTCCCTCCCCGGACGTGCGAGGGGGAGGGCTGGGCGGCCACACCTAAGCCCTCACCTGCGCCGGCGGGCCCCCCGCCCGGGTTTCTTCTCCCCTCGGCGCCTGCGGGCGGGGGCGGGGGGCACGGCGGGGGTCGGGACCGGGGGCGCGGGCCCGTGCGCCGGGCGGGTCCCGCTCCCCTGCGGGGGCTTGTAGACCAGGTGGAAGATGAAGGCGTTGCAGTACCTGAGGGGGCGTGGCGCCTTCAGGGGCGGGGCTTCCGCGGGGCGGGGCGGGGCGGGGGTCGGGGTCGGGGGCCCCTGGGGATGGGAGAGTGGGCGGGGTCCCGGGAGCCGGATCCAGCCCGCCGTGTGCGCGCGGGGTGGAGGCCCGCGGGGGCGGGGGTCGCGGGGAGGGGGTCCCCGGAGGGCGGAGGACCTCGCGGGGGTCGCGGGTCCTTACCAGGGCATGCAGTTGTCGGCGGCTCGCAGGCGAAAGGGGGAGCGGAAGGGGTTGGGCCGCGGGGGGCTGGTGCCCCCTCCCGTGGCCACAGCCATGGTCTGGTCGTCCATCACACAGCCGTACTCGCTGCTCTCGGTGAAGAAGGCCGGGACTCGGAGGGACTGCGGTGGGCGCGGGCCTCTGACTCTGGGAACGGCGCCTCCGCCCAGCCCCTCCCCAGGCGCCAGGGGCGCAGACGGGGGTGGAAACCGGGGACCCAGACAGACAGGGAGGGAGGCACGAGGCGGGCGGACAGACAGACAGACAGGGTCGGGAGGGCCCTGGGCGCGCCCCGGGTCTGGAGCAGAGGGTGGGAAGAAGCAGCTATCGGAGAAGGGGGGTGGGGTGGAGGCAGGAGGGGAGAGCAGGTCCCTTTTGGCCCACCCCCCACCTGTAGCCGGGGCAGCGAGCTCAGCCACGTGTCCTTGAGACCGAAGCCGGAGTTAAATCCTGCAGACCGAGGGAGAGCGGGAGAGCGTGCAGAAGCTGTCGCCCTCGGCCTTCTCCCAGGTCCCCACACTCCTACCCCAGGCTCTTACCGATAACCAGGTCGGGTTTGGGCCCCTGGAGCAGGTGGTAGGGCCGTGCAGACACCTTGATCTGCAGGTCCCTGCGGCCCCCCTTCTCCTTAGTGCTGGAGCCGAGCCGCGTGGATACCCCGGAACCAGGACGGACAGACACCTCTGGGCCATCCTGGGGAGCCGGGAGCAGAGTGGAGACACCGCTGGAAGTTAGGGCACTGGGAGGCGCTAGGCAAGGGGAGAGCAGAAGGAAGGAGGACACCTCCCCCAGCCCTCACCCTCTGCAGGGTAAAATGCTGCTGGTCACTGTCAGGGGGCAGGCCATCACCCACAAACTGCAGCTCCAGGGCCACGTGGGGGAGCAAGACCAGGAGCTCCTGAAGGACGGAGAGGACAGATCAGGGTCCCACCCCACGGCCAGCTCCACACCCAAATGCCCAACCTCGGGTCCTGGAGGGACTTACCCAAAACACCATGACCAGGTCGAACTCCTTCCCGGCTTCCACCACGTGGATTTTCAGTGATTGCTTGTTCTGGATGTTGAGCTCAGGGACTGGGTGAGAAGTTAGCCGCTTAAGAAGATGGCCTCCCTTCCTCTTGTCCCCCTCCAGCTCCCTGCCCCCCTCGGTCCCGCCGCTCTGCTCTCCTTACAGGACTGGGGCACCAGGTGGGTGATGACGTAATACACAGTCAGCGGGTAGGTGAGAAGCACGGCCATGGGGGAGTCCAAGCTGAGGCCCCTCCACGTGTAGTAATCCTGCCACGAGCCTGGGGAGAGCGGGTTACTGGGGGACCTGGCCCCGGTCTGGACCCCAGCAGCCCCTTCCAGTCTAAGAGCCCCCTTTTTCTCAGCCGTTCAGACTGCTGGCGCTCCAGTCCCTGTCCCTACCTCTTGCCCCCTCGGGGCCCCTCCAGCTCACCAAAGACGCCCCTGGGTGGATCTGGGGGCACAGGAGGCATCAGGGCGGGCCCATCCCCCTGGAGAAGCTGGTAGGGATCTCCTGAAAGAATGGAAGGAAGAAGAGGATCCTGGGGTCAGGGAGACCCCCACCCGGCACATCCCCTTCTTCCTTCCAAAGGAGCTGTATTCCCTGGAGCTGCAGCAAGAGGAATGGGAGGTTGCCTGTGGATGGGGCTTCCCAATGGGGTGGGCAGTGGTGACTACTTTGAGGATTGGGGAAAGGCCTGAAATGGCCACGGTGGTGGTAATGGAGTTGGGTGTGTACGTGGAGGGGTTATCTGGGGCCCGGACAACCGTTTTCTCCCCCATCCTTCCCTCTGCGCTGAGGGGCCCATGCCTGAAGAGAGGCCCCACGAACCACCAAGAAGAAGGCTCAGGGCTGGCGTGCTGCCCCGGGGGCGCCTGGGGGCGCCAGGGCCTGGAATCAGCATGCTGAGCTGGGTCCAGTAGCCGCGAGTGAGGCCCCGTGAGGCCAGAAAGGCCTCCTTGTTGAAGGTTTCACTGGTCACCTCTGGAGAGGGAGGAGGGGAGGGGGTGAGGGCCTGGGGGCTAGGACCCCAGACTATAGCTCTTCTCAGTTTCTCTCAAGGCCCCTGGGTCTGAAGCTGGTTCTAGGCCTGGAGAGAACCAACATTTCCGAGTGTCTACAGTAGAGCGGACACCAGCGAGTGTCAATTCCCTGGGGTTTAGCTTTGGTTAATATACTCATTTTACAGATGAGGAAACTGAGGGTCTAAAAATTCAAGTGATTAGTTCATGGTCCCCAGTTACCGGCAGAGCTGGGCAGCAAGTGCATGCACCCCTGTTCCCGAATCCCCTGAGCTCTCTCAGGGGCGCAGGCTCCTCGCACTCCTCAGCTCCAGACCCTGTCTTCAGCCCCAGGGCTCTGACCCCCAGCCCTAAACCCCCAGCATCCGGGCCTCGCTCCTGCAGTCCGGCCCCAAGCACTTCTCCTGCAGGCCCAGGACCCTGTACCCAGGCGCCCAGGCCCAGTCCCAAACCCCTGTCTCAGTCCCACCCGCCCCCCAGCCCCGTGGCCTTGTGGTACCTGCAGTGTAGGTAAAAGGCAGACTTGCCAGCTCCCCGGCCCGCTCCATGAAGCCTGCAAGCCTCGGGCACCAAAATCGGTGGCTCACGTCATCTGGGCATCGGCGCCAGTCGGCCCGGAGACAAGCCTCTCCACAGTACAAGACGGCACTACACTGGGGGCTGGGGTCACAGGGGGTGGTGGGCACCCAGCGTTCATCTCCGTAGGTCCTTGGCCTGCTCTGTGTCCTACAGCTGCCCATGTATCATCCGGTCTGCTTTTCCGTATACTCTGGTCCTAACAGCTTGCTTTTCTCCCCATCGACTTCCTGGACCCTCACTCTGTCTGCTGCACGCCCCCCCCCCCCACCAGCCAGCTTTCTCTGCTTGCCCGAGTGTTGGGGGTCTCCCTCCCTCTCACTCCATCCTTCAGGCTGCTCACCAAGGTGTCAGCTTCACCTCAAAGCTATGCCTATGGCAGACATGGCAGGTTCGAGCCCGGAGGGAGGCAAACGTGAACCCTGGCCGGGGACCCCACGTCCGCATCGGCGTCTTGGCTAACTTCACGCCCAGCCTCGGGACCAGACTCTCCAAGTCTCTGAATGGGGGTGGAGACTGTCAGGCTGGGGGGCTCAGGGGTCCAGGTCCCGAGGCCTCCCCAACCTCAGATACCAGGTTTTTGTACCGATGCAGCTGGGCGTCTCCCACAGTGAGCTGTCGGGGCTTTCGAGGGTCTCCGGAGCCCATGGGGCAGGCCATGCTGTGGCAGAGGAGAGCATAGGCCCGAGGAACCAGGTTCTCGGTCCCTGAGCCCTTGCCTGCACTCCCCTGGGTTCCATCCATTAGCAGGTCAATGCCCAAGATGGTGCCATGTTCATCGGTCACCAGTAAGAGGCAGGAAAGGTGCAGGGGGGCAGCCTCTGGGAAAGAAGGGAAAAGTCAAGGGCGGGGAGCAGCAAAGATGGTCAGGGTCAGGAGTATGAACGTCATGCCTACAGGGGCTAGGCGGGTCAACTAAGTGAACAGAGGGGAGAGGGTAGAGAGGGGATGCCTCATCGGAAGGGGACGCCTGCTGCACAGTGCCGGGGTGTGTGTGGCCATGCAGAAGTGTGGACCTGCTGCTGGAACTTTCTGGAATTTTTTTCTGTCAATGTATAAATGTTGGCTCAAAAAAAAAAAACCCAACAAAACGAAAAACTTGTGGGTCAATGAAAACACCTTTTCTGGCCAGACTGGCCTGTAGGCCACCGTTGGTGACTTCTGGCTAGGCTTCCTGGTAGAGGGGGTCTTCCAAAGGGCAGAAGGCCCAGCGCGGGGTTCTTACCACTTCTCCGCCCCTTCCTCCTCTCAGGGCCCGCTTCGTCCTCTGCCTTGTCCTCTCGGCAATCATCCTCGCCGCCTCCTGCCTCCTGCTCAGTCTCCTCTGTCTCCCCTGGAGGGTTTGCTTCCTGGGGGGACTCCCTGCTGGTGGGGGCTGGCTCCCCGTCCTCCTCTGGATCTACCTTCTCCATGCCTGCACCGTCCTCCTCTCCATTCTCTTCCTCCTCCTCCTCCTCCTCTGCTTCCTCCCCTTCCTCCAGGCTGACAAAGCTGACATAGGGGCTTAGGTCTCGCAGGTGGAGTGGGGGCTCATCTCCCAGGAACCGGGCAACCCCCAGGCCTGGTCCAGGGCCTGGCTCTGCCCCTTGCCCCAGGCTGATGCCCACACTACGGTTGGGCAAGACATGGAGCACCCAAAGGGCAGGGTCCTGGGGCAGCCTTCTGATCTGAGCCTCCAGCTGGCGCCAGCGGCCCTCAAGGCGGCCCCCCCCAGCCCCACGCTCTGCCGCGAACTTTCGGAACCAGCCAAACAAGAGGGCAGCGAAATCAAGGAACTCATCTCGGTATCCAGACACAAACTCCATGTCTTCAGGGCCGCAGGTTCTGGGCCCAGACTGAGCAGAGGAAGGGATGTATGGTGAGGGAGAGGGTAGGGGTGGGTTTGGGGCTGGGTCCCCAAATGGGGGGGGGTGTGGGTTTGAGGGTCACTTACGGTGGGACCTCTGGGTGAGTGTTAGCAGCTGAGACAACTTTTCAGGGCTAAGGGTGGGAGTTCAGGGTGAGAACGGGGGCTGGGCTTGGAAGCGGGCAAGCAGGGTTTAGGATGAGTAGTCAGGAGTGAGATGGTATTTGGGCCTCAAAATCTGAGGCTCAACCCCTCAAAAGTAGGGTCTGACTTGTGACTGGATTTGGAGGGCTAATCCTATGGGGAAGGGCTTGGTGAGGCGGGATTATTTTGGATCCGTCTGTAGGGTGTGGGAGGAGGGACCCGGAGCCGGGGCATCCCCTCGGCGTGGATCGGTTCGGCGGGGAGCCCCCGCGGACCCAGCCCCTCCCGGCCGCTCCACCACTCCGGTACCTGCAGCCGCCACCACTTTTCGAAGGTAAATACCTCGGGGCTGGCGGGGCGCGCGTGACGGCAGGGAGGCCGGAGCCCGCGACCCGGGGGGCCCCGCCCCGTGCGCCCGAGGCTCGCGCGGAGGGGGCCGGGCCGGCTCTGCGGCCGCTCGCGGACTTCCCCGGGGCCATCACCAGGCATGTGACCGAGTCGCCGGCGCCCGGCGGGGAAGCGAAAGCGCCGAGGGGGTGGAAGGAGCCGTGCGGCCGCGCCTGCGAGTCCTCGGGGCCGCGGCCTGACCTGGGGACGGCCGGACGGCGTCCCGGAGCCGGGCTGAGTCAGTCGGTCCGCCGCCCGCGCCGCGCGCCCCGCCCAGCAGCCGCGCTCGCGTTTCGCTTTGCGGGCACCTTCCCGGCCGTCTCCTCTCGGCGCGGGGGCGCGGGGGGCGCGGGGGGCGCGGGGGCGCGGAGCCCCGCCTCCGGGGCTTTCCCCGCGGCGGCGGGCGGCGGACGCGCGCGGGCCCGCAGTACCGACCGCGCTGTCGGTTCGGACGCTGCGAGCGCGGGAGGAGGGCGCCGCCGGCTCGCGCTGCACCCCCCCAGCCCACCCCACACCCCGGCCGGGACTCGCCGCCGACGGCCGCGGCTGCCCGGCATTCCCGCGGGCCCGGGACGATGGCGCTGGACGCGGCGCTCCGGTCCCGCCTGGCCCCCGGGATGAGCCGGCCCCGGCGCGCCCCGTTCCTCGCGCTCCTCTTCCTGCTGGTGCAGCTGCCTCCGCCAGGTTCGTCCGGGGCCGCGCTGGCCCCCGGGTCCCCGAGTCCGCGGACGGGATGGGGGCGGCGCGGGGCACGGGGGCGCCGAGGGCCGCGGGGTTGTGTTGAGTAAGTGGCGAGCCGGGGTCCCCGTGCAGCCGGGGCGGGGCACAGGCTGGGGGACACCCGGGTCCGGGCCGTGTTCGGGACGTGTTTGGGGGTGTGACGTGGGGGTTGGGCCCGGGGTCAGATCGGATCGAAGGGAGAGGCGCAGTACCAGCGGGGGGAGCCCTTTGGGCGGGAACCCTGCGCTGACCACCTGTGTCTCCCCCCGCCCCCACACCCCAGGCGATGGCAACGAGGGCAGCGCCATCGGGAGTTGTTACTGCCACAAAAGGATTCCTTCCGGCCCTCCTCCGGCAGCGGAGCTCATGGCACATCTCCGAAAACACCTGAGAGCCTACGATCGCTGTATTTCCTACGTCAGGTAGTCTCACCGAGCCCTGGGAGCGCAACGCCTCTGGGGGCCTCCGGGACCCTCGCGGCTCCACCTGGAACTCCCGGGGGGACCTAGCCCGCTCCCAGGATTCCGTTCGCCCCGTACTTCTCCATACCTTGCTTTCCCTTTCCCACATACCTGGGCATTTCCCAGTCTGTGCAGACAGGGCTCACTGGCTCTCGGCAGTGACTTCACATCTTTGGAACGAGGAAAGAGCTGAGACCGCTTTCTTCCTTCCTAGGTTCCAGCTACGCGCCCGGAGTGTGTGTGGGGGCAGCAAAGATTCGTGGGTTCAACAGTTGATGAGCTGCTTTGATCGCAAAGGTACGGCTTCCCCCTCCTCCCTGGGGTCTGTCTCCAGGGCAGCGGTCTGCCCCTCACAATCTGCTTTGCCTCTGTCCCCTCCCCATGACACCTCGCGTTCCTATTGTACCTGGTGCCAGCCACAGTTCCTTAGACCCCAATTCACCCAATGTCGCTAACCATCGCTGTCCTGATTTTTGCCAGTTCCTCTTGTGCTCTTACTTACTTTTTTTCTTGAAAGCAAGGCACTACTTTTGTTTTCCAGTATTTTACTATGGAAATTTAAAGACTTACACAAAAGTTGAAAGAATTGTTCAGGGAACATCTATAGGCCCACCACCTAGATTCTACGTTATTTGGCTTTTATATATTTGTATTTCACGTCTTTTATGTGCTAGGTACAAAATACAGCAAATGTAACTTATATTTTACAATAGCAAGTTTTACAGCGTGTTAACTATATTTGCTTTAGTCCACGCCCATTTGTCTATCCTATCTGTCATCAATGCACCTTATTGTTTTTAAAAGATTTTGAGAGAGAAAAGAGTGCAGGAGCAGGGGTCGGGGGGTGGGGGAAGAGGGGCAGAGGGAGGAGCAGACTCCCAGCTGAGCAGGGAGCCCGAAAGGGGGCTCCATCCCAGGACCCTGAGATCAGGACCTGAGCTGAAGGCAGATGCTTCCCGGACTGAGCCACCCAGGCGCCCCCACCTTATTTTTGTGATGCATTTCCAAGTTAGCTTCAGGCATGACCACACTTCATCCCCAAGCATGTCAGCATGTGCATTATTGAGCTCAATACTTTATTGTGCTTTTCGTCTTTTGAGGTAAAATTTACATACAATAAGACGAATAAATTGTTATGTGTACACATGCCACTTTTAAAAAACTTAACTAGCAGCTTGTCCTAAAGCAATAACGTCTGTGAAGTCACAAAGCTGATGCGCCGGCTGTATTTTTCTCCTAAAATAAATACACAAAAGGTTCTAACCTGTCGCAGCAGAAATTGTCTGGTGTAGCTTCCGGGGCGCACAGACTGCCCTGTGGGCTAGAGACCTACACGCAGGCTTTCCCTTAATCCTCTTAGCTACTGTGGCCCTTGGTAGGAAAATCCTCCCTGCTCCAGAGCTGGAAGAAAGGCGTCCCAGGGAGGCCAAGAGACAAGGGACAAGGTCGCGGGGCGACCGCCCCCCCCCGTAGCAGAGCCAGGCTTCCAACCCAGGTCTCTCCATCTCCCCGTTCAGGAGGCCTGCCCTTCCCAGTGCTTCCCTGTTGCGGTCTGCCCTCTTCTTGGACTGCTTCTTCACTTGGCCCCCTCATCTCATAGCCGTGATTCCTTACTTCTCGCCTCTCCAGAATGTGGATATGCTAACTCTGGCAGTGCGGCCCCCCAGGAGCACTTACCTCCTCCCAGCACCCAGGTTCCTGAGCCCACAGAAAGGGCACCTTCAGACATGGGCTCCCCTGCTCAGACGTACCCGCCACCCGCCTCGCAGTCTACTGCGCAGCCCACGCTTCCAGCCGGGGCACGGTCCTTGGACAAAAAGCTCACCCGTGCCAATGAAATCACTACATCCACCGAGGGCCGCAGTCTGGCGGCTGGGCCTGAGGCTGGGGAAAGGCAGAAGCAGCTGGAAGAAAGAGTGGGGCCTTCCGCGGTGACCTCAGTCATGGTGCCCGTCCTGTCCCTCCTGACCATCATCTTCATTCTCACCATCGTTCTCCTGTATGTGCTGTGCCAGAGGATGGCCCATTCGCAGCTGCAGTCTCCAGGTAAGCGGGGCCTCCGGGCCCCTCTCCCGGGGACTCGGAGCTTCCTTGGCAGGGATCCTGCCCCAGGCAGACAGATATGCAGGCTGTCTGCACCGCGGACCATAGGCCATGAGGAGAGTCAGCTAGAGACATTTACAGAATAGGGAGGGAGGGAAGGAAGCCGTCACAGGCCCAGGGACCAGTGCTTGACCTTCAGAGCCAGGCAGGGCTTGGAGCAACATAAGATGGCAGCTAGAGCAGGCTAGGGGGAGATGAACCTGTGGTGGGAGGTGGGGGCCATTCATTTAATTCACAGATCTTTACTGAGCACCTACTCTGTACTAGGTTGTATGGGTGATGTTTGGGGGTCTAATTCCCCAGCTCAAGCCATTCCCCCAACTTTCCTTAATCTTAGAGCTGATATCTTAATTTCCTTATCTTTTCCAGATTTGCAGCTTCCTTACATACCCGTGGCATCAGACTCCAACGCCTGAGCTGAGAGTGGAAACCCATAAGGGTAGACGCTGTGATTTATTCAGCCCCATATGCCGTAATTAACATATTAGAATAATCTCTAGCACCTAATTGGCACTCCATAGCTATTTGATGTTTAATATACAAACATCCGGCCACTGCCCTCTTGTAGACCCTTCCTGGGTTTTTTTCCTATGCTATAATGTGAAATCTACCTTTTACTGTAACACCCTAGACAAATTATGTGTTTAATTACTAAAGATTATTTTTATAATTATTGACTCTTCTTTCTGCAGACATCGGCCTCATGCCCTTGCCCCCTTACCATGGTTCCTGGCTTCAGCCCCTCCGCTCGGGGTCCCACCGCCCCCTTGTCCCAGTCTGTCTTCACACACCGGCTGTTCCTGCCCCGACTCCCCACTGCAGGCCTGGGCCCTCCCCCTCTTCCTCCCTCCTCAGTAGGCACCATGCGGTTTGGTTTTATTTCCTCAATCCCCGTATCACCCACATATGTTCCAGTGAGTCTGAGCTTCTTGTTTTCATTGCTGTTGTTTTTATTATTAAAACCCCTAGTTCTTCTTTTATCTCTTTCAATGGGAAGAAGAATGTGTCTTCATTGGTCCAGTCTGCAGAAGCCCGGGGTAGGGACACGGGGTGTTTGAGAAAGTGTGCTGGGTGTCTGAATCTCTGTCTGAGCTTGTCAGCACTTTCGTGGTGTGCACCTGCTGGAAGGGCCAGGGCATCGTCGCGGGCCGGCTTGATCTCCAAGTGTCTCCGTCCCCACCTTCTGCCCCTTTGTCCTCAGATACTCTGCCCAGCAGGGCCGGTATGTGGCAGCCCCGACTTCCCACGCTGCAGGTCTCTGGGTTTTGTCCCGGGTGCCATGTGGTGGCCTTCCTCCAAGTTCTCGCTCTGCCTGGTCGGCCTAGTTTTCCAGCAACTGCTCACAGATTCGGGCCACATCGCTGAGCTTGAGGCGAGCGTAGTCCACCCGCTTCAGGGCCATCTGACAGTCCTTCCTCGAAGAGTAGCTGGAGCCCTCGTGGGGCTGCCCCGTGGCCACCTGCAGGACATTCGCATGGATCAGTGACCCACCCCTTCCCTTACCCAGCTCCCCAACCCAGAGAGCGTCAGGTCTCTTGTCTCGTTTCTTCCCTGAATGTGAAGCCGTTCGGGCACATGGGAGGTGGCTGGGTGACCCAGGGTAAGTCACTGAACTTGTTAACTCACCTGTAAAATGTGGGTACGCCTAACTACCTCCTAGAGCTGTTGCAGGATTAGATAAAGCAGTGTCTGGCACGTTGTAAAAACTTAATGAAGGGTGCTGTTGTAAGAGACCCGAGAACCCTCTCAACCCTGTCCCTTTTCTCGGGGCGTTGCCGCTTCGGGCCCCCGAGGTCAGGTCAAGTTTCTGAGTGCACAGGCTTGCGGCTTTGGCACGGGTCACCAGTCCTTTCCCAGGACTTCCCCGCCAGCGGCTCACGGGATGCGCGCCAGCGAAGCCGGCAAGGCCGCCTTTAATATCTTCCCTCCGGAGAGATAAGCCGACCCTGGAAGGGAGGGTTCTGCAAAGGTGTCCCCGCCGGCCCCAAGGCCCAAAGCCCCAAAGCCCCGTCCCGAAGGATGCCGCAGGCCAGGCAGGGCGGGGCGGAGCGCGGGGGCGGGGCGGGGGGCGGAGGGCGGGGCGGGGCGGGGCGCAGCACCTGCCGCCGCACGCACCTGGGTGAGGTAGCGGATCTGAGCCGACAGCTCCGCCTCCACGTGCTGCACCGACGCCGTGAAGGCCGCCGCCTGCCGGTCCAGGAGCCGCTCGTTGGTTTTTTCCTTGGACAGTTCCAGGATCACAGTACCTGCGGGGGCGAAGAGAGGGCCGGGGCTGGCCGGGGAGGGTCGGGGCTGCCCCCGCGGGCACCTGGGGTCCCCCCCACCGCCGCGAGCGCAAGTGCCGGCCGCTGGGTCCCGAACCTGCATTCTGGAGAATGGCGCCGATTTCCCGTTCGATATCCTCCAGGGCGCGGAGCCTCTCGTTCGCCAAGCTGTAGGTAGCCATCGCCGCTCTGGGGAGCGCCGCCCCCCAAATCCACGGAGTTTTTCTCCCTCCGCGAAACGCGTCGCTTGAGCCCGGAAGCGGCTGTCGGCTTGCGCCTGCGTAGGGCGCGCTCGGGGCTGCGACTACAATTCCCAGGATGCTCGGCGCCGCCTGGCCTGGTGAACTACAACTCCCAGGGTATCGAGCGCCTGCCCCGGTCTGCGCCGCCGCCGCCCCCTCGCGACCACCTGTGGGAAGAGGCGGTAGTGAAGCGTTGGAGGTCGGTCAGCCCCGCGCGCCTCCGCGACGCGCCCGGGGGCTCGATTTGATGTCTTCTACGAGAAGTGCCCGCGCGGCTGCGGGTGCTGGGTGAGGGTGATGGGAGCCCTGGGGTGCTCCGCCTGCCCGCCCCGCTCCGCCGTCCGTCGGGGCCCGGGGACGGGCGGCCTCGGTGAGTGTTACATTGTTCGTCCCGGGCGGGAGCCCCGCGGACACCCAGGCTTAGCAGCGTGTTCCCCGGGGCTGGCTCCTTGCGGCCTTCCCCCCTTCCCTTTCTGGCCGCCGGTCACGCGGCCGGGGCTGGGGATGCGGCACGAATGGGATGGGCTCTCGGCTGACAGCGACGTCGACGTTTGCCCCGAGGCGTGCGCAGGGTGCACCTGCGGGAGCCCGGAGAGAGGGTTCTGGGGGGGCAGCGCTGCTGGAGCCGAGTCTTGCGGGTTAACCAGGGGGACGAGAGGCTGCAGCGGAAAAGGGGAGCGGCGCAGGCAAGGGCGTGGGGCCGGGGAGGGGGGGCCCGGCGCCGCCCAAGTACCACCGGGGATTCAAGTTTGAGCGGAGCGAGTGCGGCGTGGCGGCGGCGAGGCTGGAGTGGGAGCCAGATCGGGAAAAGGCTTGCAAGCTGAGTACTTTGGACCTTGTTCTGAAAGCCCTTGAAGGATCTTCAAGAAGTGTGTTATGGCCAGGTTTACCTTCTTTGGAAAGGTCAATCTGGACAGCCCCTGGAAGGTGGGGAATGAAGCTACTTGGCACAGGCTTAGCAAATGAATGGAGACTTTCAGTTCGGCTTAGGGACCTGGCATTTAACTTCACTCCTTTTTAAAATCCTAATCAAAGAACAACAAGGGGATTTTATTAAGGGGTCGAGAGAGAGAGAGGGGAATCAATAGCAAAACTTTAGATAGAAGCTGGAAGACAGAAGAGTAAGTGGTGACTGATATAGTAGTGAAGCGGTAATGAAGCCAGCCGTGGAGAAAGCTTAAAAGCAACTTGATTTCCTCTTAAATTAGTGGCATCATGTACACTGGGGTGTAGGTGATACTAAAATGAGGAGGATTATTTGAAGTAGTTAGACCCCCCTGCCCCCCAGATCTTCTCCTTTAATGCATACATCAGTGCAACCACTCAATCCCGACCCATCAGATTGCTGGAGGTTTCTTTGTTGAAGATGGAAAACAGAGGGTCTTTGGTGTGAAAGGCCCACCCAGGGCACAGTTGTATTGAAAACAGAGATTAGGGGTGCCTGGCTGGCTCAGTTGGAAGGGTGTGTGGCTCTTGATCTCCGGGTCGTGAGTTTGAGCCCCACATTGGGTGTAGAGATTATTTAAATGGATACATAAATTTAAAAAAACAACAACACAACAACTTAAAAAACAAAGAAAACAGGGATTAAATGAAAGTTTATTTACTGAGTTGTTCCAATCTGGAATTCTGTACTCCAGCTGTGCTAGGATGAAGGCTAAAAATGCAACAATTCAACAACATAGAACTTAATTTTTTCCCCCCATGAAACAGCCCAGCACGGGTAATTCAGCATGCTGCACAGATCATCCGGAGATCAAGACGAGCAGGGCAACTCTGCCATCCTGTAGGGTCTTGTACTCCGACGTGTGGTCTGGAGGCCAGCAGCGCTGACATTACCTAGGAGCTCGCTAGACCTGCAAAATCGCAGGCCCCGCACACATCTTCCGGATCGGTATCTGGGTTTGAAGTTCCGCAGGTGATCTGAATGCACAGTAACCTCTGAGGGACACCGCTCTGGGGCAGCGCCGTGTGCCCTGTCGAGACTGGCTTGCTGCCTGCCTGCGTCATAGCTGGCAGCGAGGGGGAGGAGGAAACCTGGGGGAGGCAGACCCTGGCTCAGAGGTCTGACTAGGAAGTAGCCCAGATAATTCCTACTCACATTCCACTGAATAAACAGTCGTATGGTCTCACCCAACTCCGGGGTTCTGGGAAATCCAGTCCTTACCTAGGTGGCCAGCTTCTGTCCTCACAGCACGGAGGAGGAGATTTTAGGGGAGACGTGGACTCTCACAACAGCCAAAACGAAGATGGAATAAAGACATTTTGATATGTCCAGAGGTGGCAAATTTTTCTGCCGAGTTCCCTTTGTCAGGAGGTTATTAGATGTAGACCCAGAAGAGAAAGCTGTGGGATCCAGAGACTGAGTAAGGCTTCGGTGGTGCAGAGAGGTGAACAAGAACATGGGGTGAAGGGAGATGCAGGGTGACAGGCATGAAGAACATCGAGATCGGAATGGAGCAGATCTTAGAAGGCTTCTCTTCACGGAGATGGAAGAGAGGAACATCTGCTTCGTTTGGAACGTATTGAGTGCATATATAGACTTTCCGAGGAGAGTATAGGGCAAAATTAGGGATGAACTCAGAGAATAAACAGGTTCTTAAAATGACAGTAATTCAGGGAAGACCACTTGGCGCTAGAAGAGAAAGGTCATCAGGATGACTCTGGATAACTTACACGTAGGCTTGAAAGTATAAATATTGAATATTGATCTAACCTCCATTGATACCATTCTCTTGGGAGTATGGGATGCCGGGGGCAGGAGGGAAAGTATTCTGCTGTGGGGGAGAGGGGCAGAAGGGAGCTCAGTCTTCACCTCGTATAGCAGGACGCCAGAGATGCTTAAGACGAAAATCAGAAAGTAGCAAAGTGAGCAGGTTGTTTGGGAATATGGAGGTCAATACCAGAAGGAACATCTGAAGGAGGTGAAGGTAGCTGCCTCTGAGGAGAAGGGAGTTGGAGAGGGGTGGGGTATGGGCCTTGTGATTGTGTCCGACCCCTTACACCGTGTGCATATATGACTTTGAAAATAACAACACACTAAAAGCGAGTGGTAGAGAGGAAACGAGTAGAGATTTATTTCATGTGGAAGAGACCTGGGTGTGGAGGAGTGTCTTCTCTTTGGTCTCCTTCCTTCCTCGAGTGGAAGAGACTTGCGTGGGTTTATGCACCATGGAGGAAGAACCAGTGGAGAGAGGCAGAGGTCGAAGAGAGGCGGGTGGTGGGATGAATCGGGGTCTCAGAGGAGGTGGGAGGGGAGAGATCTGAGCACAGGTGGAGGGACGAGCTTTGAACGGGAGGAGGCGGCTTGACCTTGGTTGTAGAGAGAATTGGGATCCATGTTGGTGTTTGTGGGTAGGAGGTGGGAAGTTGAAATCATTCGTCCCTCGCAGCCTCATCTCTGTGAAAAACAGGAAGGTTTGCAAGGTGGTGAGGGAGGTGGCCAGGAAGATGGCGAGGGACAAAGGCTCATCAGGAATTGAGGGCCCAGCTGAGGTTAGAGACCCTTTAGGGGCAACGGCCCCAAATGTATACCCAACGCCCAGTGTTGACAGCTAGGATGTGTTAAAAATTACTTGTTGAATGAACAAATATGTCCAGTTGTGTGATTTTTCTGTGGTGGCGCTTGCTCACCCAGTCAGGTGGGGCCGGCAGGGTGGTGGTGGGACGGAGCCCAGGCTGGGGTCTGAGAGCAGGTGTTTGAAAGGAGGAGCAGTTGAGCTAGAGGATGGGATTGCAGTGGGCAAGGTGGGCTCCGAGTTCAGTCTGGAAAGAAAGGCGCCAAAATGCCAGGGAACAGATGGGCCAAGAGCTTGGCCACACACACACACACACACACACACACACACAAAACAAACCAAGAAGCCATTAAAAAAGTGATTATGATTGTGTACCGTAAAATTTAAAAAGTGAATTATTAAAAATATCAGGAGCAAAATGCTTTGCAACTAGGGGGGTGCTGCACAACACTGTGGATGTATTAAATGCCACTGACCAGTTTCAAATGGTTCATTTTACGTTATATGAATTTTTCCTCTGTGAAAACACCAAAACAAAAAACAAAAAAAACCCAAAAATCACCCCCAAAAATACAAACCTAGAAAGAAATTCAGAAGACAATGACAGACCGGGAAAAATATTTGCAAAATATATGACAAAGGGCTCATTTTTTTAGTATATAAAGAGCCCTTAGAGTACATTAAAAAAAAAAAAAGTACCCAAATAAATGAGGTTTTATCCTCACTCATAATCAAACAAATGCAAATTAAAACTCAGATGATACCATATTTCACCTGCTTTATTGGCGGGATCCTAAAGATGCTCACGGTCTTTGACTCAGCAAGTCTGCTTTTAAGAATTTGTTTTACAGGGGCTCCTGGGTGGCTCAGTCGGTTAAGCGTCTGCCTTCGGCTCAGGTCATGATCTCAGGGTCCTGGGATCGAGCCCCACATCGGGCTCCCTGCTCAGCGGGGAGTCTGCTTCTCCCTCTGCCCCTGCCCCTACTCACACTCATACTCTCTCTCTCTCAATAAATAAATAAAATCCTTAAAAAAAAAAAAAAAGAATTTGTCCCACAGATCTAGTTCCTGTGTGCAAAAAAGACCTGTCTTCGGGGATAATGATTGTACTGGTGTTTGCATTAGCGAAAGAGCGGACCTCCTTCACGTCTCTCGGCAGGAGACTGGTAAAAATAAATGCCATCCAGGGAATGCAAAGTCATGCAGCTCATTGAAAGAATAAGGAAGTTCGGTATGTGTCGATACAGAAAAGAATGCACCATTAAGGGGAAAAGCATGGTATAGGAGAGTGGACATAGCATGCTAGTATCTATTCAAAATAAGGGGGAAATATACTCGTACAGATATGCCTGAGTCCAACCAGTATCTTTGGAAGAAGAACGGGATTGGTGCTAGTGGTCGCCTCTGGGAATGAGAAATGGGAGGCTGGGGATCAGGGGCAGGAGGGAGCCTTCTTTTCACTGTTGTATACGGTTTGGATTTTTTTTTCTTTCCACCATGTGCATGTTTTACCTTCTTAAAAACATTAAAAACTTTATGAAAAGCTAAAAAAAAAAAAGACATCGTTTCTCAAATTGTGTGCTAATTCAAGATCCAGATGCGTGGATTCTTCCTGGGACCTGCTGGATCAGAATCCAGGAAGGTAGAGCCTGGGACGGTGTGTCTTTATCTTGCCCCCTCCTCGGCGGGGGGGGGGGGGGGCGGTTCTGATTCACCTGAAAACCTGCTGAGCTCCGTGGGCCGAGAGCTCAGCCATCAAGGAGCAGGCTCACGGGAATCAGAAGGATACCGGCAGTCATCCGTGTGGCAAAGACCAGGTTGTGTGGGGTAGGGGCAAGCAAGGTCCCTGGCATTTTGGCAGCACTTAAATCCGTGGGTAAACAGCGGTCTAATTAGATGTCAGGCGCCAGAGACCGAAGGCCCCCTCGGCCCCATCTGGAACTACTTTGCCTTGCTGTCTCTGCCCCGTTCCTGCCTTCACACGTGGTGCTGCCATCACCCAGAAGGTTCCAACCCGTTCCTCATCTGCCAGTTCTCTGCTCCAAGGTCCCTCCCTCCGGGGACATCTTCCCCAAACCCCAGCCTAGGTCAGCACTCCCTGACATGCGTTCTCCTTGCCCCTGGACTTCTCCTTTGGAGCACAGATACCGTCATGAGGTCACTAGGGAATGATTTAATGGTGGCTTTGGTCACCGCGATGTCCCTCCACGATGCCCGGCACATGATAGGGACTCCAGGGCGGGCTGCTCACGGAGGGAACGAATGAGACTTACGAGACGCAGGAGACGAAATCTGGGTGACAGGAGTGGGAGTGCGGGGAGGGGGGCGAGCCGGGTCCGTGGAGGGTCGCTCCCACCCCGTAGCCCAGTGTCCGGGAGTGCCTGGTGAACGCCCGAGAAGCCGCGGTGGGACCTTGCTTCTGGGACTTGCCCGTACAGGCGTGACTCCCTGTGGCCCCACGGAACGTCGCGTGCCTTCTGTCCCAGGAGGGCCGCCGCCGGGCTCCCACCAAGCCAAGCGCCCGGCCACAGCAGGTCACCACCCGGTCATGTGTGTCCGCGGCGAGAGGGAAGAGCCGGCCGGCCTACGGGGAAGTGAGTGGCTGTTTCCCCCGTAAATGCGTCAGCGGACTGTGGCTTTACCCAAACTCTACCCTGGAGCTTGGACCGAGCACATCAAGTTCCACTGTTTACCTTGGAGCGCACGACAGCCCAGTGGTTGGGACATTGATTGACCACCTTTGGGCCCGGCGAGCTGGCTGGCCGGGTGCTCAGCCCCCAGAGGACGGTCCCGGATGGGCACCCGTCTGCCCCTTCATCCCCGCACAGAAGACACAGACACTCCTGCCTATTAAAAGGTTTAATTTCTTCTTTATGCTCAGAAACAAAGAAGTGGCCTTGCCCCCCCCCCCCAGAAGAGGGTCTCCTCTCGAAGGAAAGGGAAGCTGTTGGTGTGAGGTTGAATGCGGGGGTTCCTTCTCCCCAGTTTCCCTACTGTCTTTTCAGCAACCCCCTCGCAAAATTTAGGTTTGAACACAGCTTGCCACCCTCAGGGGGGTTTGGGGAGGGGCACAGCTGGAGTCCAAAGAGTAATGCCCACGTTCTACAAGAGATGGGTCCAGTGCGTGTCTGGGGGCGACTGGCAAGGGGGGGAGGGGAGAAGAGGGGCCGGGGGCTGCGGAGTGGAGAGGCGGGGGCCCTCCCTCCCCCAGCAGCGCCCACCCCCTCCTCCTAGCAGAACTGGTCCTCGTAGTCCTCGTCCTTCATCCCCTTCAGCCGAAGCCGGGCGAAGTCCTCGAACACGATGTCATCGTCCGTGGCGTAGCTTGACGGTGGAGAGGGGGGGTGAGGTGTGGGCTCCAGACCCTCATCCCGGCCCCCCGCTCCCCTCCCAGACACAGGGGTGTCAAGAGCAGCATCGGGACTGGGCGCAGCCTCGGGAGGAAGGCTACGCCGTGGGCATTCGGTGCTTCAGCCCTCCGTGCCCGGGGGCGAGGGCAGATTCGGGGGCTGCAGGAGTCTCTGCCCACAGAGGTCAACGGTCGGAGGCGGGGGAGGAGTCTCTTACTTGGTATCAAATTCAATGAGGTTGGTGTCCACAGGGGCATCTGTGTCAGGAGCAGCTGAGGCGAGGAGAGGGGGTGGTGGGTGGGTGCTGGACGCACCAGCCTGTCTCCCCTGGCCTGGCCTCACACCGTCTCGCGGGGGGCTTGGGGTGGGTGCTGCACTCACCTGTCTGGGGCCTGGGGAGGGTGATGTGGTCGTGCGGCTTGGGGTGCATAAGAACAAAAGGCAGCTCCACAGAGACGTCCCTGCGGGGGGGGGCAGCATGAAGGGCCAACAGCGCCGCACCCGGAGGAGGCCCCCGCGCCCCACGTTGCCCCGCACGCTCACCCGCCGCGAGACACCACCAGCTTCACTTTGACCCTGTAGGACACCAGGATGCCCAGCACCTCCTTGTTGGCGCCCTCCTTCACGCTGCAACGAGGCGGGAGCTAGACCACGGCCCAGCCCTGGGGCTCCCATGAGGTTCTGGGGACCACATCCCGGGGCAGTGGCCTCCAGCAGCATAGGCTGTGCTGTCCTCACGGCCCAGCACCCCGCAGCACCGCTCTGCATGGACCCCGCCTGTGGCTTCTCCTGTCTCGTGGTAGAGGCCGTCGTCCTTGTGATCCGCCAGCCCGGCACCGTCTTGCTCCCACGCGTCCTCGCAGAGACCGGGCCGGGGCCGCCTCTGCGCCTGCAGGTCCCTCCACCCGGAGCGCTCCTTGTGTGGCCGCGTCGCCCACTTACTCTGGGTCCCTCCTCAGAACTCAGGCCCGGGGGGTGCCTCCCCCGCCGGCCTCTTTAAAGTGCACACACGCTGCCCGCCCCCGGGTCACCCCTCCCTTCTCTGCCTCGCTTCTTCTCCACACTCGTCACTCGGCATGCTGTGCCTTTCACTGTCGATCTGTCTGTCCTCCCCCTCTAGAATCTCTGGTCCGTTCTGGCCCCGATGGCGCCCTGGCGCCTAGGACAGAGCCCCCCACGCCCCCACCCAGCCCGTGCTCACATGGTGCTGGAAGCCAGGTTGGTGTCCTCGTGCTTGAGCTTCCCGTCCAGGGCAAGACCTCGCTTCTCCCGGTTGTCGCTGAGCAGCGGGGTGATGGTGTACACCTTGCAGAACGTGGAGCTGGGGGACACCTGATCGCTGGGGAGCGGGGACAGGAGAACAAGGCTCGGGGGGGCGGGCTGGTGAGGAGCTCGCTCCTGCCCCCAGCGGCTTCTGCCCCGCCGCTAGCCTGGCTCCGTTTGGGTCCCCAGGTAACAAGCCGCTCAAGAAAATGAGCAGCTCAGAGTCAGCGGCCCGTGCAAGGGATGCCCTTGGAGGTGGGGACGGGTCAATGCCCGCCTCACATTCACCCAGGGCTGCTCCTCTGCCCCGAGGTGGGCACCGGGCTGTTGTGTTACTCACTCTTGTTCGATCTGAGCCACAGGACACTTGTACTGGGCAGTGCTGAAGAGGCAGATGTCCGCATATTGTCTCACTGTGGGGTGGGTGGGGTGGGGTCAAGCGGCGTGCTGGGAGCGCAGGCTGCCCCCCCCGGGGCTGTGTCACATTCTGGGGTGGCCTCCCGCACTGGGGGGTGTCCCTGGGCTGAGATCACACCAGGAGCCACGTGGGCAGCAAGTCCCGCCCCCAAGACCCCTTCTGTCCCCCACCTCCTACCAGAGACTTTGATCTTCTTGATGGTCTTGGTGGAGTTGTTGGTGACGTGGACGTTGACATTGAGGGGCTCCCCGTGGTAGTAGAGCTTTCGAGGGGAGGGGGTCAAGTTAACGCAATCTGTTTGCCCTGGTCCCATTATTAGCGTCCCCCCTCCCCCCACGCAGACCGGAGGCTTGGTCTCCCTCTAAACCCAAGCCCACGCCCACGCCCAGCTGAGGCGGCCTTCTTTAAAAACACTGTCCTGGCAGGTGGCTTCAGCCCTCCCCCCAGGGTCCCTCTGCACGGGGACACCTGCGTCACCCTCCTGCACCCCACCTCCTTGTCCAGGGAAGCCTCAAGGTGCAAGGACCGGTCGGACATGAGGAAGTGGCGTGTGGTTTCTGCTGAAGGCTGGGGGCCGGGTTTCTCTGGGGCAAATTGCACCTTTCGGATCACCAGATGCACAGAGTTCCTGGGGGTGGGGAGGAGGGGTGGGAGGGGCCGGTCCTCAGACACCCGGACCCCCACCACCGCCTTCCCTGGGCCTGGGGCTCCAGGGAGTGGGGGGGGACGGTCACAGCACAGGGGAGCTTGCTTCCCTCACCTTTTGTGGCTTTTCTCTTCTAGTGATTTCGCACAGAAGGCTCGAATCTCAAAGTCTACTCCACAGGCCTCGGGAGGAGAAAAGGTCACATCTTACACAAGGGCCCTGACACCCACGCCCTTCCTTCCCTCTCCCCTCGCCTTCGTCAGGGACTCTTGCCCCATCGTGGTCTGCTGTGAGCAGTGCAGGGCCTGGGGCTTCGTCCTCTGCCTCCCAAAGACCCAGTACCTGGCAGAGCGTCGGTCCTGTCCGCAAGGTGAGCCCCTATACTCACCCGTGAGTGCCCAGAGTCACCCGTGAACAGATAAACCATATTTCCACTGGGGGCATGTCCCATCTGGCTTCTCCCTGACAGCCCCCCTCTCAGTGTGTCCCAGGCTCCTAATGGAGCCCGTTCTGTCCCCTGAGCCCTCGGACCCATTCCCGCTGTACCTTCCCCGTGTCCTCGGGGCCTGGCTGCAGGGTGACGGAGCAGGGCAGATTCTGGGGGATCTGTGGGGAGGCAAGGAGAGGCTTCAGTTCTTCCAGAGAGCCCCCAACTCTTTCTCCCAATTCCCACTAAGAGGCTGGAGAAGTCCCGGGAGGTGAGAGAGGAAGAAGGAAGGGGCCCCAGGGAGGAGGCAGAGACAAGGGTGACCCTGCAGGTGGGGGGGGGGTGGTCTAGGGCTTCCTCCTCACTGTTGCTTCCAGATCTGCCCGGAACAGGTGCCTCAGCCCCCCTCCCCCAACTCAGTCCCAGACCCCTTGCCCTGCAGAGGGTGAGGGGCGTCCTCACTGTGAAGAAGAAGGGGTGGGCATGCCGGCCCAGCTTCCTCAACAGCCGGTCCTGCAGGCGGGTGGGGGGCCGCGGTGGGTTGGGTACGGGGGGGAAGGCCTGGTAGTTGGCGATGAACAGGTCTTTGCGGAAGGACAAGCCCAGCACGTCCAGGTCCTCGCGGCCATAGCGGAAGGCGCAGGTGAGGGTCACAAACACTGCGCGGGAGGGCAAGGTGGGGCAGTCAGGAGCCCCTCCGGCCCCAGCCCCCCAGTCCCCAGCAGCATCCAACCTGCCTGAACCCGACTTCCCTCTTTGTCTTGGCCCTCTGTCTCTCTGGGGTCCGTGTCAGTGCCAGCCCGCCCCACTGGGCCACCCTGACCTCCCCTGGGCGCCCCCCACACTCAGGCCAGTACCTTTGCGGTCCTTCAAGTAGTCAGGGTCCACGAGCACCACACCATCTGGGAAAGGGACACACGAGTTCACTTCCTGTCAGGGCCTCGCCTCCATCCCTGGGCCCAGGAACCTCTCCCCATCTTGGGGGCCTCAGCAGTACTTTCTGGGCACACTTACCTACGGGGTCCACTTTGTCCAGGTGGTCTACAAAGTCCCGCTTGCCCAAGTACACGGTGAGCTGAGGATACGGAAGGGGCACATGGAAGATGGGGCAGGAGGGTGCGGGGCATCAGAGCCCTTCAGAGTGATTGTCCCGCCCCTGGTCTTTCCCAGGCTGGGGTAGCCCCGGGGTTCCTCCCAGCAGGGTCAGAAGCGGAGAGTGGTGGGGTTTCCCAGATTACCCACCCTTGAAGCTTTTCGCACCTCTGCCCACAAGTCAGGCAAGTGTGTGTATGAGTGTCTGTGGGGCGGGGTGGGGTGGGGTGGTGGTGGGGAGAGGGCTTGGGGAGGACTCGCGCCCCCCCACCCCCAGCCAGTTAGAGAACAGGGTGTGGTCTCACTGGCTCCCCTCAAGGGGCTCTGGGACACACAGGCCACAGCCTGGGGGCTGCTGACTGTTCCCAGCCCAGGAACCCTGGGCTGGCTCCCAAGAGGGGTATAGCCTAGGGCTTCTGGCTCCTCCCCCTTCATCTTGCCTAGGGACCCGGACCTGTGCCCACCCAGCCCAGTGTCTGGCTCAGGTTGAGCGGCCTTTGCGGCAAGGGGCTTCAGGAGGGAAGGAAGTCGGCTCTTAGCTGTCACAGGAAGTGGGGAGCTAGGGGTTGGGGATCGGCTAGGGGCAGGCTGGGCCTTGCAGGGGCCCAGAGAGGGCTGGGAGGAGAAGCAGCATGGGAGACTCACCTTGCAGTTAGGGCTCGACTTCTTGAAGACCCTAATAAAACAGAAGGGGAAACCCCACTCCCTCAGACCACGCGGCAGGGACCCCCCCACCAGCCCGAGAAACCAGAGCTCACCCGGGACTCTGCCTGCAGGCTCTGGGGTTTTGCCAACTCTACCCCTCCCACTTCTTCCCAGAAGGAGGGCAACCACAGGTCCTTGATATTCCCATTCCCAATGCAGCGGTGGTGCCCCCCCCCCACCTTCCACCCTCACTAGGTCCCCTCCTCCTGTGGCAATGGCCCCTGGTTGCCACAGGAAACACCCGGGCTCTTCCCAGAGCACTTGCCCTAGGGGGGTCCGAATGGGCAGGTTGTAGGAGCCTCTGTCTAAGACCGAACCCTCTCTCCATTGTCTCCCATCTCTAGCTCCAAAGACAGCTGGACTACCCAGAAGGGCAACGGCCCTGGCTTTGGCCCCTAAAATGGATTCTACTTATAGGCACTACTCAAGGGTGACCCGACTCCATGAACCTCCAACTGTCCCCATCCCTGATCTCAGCAGCCTCAAAGCCTATTTGTTTTTGAAGGCCAAGCTCAGGTATCACCACCCTTAGAAAACAGACCCAGCCCGGACCCCGGTTACTCCTTTTTTGGGGGGGGGTTCCTGTCACACTAGCCTATGTTTCACTGGTGGTGTGATGGCACGGGCCGTGAGCTGTATTCAGTTATAGGCTCGCCCAGCACGGCGCCGGCCCTACGAGAGACGATCATGCCGGCTGACGTCGGTCGGGAGAATGCTCCACGCTCCGCACTGTTTCAAGGGCTTCGTGTGTGTTATCTCACTTAATACTCTTAGCGACCCAGCATTCCCAATCTACAGGTGAGGGAACCGAGGCACGGGGACTGAAGGATTTAGCCTAAGGCCCCAGCGGGTGTAACTGGTGGGACTCAGATGAACAGAGGCACTCTGGCTCTGAGCCCATGCTCTTCATCACTAAACCGTTATACTCTCCTGTCTCTGCAATTGGCATGAAATTTGTTGAATTGCAGGGGATTCGCTCCCCTGAGCTGAGACAGTCTAAGCCTGGACTCTACCCACTGCTGAGAGCCTAAGTAGGTGTCTGGTGATTCCTATGCTCTGGTCGCTTGCAGGTCTGACCTTCCTCAACCCAATCCACTCTGCCTCAGCAGCGATCCCTGGGAAAGGTCCTCGGCTAGTAGAAACTGAAGTCCTGCCGACCGACCCATCCTTCCTCCAGCACCCCCCGCCCCCCAGTTTTGCTCTAACAACTTCACTTGCCACTTCTTCCTAGAAGGTCAGACTGTCCAAAGGCCATAAAGCAAAGGGTACGGTGGCCCCCAGGTATCCCCATCCAATAAAGGAGAGTAGACACTGGTATGGTGGCAGCTAGAATAAGCACCCAACCTGGGGGCGGACAGCTATGGCATCATCCAGCTCCCCCTCCCCTTCGCTTCGTTTTCCTCTTTGTCCCAGGGTTTCCTCCTATTAGGGAGAAAGCCATCAGACTGTGGTTTTGGGGTAATGGCCCTGGAGCACCTGCAGGGCCACCTGCCCTTGGGAGGCGACGCTAGGGAGCAAGGTACGCTTGCTTGTACGCTAAGGCTGGCCAAGGAGGCAGAGTGTGGGGGTGCCCAGAGGTGCCCAGTGAGGGGGCCAGCGACAGCAGATGTGCTCTCCATTTCCTGTGGCCCAGAATTAGATGGGGGTGGCAGGAATTGTGCCAAGTCAACAGCCCCCCTCTGGTCCATCCATCCTCCTCCCTGAACCACAGAACGGAAACTGGGGGCCTCCCTCGAGTCAGCGACTTCCCCTTTCTCTGGGGGTGTTTAAGCCCTAATCCAGGACACCAGTCCGCCCTCCGATCATCTCTCTGATACGACTCAACTTGGTGCTCAGAAGCCTGGGTTCTCCTCCTCTATGGGTGGGGAGCCGTGGGGCTGAAATGATAATGTTTTGCAGCACAAGTGGTGTCTTGGGACCAGGGCCCCATTCCTGATCCCGTCTGGATAGAGGCATACAGCCCCAATCTTTTCCTCTTTTGCTCCTGCTCCCCAGGGACTCGGGCATTCACCCACTATCCCCTCGGGGGTGTTGGCCCACAACAGGAAGTGGATTTTGCTAGAGACCAAAAAAGAGAACTCGGGGTATCAGTGGAAGGAAGGAGCCTCGATTGCACAGAAAACATCCGGGGAGTGGATGGCGTGCCCAGGGCAGATACTGCCCCCCCTCACCTCTGGGAAGAGGGGTAAGGCCCAGAAGCGGGGAGGGTCGTCACGCACTCTGCTCCCCCAAGATGAGGCTGTTGCTCCTAGCAACCTGGGGGAAGGCAGAAGTTTGGAAGCAGAGCCACCTGGCCCTCGGGACAGCCCGACTGCCTGTGGGGTACTGGACAGGAGGCTCTCCCGCAGCTCGGCACGAGTCTGGGGGTGGGTGGAGAATCCCCTCCCGGCACCCAGCCTTCCCATACCCGACCCCTCGGGGCCGGCCACCTGCGCCTCCTTCCTCCGCCCCTGCATCGCAGCCTGCACCGGAGAACCCAGTCGTCCGGCCCCCACATCCCTGCGAGAACCCAGACGCCGGTTTCCCGATCCCCTTCAGCCCTCGCTTTCTGCAAGGGCCCTGGCATGCGTCCCCCTCATTATCCTCGAGGACCTAGGCGTGCGGCCCCAGATGGCTGCCCCCTAGGGACCCAGGCGTCCGGCCCCCGGTGTCCTTGTCCCGGGACCGTCCCGGCACCCGCCCCGCGCCGCCGCCCACGTCCCGCCGCGTGGCCCCACCTCCCTTACCTGGTGCCCGGTTTCTCCCCCATGGTGCGCGCGCCCGCCGCCCGCCGCCCGCCCGGTTCGCGGCTCGCTCGCAGCCTCCCAGCCTGCTGCCAGGTCCCTGCTCCTCCCCGCGCCACTGCGCACGCGCGCCCTCCGCTCTTTCTCCTCTCCCCCGCCCCTCCGGCCCCCCTGCGATCCCGGGGAACCGCGGCCAGATGCGTCAGCCCGGACCGCGCGCGCCGCGCCGCCGCCCGCCCTCTCGGCGCAGACACGCGCGGTGATTGGCTCCGCCCCCGCGCCCGCCCCGCCGCGGCCCCGCCCCGCCGCTCCCGAGGGGTCCCTCCGGCGCGCGCGGTCCCCTGTCCCCGCTCTGCCCGCCCCTCTCTCCGCCCCTCCGCGCCCCCGTAGGAACCGATTGGGCCCCCCGGAACGAAGGCGCCCGCCTGCCGGGAGGTGAGAGCCCCGTGATTGGCTCCCTGCGCCCCGGACGCCGCGGGGGTCCCCTCCCCTTTGTTTGCTTTCTCAGTGGCCGTGGAGGCGAGGGAGGCGGTGGGGGCGGAGGAAGGAGCTCCGGCACAGTCTGGGAAGATGGATGAGGGGAGGCACACGTGGGTGAGCGGCTCCAGTTGCGTGATGCTGTGCTTCGGGGCGCGCCGCTCACCCCAGTACTCGCAGCCTTCTTTGGCCCTCCCTCGCCTCTTTATTGTGGTGTGTCAGCTCCCTCTGGTGTCTGTCTTTCGTCTTCCACAGGGTTACTCTGCCTGGTTTCTCGGACTACCCATCCCTTCCATCTACTCGCATCACAGCCAGCATCCATCCATGTATCCATCCAAGCATCCATGCCTCCATCCATGCATCCGTCCATGCATCCATGCATCCATGCACCCATCCATCTATCCATGCATCCATGCATCCATGCATCCATGCATCCGTCCATGCATGCATGCATCCATCCATACATCCATGCATCCATGCATCCATGCCTATTTCGTGCCAGTCACTGTGCTGGACAATGGATTCACATGGCCCCTGCTTTCCTAGCACAGTTCAGGAGACACAGAAACAGGTATTATGATCCCAAGAATACTATAATGGAAGTATGACTCAGAAGACAAAGCGACTACCAGCGCTTGACTGGGGCAGGGGTGGAGGGAGGTGACGCTGTCCAGAGGAGACATTTGAGGACAATCTTTCTGAAAGGTGGGCAGACGCTGAGAAAGGGTGTTGCAAAGACAGATAAAGGCAAGGTACGTCCTCTTCTGAAGAAGTGTTCGTGGGGTTCCACCGCAGGAGAGATGAGGTGGAGGAGGAGGACTGGAACAGAGTGTGAAGGATTCTGTATAGCAGGTGAAAGAACAAGACCGAGGTCTTCCCTGGAGGAGGACACTTGGATCCAGTACTGGCTTTTTTTAAGCGAAAGACTGGCACGATGAGATTTCTCCTTCAGGAAGATAATTCTGGGCAATGTGGAGGGTGCAGAGAGTGGGGCAAAGTTGTCTGGACTAAAACTAGTCAAGAGGGGCGCCTGGGTGGCTCAGTTGGTTAAGCGACTGCCTTCGGCTCAGGTCATGATCCTGGAGTCCCTGGATCGAGTCCCGCATCAGGCTCCCTGCTCAGCAAGGAGCCTGCTTCTCCCTCTGCCCCTCCCCCCTCTCATGTGCTCTCTCTCTCTCATTCTCTCTGTCTCAAATAAATAAATAAAATCTTTAAAAATAAATAAATAAATAAAACTAGTCAAGAGGAGAAGAGGGGCCAGGCAGAAGAGCTATTCTAGGGCAAAATGGACTGGACTGGGGGCAGGATGATGGGTCCCTGACATTTCGGGATTTAAGGAGCTAATGTATTTCTCCTTCTTCCATGTCTTTTCCCATTCTCCCCCTGTCTTTCCCACCCAAATGAACTAACTTCACACTTCTCCCTCCACTTTTCTGCACAACAAAAAGTAATATGCACAACGAGATAGTTTCTGAGATCATCTTTAAGGTCCAAATGTCTTACCTGATAGGAAATAAGACGAAGTCAGGGAGGGAGACAAACCATAGGAGACTCTTAGCTATAGGGAACAAACTAAGGGTTGCTGGAGGGGGTGGGGTGGTGGGCTGGGGTAACTGGGTGACGGGCATGAAGGAGGGCATGTGATGGAATGAGCACTGGGTGTTACATGCAACTGATGAATCACTGAGCTCTACCTCTGAAACTAATTATACACTATATGTTACCTAATTGAATTTAAAGAAAATAAGTTATTAAGAAAAAGGTTCAAACATAAGCCCTCAGTTCTGTCACCACCTTCTAGGCTCACCCTTCATCCCTTTCAAGCTTTAGATCATACATTTCTTTTAGACTCATGAATCACTTTAGTCGAAGAGTCATGACCAGAAGGTAATGAGATCCACATTGCTACATATCTAAAGTGATTTTGGGGGATGCCTGGGTGGCTCAGTTGGTTGAGCATCTGCCTTCGGCTCAGGTCGTGGTCCCAGGGTCCTGGGATGGAGCCCCACATCGGGCTCCCTGCTCAGCTTCTCCCTCTCCTTCTGCTGCTCCCCCTCCTTGTGTTCTCTCGCTTTGTGTCAAATAAATAAATCTTTTTTAAAAAATGATTTTGGGACTGAAAGGTAGTGGTCTGTATGGCATGAAATCTACTCTATTAAAAAGTACTGATATAGGGGCGCCTGGGTGGCTCAGTCGTTAAGCGTCTGCCTTCAGCTCAGGTCATGATCCCAGGGTCCTGGGATCGAGCCCCGCATCGGGCTCCCTGCTCGGCAGGAAGTCTGCTTCTCCCTTTCCCACTCCCTCTGCTTGTGTTCCCTCTCTCGCTGTGTCTCTCTCTGTCAAATAAATAAATAAAATCTTTAAAAAATAATAATAAAATAAAAGGTACTGATATAAAGAAAAATTTAAAAGGATGCTAAAGAAGGCTAGAAAGAATGAAATAGATGCACCATATATGGGTGGGAAAACCTATCATTATAAAGCCGTCATTTCTCTGCAAATGGTGTATAAATTTAACACCGTATCAAAATAGCAATGGGAGGCTGATCCAAAGGTAGTGAGTTATCTCAAGTGATGGTTCCCAGTTACAGATCGAACTCCTTGTTCTACTCTTCCCCTCCCCCCTCCTCACTACTGCACTTGACTAGTCTTTAGAAGTAAATGGATGACAATGGGACTTTTTTGGGGGGAACTTGATTCCAAACAATCGGAAGAATCAACTCACAAGTTTAGCTAGGATAATTCTGAAAAATAAGAGTAAAGCAGGCAGAAGAACCATGAGAGACGATGGACTCTGAAAAACAAACTGAGGGTTCTAGAGGGGAGGGGGGTGGGAGGATGGGTTAGCCTGGTGATGGGTATTGAGGAGGGCACGTTCTGCATGGAGCACTGGGTGTTATGCACAAACAATGAATCATGGAACACTATATCTAAAACTAATGATGTAATGTATGGGGATTAACATAACAATAAAAAAATTAAAAAAAAAGAGTAAAGCAGGCATTTGTCTTACCTGATAATTTATTAACTTACAATAATTAAAATTGTGTTATTGGTGCAATAATATGAAACAGAGCAATGAAAGAGAATATGGGATCCAGATACAGACTCACATGGTAGCATTTCAAGTCAATGGAGAAAGAATGGCATAGTCACTAAGCTGGGTTGAGACAGTTGGCTATTCATTTGGGAGAAAAAAAGTGATAGCTCTCCATCTCACACCTTAAAATAAAGTCCGGATGGGTTAAAGATCTAAATGCATGGAATTAAGACTATAAAAGTATTAGGAGAAAAACAGGAAAATATTTTTATAACCTTGGAAGTTAGGAAAAGCCTCATAAGACATCAAACCCCAGGGCTATAAATAATACCACCTAACACTTTATAGTATTAACCACGTGCCAGACATTGTTCCAAGCACTTTACAAATATCAATTCATTTAATACAGCTCTATGCATTAAGGTTTTATAATTATCCCCGCTTTACAAATGAGGAAGTGAAGGCACAGTTAAGTGACTTGCAGGTTCATACAACTAGCAAGAGGCAAAGCTGGTGTCCGAACCCAGCAGTCTAGTTCAGAGTCCGTGGCCTTTATCGAAACACCCTACCTCAAGAAGACTAAGAGATTAAAATAAATAAAATGACAAATTGGAAGAAGCCTCTTGTGACCCTGCAACACGTAACAATGGAGAATAACTCCCCACATCTACGAAGAGTTCCTACCCACTAATAAACCTAGTATCGGGATTTTGCATAAAGCACTATTTCATACGATGGGCAGGGGTGTTAAGTCAAGGCAACCTTTCTAGACGGCATTTTGCCAGTTCCTGTCAAAATTAAAAGTAGGCTTTTTCTTTCATCCAACTCTCATTTATTCACTCAACAAATATTTGTTGAGCCCTTTTTATGTGCCGGGCACTATTCTAGGTGGTAAGACTAACATAGTGAGGAGGAGAAGACCCCCTCATGTGTTTTATTTCTATTTTTATTTTTTAAAGATTTTATTTATTCATCTGAGACACAGAGATACAGAGAGAGGGAGCATGAGCAGGGGAAGAGGCAGAGGGAGAGAGAGAGGGAGAAGCAGGCTTCCTGTGGAGCAGAGAGCCCGACGCGGGGCTCGATCCCAGGGTCCCGGGATTATGACCTGAGCCGAAGGCAGACACTTAACGACTGAGCCACCCAGGTGCCCCTCAAATGAATAAAATCTTTAAAAAAGAAAAAAAAAAAGAAAGAAATACATTTGAGATAGTGTTATGAGTTATTTAAAAAAAAAATTAGCAGGGTGATGTGGTAAAGGGTGAAGGGGTTTGGAGTGGGGGCTACTTAAAAAAGAAGCCCTCTTTGAGGATGGCAAGAGGGTATCAGAGATTGAAAGAAAAACTTCTCCACGCAGAAGCAGCAGCATGTGGTGGGAGTGGGCTTGCTGGAGGGTAGAAAGAAGGCTAGTCTGGCTCAAGGATAGGAAAAGACCGGGAGACTGAGGGTACCTGTGGTATGTGTGGAGGTCGGATCACATGGATTCCAGGAGCCACTCACCTATTTGGAAGCCACTGAAGGGCTTTAAGCAGAGGGTGACAAGGACTGACTTAAGACTTGAAAAAGACCACTCTGGTTGCTCTGCGGAGAAGGGACCACACAGGGCCAAGAGGGGAGCCGTGAAGAGGCCTTTGTAAGAGGCCAGATGAGAATGGTGGCTGGGACCAGAGGGGCCCGGAGATGGAGAAACGAGAGAAAAAACCAGCCGTACCGGGTTAATGAACTGGACTTGAAGACGGATGAGACAGAGGGGCAGGAAGAGGGGAATCAAGGTGACCCTCAGCCTTGACTTTCCTTCAAAGTACGAGATCACCCTTCACCCTCGTGCACGAAAAGCAGAGAGAAGTGTTCGAGCGTTCAGCGCACGCGGGAGAAAGCGCAGCGGCTGCAGGTACGCAGCAGCAGAATCACATCATGGCGCACCCGCTCCACTGTAGCCTGCAGCTTGGGAAAGCAGCGTAAAGCGGCCACGAGGGACACCTCGTGGGACAGGCCGGCTGCAGCCGCTGCTCCCGCAAGACGGACCTCGTGTCTGCGGGACCGTACACGGAGCGGTGTCGGAAAGCGGGCGCTGCACTGGGCGGGGCGTTCGGGGGCAGAGGCCGGTGCTCTTGGAACTTGTTTCCGCAGGGCGCGCGGACGGCGGCCTGTCCGTGGCCGTCACTGCACACACGTCCCCGCGCCCCGGCCGGGCGTCCCGGGCCCCGCGCGGCTCGGCTCAGCTCAGCCCGGAGACCGCCCGCGCCTTTTGTCCGGCCCACGTGGCCCGGCCGGCCCGCCTGCGCATGCTCCCTGGCGCGCGGCGCGCAGAGCCCCACCCCCCGGCCGCCCAGTGCGCAGGGCCGCGGCCCCCTCCTCACGCCCCCTCCCCACCAGGCGCCCGTCGCGGTGCGTTTGCGTCATCGCGCCACGCCACCACCGGAACCCGGGCGAAGATGGCGGCAGCCGTTCTGAGCGGGCCCTCGGCGGGTTCCGCGGCCGGGGTGCCCGGCGGGGCCGGGGGTCTGTCGGCGGTGGGCTCGGGCCCGCGCCTCCGCCTGCTGCTGCTAGAGAGCGTGTCCGGGCTGCTGCAGCCGCGCGCGGGGAGCGCCGTGGCGCCCGTGCATCCCCCGGTGCGCTCGGCCCCGCACTTGCCCGGGCTCATGTGCCTCCTGCGGCTGCATGGGACGGTGGGCGGGGCCCAGGTGAGTGCGGCCCGCGCGCCCGCGGCCCCGCTGGGGAGCTGGGGAGCTGGCGCCGCTGCGGGGGCGCGGCGGGCAGGCGGGGGGGGGGGCTGGGAGCGCCCCCGCCGGAGCCCGTGTGAGTGCGGGCGGCGGAAACCCCGGGGAGACAGGAAGGGCCTCTGCTCCACCGTTGGGCGGTCGGTGGTCGCTCGGCGGTGTGCGTCCGTGTCCAGGCCCCGCCGCCGACGGGATGCACCGTCTCCCCCCTCCCTCGCGTGTCTGGTTTGGGGATGGTTCAGACGGAGGGAACGGATGGAGACGACGAACACTGACCGAGCTCTTACCGTGGCCGAGCCCCGGGCGCTGCGCTCACAGCTGCCGTGGCGGTGAACACAATGTCGTGAATCACTGTGAGAGCCGTGTAGTAGGGACCTCCAGCCTGACCTGGAGGATGGCAGAGATTTTCCTGAGGCGCTGGAGTTTCAGCTGAGACCCCCACCTCCCCGGATGGGTAGAGGGTTGGCCAGGGAAAGAGAATGGGAAAGTCCTGTGGTAGGAAGGAAGTGAAGAGGGGCGTCGTGTGTGGGGCTCAGAGGTGGTGGGGAGGACGGTGGGCGCAGTGAGGCTGATGGGGGGCCGACGCAGAGATCAGGCAGAGCTTTGTAGACGGCTTAGAAAGGGTCCTTAGGATTGTATGCTAACATCCATTCGGTTCCGCAAACTAGAAACCCAGATGTCATCCGAAACACGTTCTTACTCCCATACCTCTCTCATAATGCAGTCCTGTTGATTTTATCTTCTTTTTAATTTAAAGATTTTATTTATTTATTTGACAGAGAGAGACACAGCGAGAGAGGGAACAGAAGCAGGGGGAGTGGGAGAGGGGGAAGCAGGCTTCCCGCGGAGCAGGGAGCCCGACGCGGGGCTCCATCCCAGGACGCTGGGATCGTGACCTGAGCCAAAGGCAGATGCTCAACGACTGAGCCACCCAGGCGCCCCTGATTTTATTATCTAAGTAGCTTTCAGATCTGTCCACTCCTTTCCATATCCTTCCCATTGCCCTGGTCCTAGCTTGAACCGTGTCCTCTCGCCCAGGTGAAAGCACTGATTGTAAGAAGGCATAGTGTGTCCAACATGATGTCTGAGGGTAGGTGCTCCTTTAAAAGCCCCTGCCCTCTGTCCTCTCCTAGCCGCCCCCCCCGCCCCAATTTTAGCCACCCCTCAAGATCCATATACATGAGGTCTTCTTTGTCCGGTGTTTGTTACTGGGACCTTCCCAGCGCTATGCTTCCTTCCAGGAAGAGGGTTGTCACAACCTTGGGTGGTTCTCTGAGCTCAGCCCCAGATTCGTCAGGGACGGTCTTATCGCTGATACTGACATTACTCCTCGCTGTGGAGGCTGCCAGGTCCGTACCTCTGCTATCTCAGCCCGCTTGGGGAGTGGGAACTGATTACGTGTTTTCTCTTCTCGATCTCCGTCTTCTAATTCACATGGGTTTAAGTATTTCTGAAATACTGTCTCTTCTGCCTGTACGTGTGTGCTTTCTTTCATCGTCCCAAGCTTTCCCCGCCCCCCTCAAGGCAAGCTCAGGAACGCAGCGTCTTGCTTGTTTTCCGCAAGTGTCTAAAGCCTAGTAGAATTTTGAGCAAAGCTAAAGGTGATGTGGGAACCTAGACTCCCCCTTTAATATTGCCTGTGCCACATTTTTGGGCATATCCCGCCTTTTTTCTTGCTAACGTCTGTCGTATTGGATTCTCGGTTCACAGGGTTTGCGGTGCCGCCACCTGGAGGGTTTGCTTTGCTTCCCCGTGTTTTCATTCAAACATTACCGAGTACCTGTTATGCGTTAGCTACTGTTTCTTGTTTCTGGGTAGACACATAGGCATGGTCTTTTCCCTTGGAGAATTCCTAGTCTAACTGAGATGAGAAATAAAGTAAGTAAATAGGCTTGGAGCTTATTGGAAGGACAGAGGTCCGTTGATTGGGCCGTCTGTTTAGGCTGAATCACAGCTTGCTTTCCTGTAGGCACTGTGAACTCGTAGTTGCACAGTGGGACTGGATCCGTTCACAGTTTCTGGTGTGGCTTATAGCAAGTCTCCTGACTTGTCTCCTTGCCTCAGTCTTGTGGCATTTCATCCATTTCTCGCACGGCAGCTGGAGTGAGCTTCCTCAAGTAAAATTCTGATCCCGTTTGCCGTGTTTTAAAATCCATCACTAGCTGGGCTTTCCTGGCTTCAGGCCTTTGCACTTAACTGTTCTCTGCTTGGGGTCCCTCTCTGTGCTGCTTCCCTGCTCCCCACAAAAGTCTTCTCAGTTCTGTGCTTCTCATTGCCTTTGGGAAACCTTAGCTGTCTTTCCTACAACGTATTGAAATGATGCATTTATTCGTTTCATGTGTATATACGACCTTCTTCCTTCACACCAAACAGCTAGGCTTTGATTTGCTTTATTTTTATGTGTAATTAAAAAAGATGGAACTTAATTCAGATTACACAAAAGTAGAGAAAATAATATTTTGAGGGACGCCTGGGTGACTCAGTCAGTGAAGTGTCTGCCTTCAGCTCAGGTCATGATCCCAGGGTCCTGGGATCGAATCCCGTATCGGGCTCCCTGCTCCACAGGAAGTCCGCTTCTCCCTCTACCTGCTGCTCCCCCTGCTTGTGCTCTCTCTATAAATAAATAAAATCTTCAAAAAAAAAAATAGTATTTTAGACCATCCCACCCTATGCTTTCCCCGTCACCCAAATTTAACAATGAACTTCTTACCAACATGGTTTCATGCCCATCCTCCCAACTCTGCCCCCTCCCCCAGCATTTTAAAGCACATCCCACATCTCATTTCCCCTATAACTGCATGTTCTTAGAAGGATGGATTGTCTTACTCTGTCTTTATCCCCAGGGCTTTGTCCTGTTCCATTCCCCAGTCAGTAGCCAGTGATCTGTTTAAAAATATCAATAAAAGGGGTGCTGACTGGCTCAGTCCGTAGAGCATGCAACTTTTGATCTCAGGGTTGTTAGTTCAAGCCCCATGTTGGGCATGGAGCCTACTTTAAAAAACATGTATTCATATCAATAAGATGACAATATTCTCTTGCTCAGCACCACACAGTAATTTATCACTGCATGAGGCCCTGCGTCGTGTGTCCTCTGCTAACGTCCTGACCTCATCTCGTACAACTTCTGGACCGTACTCCAGCTGCCCAGGCTATCCTCGTTTCTAGAGTATGCTGAGGACATTGCTCACCAGCTCCTTGGCTCTTTGCTGGGAAACTCGGGAAACTCATGCGAGGGTGAACTCACTTAAGTCTCAGGCTCTGTGCTCCTATTCACAGGAGTCTTTCCTGACCACCCCGTCCCAGTCCGTCCCATTCTGGGCATTCTCTGCCACACTGTCCTATTCTGTTTTCTTCCTAGCATTTATCAGCATTTGAAAATTAACCTGTTTATTGTCTGTCCTGTTCTCTCTTCCCTTCTTACCCGGTTTACATTCCATTATAATCCCTGTGCTGCCCCTCTCCCTTGGTTGTACGTGCCTGGCAGTACCACGGCTGTGGTGAATTTACTGTGACTGCAGAGGAACCGGTCTCCTTGCGGACTGGTCTCACTTAGCACGCACGGCCGTCATCACCCCCAGTGGACCCTAGTGTTGCCCAGCAATCCTGCTGCATTTCCGCTTTTCTAGACAACTTTTTTTTTTTTTTTAAAGATTTTATTTATTTATTCATGAGAGACAGAGAGAGAGAGAGAGAGACAGAGGCAGAGGGAGAAGCAGGGAGCCCGATGCGGGACTCGATCCCAGGACCCCGGGATCATGACCTGAGCCGAAGGCAGACGCTTAACCGACTGAGCCACCCAGGCGTCCCATCCTAGACAACTTCTGACTCCTTCTCTGCACCCTCCCTCTTAGTTGATGACTTGCTTCCCGTTTCACCGAGAAGGTAGAGGCAGTCGGATGGGCAGTCCCGTGGGTTGTCTGCCGGCTTCACTGCATCTGTGTCCATACGCTCTGCCTTCCCTCCCACGGCGAGGGATGAGCTGGTCCATGCCCCTGTCTCAGGCCAGCCCTCTGTGCATGAGATCTAGCCCCTGTCCCCCCACTTCATCAGGATGATCTTCCTTCTGTCGGAGCATTTTGTCAGCGCACCGCTCAGAGCTGCTTTTAACACCCCCCTCCCCACACCCCCCAACCCCGCCATCTCCTGCCCCATTTCTCTTCACAGCAAGACTCCTCAAAAGAATTGTCGTACTTGCTGTCTCCGATTCTCCCATTCTTCTTCTTCTTCTTTTTTTTAATAACATTGCTTTGAAATGACAAAGTTTGTGGAAAATTTGAGAGAATAATTAAAAGAATTCCCGTATACCCTTCACCCAGATGCCCCAAATATCAACATCTTATTTTATTTATTTATTTTTTAAAGATTTATTTATGTATTTTAGAGGGCGAGGGAGGGAGAGGGACAAGCAGACTCCCCGCTGAGTGCAGAGCCTGATGACATCGTGGCCCTGAGATCATGACCTGAGCTGAAACCCAGAGTCGATCACTTAACCAGCTGAGCCACCCAGGGTGCTCCAAATGTCAGCATTTTAAATGCATGTTTGTTTTATCATCTTCTGCACACTTTTTCTGAGTCCTTGTAAGAGTACGTTGCAGGCACGGTGCCCTTTCATCTCTAAGGTTATATCGCCTTAGAAACAGGATGTGCCTTCACCACACTTCCACCATCAGAGCCAGAAAATCCACACTGATACGACAAATTACCTAATCCACAGATTTTCCATCAGTTTTGTCTGTTGTCCTGAAGGTGTCTTTTAGCCAAAGGAGGAGAATGGGGTACAGGGCTCGGTGCAGGAGTCCCTGTCTCTCGTGTCCTTAAACCGAAGCTGCTCCCCGGGCTTCGTCTGAAGAGTGTGACGTTTCCAAAGAGGGAGAGGATAATTATTTTTCAGGCTCCTGAGTGCGGGCTCGGCAGTGTCCTGGTGGTTGACGCAGGTTGTGTTTTGGGCAGGAGTACTGCAGCGAGGTGTTTTCGGTGTGTCAGCGCGGGTGGGGGGTGTGGCGCACACGGGGTTCTCCGGTTACTGGTGGTGTCGTCTTCGATCACTGGGTTAAGGTGGCATTTGCCAGGTTTCTTCACTGTGAAGTCGTGGTTTCTCTTTCTGTAAGAAGTGTGCTGTGGGGGGAGTATGGCAATGTCTTGTGTCTCGTCAACCTTCCGCTCTCGTGTTTTATCCATGGAAGATTCTGCCCTGAACGAATCGTTCCCACAGTGGCCGTCCCCTACAACTCCTTCCGTTGAGGCTCCCAGCCTAGCCTTTTGCTGAATCACCCCTTTACCCAGTCACGTGGCAGTTCTCGAAGACCGCCCGAGACCAGCAGGGTCTGCAGCATTTCCTACAGTTGGTCCCTCCTTCCTTCTTGAAACTTCTCTCAGCTTCTGGGACACCACTGTCCTGAGTCTCCGGTCACCGTTCTCGTCCGTCCTTTCTGCCTTCACTGCTTCCTCCTTCCCTCCGGCCTCTGAGTGTTTGCCCAAGAGCCCCGTGCTCCTACCGCTTTCCTCTCTTTCACACTCTCCCTGGGTGAGCTGATCCCGTCCGCGGCCGAAGTTCCAAATTCATGCTCCAGCCGAGATCGCTCCTCATCCAGCCCCGCCCGCCATGCGCCTGTTTGGCACGTCCGAGCTGATGTTAGGTGGGTGTCCCAGATTTCTCGTATCTGAGCCCGGACTTCTGATTCTCCCCCACGGCCCGCGCCTCCTGCAGAGTCCCCCTTTTAGGAACCCACCGCTCCATCTGCCCAGTTGCTCAAGCTAAAAATCTTGAAATCGTCTTTGCCTCTTCTCTGTATTCCCCCATGTCCAGTTTGTTACCCTGTCCTGTTGGTTCTACCTTCAGAAGAGATCCAGAGTTTGACACTCCGTGTCCCCAGCATCACTGCGCTGGTTGAGGGGTGTCACCTCTCCCCTGGATCTTCCCCACAACCTCCTCCCGTCTGCATCTGCCTCCCAGCAAGCGACTCAAGTATTGTGGATGTATTTGAAAAAATACATTTAGATTAGATAATATCACTGTGCCCCCCCCCCCCCGCCATGGCCTTTAGCTTATTCAGAGTACAGATCCCCCGTTGCCTGCACGACCCTGAGACCTCTGCCCTGCCCCCGGGACTTTCCACTCTGATGACCTCTGCCTCTTGCTCGCTCTTCCCTCGCCGCAGTTCGCCTCCTTGCTCTTCCGTAGCAACCATCACCATGGTCAATTTCATTTATTCATTTTTATTATTATTATTTTTATAGATTTTATTTTTTGAGTAATCTCTAGACCCCACGTGGGGCTCGAATTCACAGCCCCGAGATCAAGGGTCGAGTGCTCCCCGTCTGCGCCGGCCGGGCATGCCCACCCTGATTGGGTTTAGAACATGTCATCCATCCAGAAGGAAGCCCTGTGCCCCGTGGGGGTCACTGCCCGTTCCCCTGCAGCCACTCTCTACTTTTTGTCTCTGGGTGTGGCTACCTCGACCGTTTCATATAAATAAATTCTACAACATGTGGCTTTTGGGTCTGGCGTCTTTCATGTAGCATCATGTTTTTAACGTTTATCCGTGTCTCAGAGCTTCATTTTTTTTTTTAATGGCCACAGCTCTTCTGTCGTGGATACGCCGCATTCTGTCATTAATTCACCACTTGGTGGATTGTTTCTACTTTTGGGCTGTTGGGGGTGATGCTGTGAGCTTCTCGTGTGAGTTCTGGTGAGAACTAGGTTCTCCGTTCTCTTGGGCGTGTCCCCGGGCGTGGAAGTGCTGGGTCGTGTGCTGTGTGACCTTCGGAGTAGCTGCCAGAATGTTCCAAGGTGGCTGCACCATCTTACGACCCCGTCAGCAGGGTCTGCGGATAGGAGTGCGTCTTGCTTTCACTTTGCTCAAATGGCGTCTTTAGGGAGGGTTCCTGTGCCTGCTCCGCGTGAAACACGATCTCCCTCCCCTGCGCCAGGCCCTCGCTCCTTCCTGAGTCTGCTGTAGTCCGCCCCACGGCACTTAGCGCATCCCACACACTGTTCCGTGTTTGGTCGTTGGTTTATTTCCTGCCTCCCCTACCTGGAGTACCAGCTCCCAGCACCTGCAGCAGTGTCCCACGGGAGGTCGATGTTGAGTAAACGCTGACTGAATAAGTGAATAAACATTACCCCTCATGAGAGGAGTGACCTTGTTTATTTTGTCCAGCTCTGGATTCCTTCATCTGACTCCACGCATAACGTGTCTGTCGGGAGGATGAGTGATGAGCCCGGTTAGGGAGGTCCAGGGGCCGCGAGAGGAGCGTGGCCTTTTGGGGGGAGGGCTGCGGAGGAAACCTGTCTCAGGGCCCCCGGAATGTGAGGGAAGGAGGCTCTGGCTGACCGGGTCTGTGTTGGCATTGGTTAACGGCTTTCGGGGAGCCGGGAACGGGACGAGGAGGGTTTCGGGTGAAGGAAGAGGGTAACAGATGAGGTCCATCCAGCAGGCGTGTGTGGGGTCTGCGCTGGGCGCCGTCCAGGGACACCGAGCTGAGGGAGGCACATCGCTGGGCTGAGTTGGGCTGTCCTGCGGGGCGCTAACCTGCTGGGTGGGAGGTGGGAGAAGGGGTGAGGCAGGACGGGCCTGGAGGAAGGCCCGGGCACAGGCTTCTGTGTGTCAGCTGCTGAAAATGGGGCCTCGGGCTCAGAGGAGGTATGACGTCAGGAGAGGCTTCGTAGGTGAGGGCAGGGAAGGGCCCAGAGAAGCGCTCCCCTGTCGTTAGCAGCGTCCTCATCCTGACTCGCTTCCCTGTTTGCTCCCCCAGAACCTGTCAGCCGTCGGGGCGTTGGTGGGTCTCAGTAATGCACGGCTCGGTTCCATCAAAACCCGGTGAGTCTTTAAGCCTCTTTTTTCTCCAGGGCGATGTTTCCTTAAGTGGGCTGTCCATCTGTCTGTCCATCCATTGTCACCACCCCGTGGGCTCAAAGAGACTTCTCCGTTGAGAGGGTGGAGCGTTTCCTTCTTTCCCTGGGCCCCCCTGGGCTGAGCCCCGCCTGTTCCGGCCCCCGGGTTGTCCCACCTGGGATCAGCTCCGGTCCTTGCTTCCTTGCTGCCCACACCTCACCCCGAGCCCTCCAGGCATTTCGGGAGTTAGAAAACACCGAGGGTCTGGAGGTGGCGTCTGCTCTGGCCCCGTGAGCGTCCCAGCGCGGTGACCAGCGTTCTCGGGAGCATGGCAGCCACTGCGGATCGTCACTGGATGCTTCCTTGTCAGGTTTGAGGGCCTGTGTCTGCTGTCCCTGCTGGTGGGGGAGAGCCCCACGGAGATGTTCCAGCAGCACTGCGTGTCCTGGCTCCGGAGCATTCAGCAGGTCCTGCAGGTAAGGGTTCTTACCCCCGCCGCCATGCCTCAGGCCCCGGCCCGCGCACGTCCCCGGCCTGGACACCGAGTCCTGAGGACCGAGGCAGCGTCCTGACAGCAGGGAGCAGAGCGTGAGCTTCAAACACGGCTGTAAACTTTTTGATATTTTTATCCAGGGGGTAATTTTAATTCATTTGATCTTTCACACACTGCAACCACTGACCGATTTCACTTCCCCACTAGCTTTTCTAACATGCAACATCTCGAAAGTTCCTTTTTCCAGGTATTTTATTTTTATTTATTGTTTTTTTTTTTTTCTGCTCCCTTCTTTCTCTTTTAACATTTTCAGTTTTTTCAGCTCTTACATGCTTTGATGATCTCCCCACGTAGCTCTTCAGCAAGCACATTCTGAGCACAGGGGGCTGAGTGCTAAGCTCTGGGGGGACAGTGGTCAGGTGACCCTGGACCCCACTGGCATGGGCTCGGAGTCCAGCGCGGGGGGTTGGAGAATTTCCCATGAAGTAAATGTTTGCAGATAGTAAATTTAAAAAAAAACGATTTTATTCAGAAAATACACCATGTAAACCATCTCCTAATGGTTCATTCCAGTTAGCTGGTATTTACATTTTCAGAGGATGTATTTGGAGCAGATGAATAAATCGTACTTATGGGCGCCTGGGTGGCTCAGTCATTAAGCGTCTGCCTTCGGCTCAGGTCATGATCCCAGGGTGCTGGGATCGAGCCCCGCGTCGGGCTTCCTGCTCAGTGGGGAGCCTGCTTCTCCCTCTGCCTCTGCCCCTGCTTGTGTTCCCTCTCTCGCTGTGTCTCTCTCTTCAAATAAAGAAATAAAATCTTAAAAAAAAAAAAAAAAAATCGTACTTATGGGGCACCTGGGTGGCTCAGTCGTTAAGCGTCTGCCTTCGGCTCAGGTCATGATCCCAGGGTTCTGGGATCGAGCCCCGCGTTGGGCTCCTCACTCGGCGGGAGGCCTGCTTCTCCCTCTGCCACTCCCCCTGCTTGTGTTCCCGCTCTCGCTGTGTCTCTCTCTTCAAATAAATAAATAAAATCTTTAAAAAATAATAATAATAAATTGTACTTATGGGGCGCCTGGGTGGCTCAGTTGGTTAAGCATCTGCCTTCAGCTCAGATCATGATCCCGGGGTCCTGGGATGGAGCCCCGCATCGGGCTCCCTGCTCGGCGGGAAGCCTGCTTCTCCCTCTCCCACTCCCCATGCTTTTGTTCCCTCTCTCGCTGTCTCTCTCTCTGTCAAATAAATAAAATCTTTGACAAAAATAAATAAATAGTACTTATGTGGCAGTCCATCGTAGAAATCCATAAATCCACGTATCGGAGTGAAAGATGTTTTTTTTCCATAGTTACTCTGTTGTAGTTTTTCTGTTTTAATTTTCACCTGCAATCAGAGCATTTTAATCCTCCATATTGCTCTTGCAATTTCTTGTCCTTTATTTATATAGTTGTAAACGTATGTCGCAGTGTTCAGATCTCATTCAGTTTTAATCAGCCTCTGAATTTTTAAACTCCTGAAAACTTTCTCGGATAGTTATACTAAGTAGGTGCTGAACATCTCAACATACTCAGAATTCTGTCTATTCAGGAATTCTCTAAATCATGCTGCTGACCATGTGACTCCTTTTATTTCCCCTGCAACAAACTAATCTGAAGGTAGTTTTCTATCGTATCTTTGGCCAAACTTTTCTTTAGGAAAATATTGTTGAAGTGCAGCTGGCCGCGCAATGTTATCCTAGTTTCAGGCTTGAGGGTTCTCCGCGTTCTGCTCCGGGATGCAGATAGGAAATGTTTTAGGCTTTGCAAACCACATATGGTTTCTGTTGCATTTTGTTTCTTTTTTTCTTTTCTAGCCCTTCAAAAATGTAAAACTCATTTCCAGTTTGTGGGCCATACAAAAACAGGCACCCGTAGACTGTGCCGTTTGCCGATCCCGTTTCTAGCAGAAGAGACTTCACTAGAATAAGCGTACAGTGGGGCGCCTGGCCGGCTCTGTCGGTAACTCTCAACCCCAGGTGGTGATTTTCCAGCTCAGGCCGGGCATGGAGGCTGCTTACAAACAGGAGGAGGAGGCGCAGCGGGTTGAGGTGATGCGCCGCACCAGGTGCCGTGGGGTAAAGAGCACCGTTCCTGAGAACACGTACCAGAGAACCTGAGCCGGACTGGACCGCTCTGGGCCACTGGTCCAGGGAGGGCCTTTCCGAGCCGATTGGGCTAAGAACGTGTTGTAAGTGTGCAAAAGCCCTGAGAGAAGAGGAGTTTGGCCCATTTGGAGAATTATAAGGAAGCTGGTGTGGCTGAGTGGGGTCGATGAAATGTGACTGGAGTAGGGGGGAGAGAGGTGGGGACCAAACCACATGTGGTGGCCTGGGCATGTTAGGGAGCTTGGTTTGTATTCTTAGAACACTTGGAATTCATGGGAGGTGGGTCTTTTTTTTTAAGATTTTATTTATTAGAGAGAAAGCACAAGAAGGTGGAGGGGCAGGCAGAGGGAGAGGGAGAAGCAGGCTCCCTGCTGAGCAAGGAGGCTGATGTGGGCTCGATCCCAGGACCCTGGGATCATGACCTGAACCGAAGGCAGATGCTTAACCGACTGAGCCACCCAGGCGTCCCTCATGGAACGTTTTGAGTAGGGGTGAGGAGGAGGTGGTGGTGGTGACGTGATCAGATTTTCGTTTGGAAGTACTACCTTGGCTGCTGTGTGGAGAAAGGACTAGAAAGCCAGATTGGAAGCAGAAAGACCACATAGAAGGGAAACGTCCTGGTAGCTTGGGCTGGAGAGGAGGCTGCAGAAATGAGAAGTTGATTGAGTTCAGGAGAGGGTTAGAGGCAAAGCGGGCAGGTCCCGATGGTGGGACAGGCGTGTCCAGGATGACTCCCGGATTTCAGAGCACCCGGACGGCCAGGCCGAGAGGGGAGGGGTGGCAGCGCGGGTACTTCCATGGACCGGATGTGCCGGCGCGCCCCCTTACACGGCCAGGTAGGGGAGGGGGAGCTGGGAGAGGACGCGCCACAGACCAGACGGGATAGCAGGGCTGTGGGGTGGGTGCGCGGAGGGAAGAGGCAGGACCCGTCTGTTTCTGCTGCTCGGAGGTGGAGCGAGGTGAGGATGGAATCCTGTTTCAGATTTAGCAGCTCAAGGGTTAGGAGACGGCGGAGCTCGGACACTGAGGTCCGCGAGAATGAACGGAAGTGGGGAAGCCAGACAATCCAGATGTTTGGCCTCACAGAGGGCGGGGCTCGGGAAGGGTGTTTACGGAGGGGGCGCTTGTATGCAGAGGACTCTGAGGGGCTAGCTGGACGTGCGGGACAGGCGCTGGGTGACAGGATGGAGGGAGGGTGGTGAGAACGGAGGGGGTGGTGTCAGGCTTGGCCGGGGACTCCTGCCCATCCCTGGGCTTCTGTGAAGGTCGCAGCGGTGGGAGAAGGTGTGAGTGGAGGGGCCGGTTAACGGGACCGAAATGCAGGGGGGATACTGGGCAGTGTTGGAGGGCCCTCCATTCTTATTTTTTTTAATTTATTTTTTATTTTTCTAATTTAAATTCAATTAGTCAACATATAGTACATCGTGAGTTCCAGATGTAGCGTTCAGCAGTTCATCAGCTGCACGTAACACCCAGTGCTGATCACATCACCTGCCCTCCTCCGTGCCCAGCACCCAGTTGCCCCCTCCCCGCCCCCGTTCTCACTTTCTTGCTAAGTGTTCCTACTCATTTTGTATCTGCGGCCTCGGGTCTAGTGGGAGACGGGTGCCGACTCTGTTTCCCGTAGTACGTGTAAATTTTCCAGGGAAGTCCTAAATCCAGAATGTTTCTTTCTCCACGAGTCCAGGACAGGTGTGAGCCAGGCCGAAGCCAGCTTGGCGACACAGGGCGGTTTTGTTGTGGCTGAGGCTGTCCTCAGGGCGAGAAGTGCTCTCCTCCATTCCCAGTAGGGAAGCGCAGTCGGGGGAGCCAGAAACTCGACATCTTCCCATTAGTCAGATCTGTAAGGCCTGGCTTTGTTTCTTTCCTCTCGGAACACATTTCAAGGCCCCAGATGCCCGTGATACTGAAGTGCAGACCCGCATCCTTTCTGTAGACAAACACGCCACGTTGGGGTTCCCTGTGTCCCTAGTGGATTTGTGGGCAACAGTGACGTAACTGTGGTGTTTCTCAGCAGCCCTGTGCTGTCCTGCCTCCCATGCCGCCGCCTCTTGGCGACCGCGAGGGCGAGCTCGGGCGCATGGGTGTCGTTTCCGTTAGTCCCAGGACCCGCCCCCCACGATGGAGCTGGCTGTGGCCGTCCTGAGGGACCTGCTCCGCTACGCGGCCCAGCTGCCCACGCTCTTCCGGGACATCTCCATGAACCACCTCCCCGGCCTCCTCACCTCCCTGCTGGGCCTCAGGCCGGAGGTGAGACCCCTCCCGGCCCCCCATTCTCCAGCGGGTTACAGTGCAGGGAGCAGGGGGGAGCGGGGAGGGGAGGGAGGGAGAGCCAAGGACGGTGTGTGAGGGGTGGTGGCCTGCGCCGGGGGGCTGGGGGCTTTGGGCTCTGCGCCTCGGCCTGACTTTCTCTTTTGCCCACAGTGTGAGCTCTCAGCGCTGGAGGGAATGAAGGCCTGCATGACCTACTTTCCTCGGGCCTGTGGGTCTCTCAAAGTAAGTATGCACCCACAGTCCTCTTCCACCCGCGTAACCCTCGCTGTCTTAGCTCAGACCCCGCAGCGGAGGATTCCGAGCCCCTGTCCGCTGAGCGCATGGTCACCTGACTCCGCAGATGGGACCGCGCCACCTCGTAGCCCTTCCTGCTCACAGATAAACCAACTTGCCTGAGATCGGTAAAGATCGGAACCCGGGTCTCTGCTGCCGAAGCCGGGACTCCTTCCCCTTTCTGCCCTGCCCGTTTTCCTCCGATCCTCTTTCACTTGGTGCCTACAGCTCTTGCTGTTTCCTCCAGGAAGCCTTTCGGACTTACTTCTTCTCTGTATTAACGCGTATTCCTGACTAAATTCTCTCTGTCATGACCCGTAGGAGGGTTTTTTTGTTTTGTTTTTTTAACGAAAGTTTTACTGAGTTCCGTCAACTCTGCCTTTCTTCTAAAATGCTCTGTAAATGAACCACTTGGATGATGCAGGCTGGGTCTTTGTGCCCGAGCCCTCTCTGGTTAGAGGAGGGAGGTGTTACTGCAGGGCTCCGTTGGTCCAGCCCCGAGTGGGTGTGTCTGTGTCTGCCTGCACCCCCGGCCCCACCTGTGAGACGCGGGGAGAAACTGTCACTGCCCGGCCAGGATTCAAATAGTCGGGGACTCTGGGATGTCCAGTGTTTCCTGCGCTGGTGCCTCTTCATGTCCCTGTGAGTGTGGAGAATTCATCCGTAAGTTTCTGAAGTTTGGGCCAGAAGTCTGAGGGCCCTTTCCAGAGCTAACAGGACTTCATATGTTGTTAGAGGGCGTGTGTGCCTTTATTTTGCTGAGAATAGAGTGTCCTCTGGAGAACGGCCCTCTGCTGAGGGTTCTGGTTTCTTCGGCTGCCAGCATGTTGGGCAGGAATCTACAAGGCTCCCGGGGCGGTTTGTACTTGGAGGACCTTGCAGGCGGGACTGAGGAAAGGATGCGTGCCATTGGAGTGTCTGTCTGTCTTCTGGCTCGTCCCTGGAAGCTCCCAGGGCAGCGGTGGTCTCCCGCTCCGGGTGCCGCCCCTCTGGCGTTCCGAGGCCGTGCAGTCAGCCCCGCGGGGGCTCTGCCTCTCCTCGCCAAGGTGACGAGTGGTTCCGTGCACTGGGACACGTGGGACATGCCCTGGGGCTGTGTACGCGCGCGTGCCCGCTCTTCAGGTGGAATGTCCCGTGTGAGCCCTTGCTTCGGTGTGTCCTGTGGGTCGTCAGGGCCGTGTCAGCGAGCCGAGCTTTATCGTGCTCACGGGCGCAGCCTTCCGTGGGCCTCAGCCCGCTCCGCGCCGCAGTCTGGTGGGGGGGACCGTGAGCAGGAGTGGGCTGAGAGGGCAGGGCCGCTCTGGTCGGGCCTTCGGCTGCTGTCTAGGAAACATCGTCCGTGGGGAAGCAGGGGAATCAGGAGACGTGGGGGCGGTCGCTGTTCTTGGTTTGAAGTGTTCCGGACCCTCCCGCATTGCGGGAAAGTGCCCTCCAGGTCCCACGGGGAGTGGTTCTAGGCCTTCTGCCCCGGGATCGCGAGAACAGCGCTTGCCTGGTGGTCACTGAGTCCTGAAGTGTGATGTGGGAAACCTCACGTGGTTCCCGCCCCGGGGCAGGTGGGGGGAGGCTGGGAAGCTTGGCCTCCGTCCCAGAAGTCGCTCCCTGTGCCTGATGCCTCAACCGACGGCCCCTCCGCAAGTTCACTCTTGTGCACGAGGCGCTCCCGCCCCCACGGGGTCCCTCCTCCCCAGCCTGGGGTCCACGGCCTCTGTGTGCTCCTGGCGGTGGTCTCCCCTCTGGTCCGACTGTGTGGATGCCCTTCCTCTCAGCCCTGCCGGGCCTGCCTCCCAGCACCCGCCCCTCTTGT